>NW_027103829.1:338279-794424 GCF_902728285.1 Clytia hemisphaerica | reverse complement strand
TTTTTATTTTAGTTTGTATCTTTGAAAGACCCCATCGGATTTAGGCAGGGCTGCCCGATTTAGGACCACTCACGGTAACCTGGGAAAAAATAGTGAAAATGTTCAGGAAAAGTTAGGTTGGAATCACTGGATAGACTAAAGTTTTTTTTCACTCGGATCGCTACCATCAAAGTTGATCAATCATACTTTCTGTCATAAGTCATAACATGTCACGATATGAAAGTGATCGAATACTCACAATTTTTTTGAAATTTTGATGCTCTAAATTCGATTGTTAATTGATAAGTGGTCGTTCGATTACTTCGATCATTACACTCATTTTTTTAATAAGCATACGGTAAATTTCGGCTGAAGCTTACTATGCTTAAGTAAAGCTCAATTTTGAGCCTCGACCTATCACTTATTATGCTTGGTAAAAAAATTATGAAGGGGGGGGGGTAAAATTTTCACGCATTTTCCCCTCTCTTTAATCTTGAGAGAAATGAAGACATTCTATTGTTTTTCGAATGTTTACCATATGATTTCGAATCCTTACAGTGTTGTGTTCATGTTTCAAAAACAGACTGCTACACTTTCTCTCTTGACTTGGTGCTTTTTTATATTATACAGGGATTAATTTGGATTCTGTATAATACAATACTACCAGTTTTGATATGCATTATTAAATTTTCTTTGGCTGAGCCTCAAGGTATGCTTAGCATATGCTTAATTTTTCTATAAATTTTAGCTTCAGTATGCTTATAAACGTTATGCTTATAAAAAATAATGAGTGTATTGACTACTTCGATAATCAAATTTATTGACTACTACCGTCTGGTCATATTATTCTTATATCTAAAGAAGGGTGTCGGAATAAGAAGAGGGATGTCAACATTACAGTATAGCCCTAATTCTTCTATTTAAATTTACGGGAAACGCATATTTGGACTTCGTACCCAATGTTGCAAGCAAGCACTAAAGCTTAGAGTCCTGAAAAAGCAGGACAGAAATCAGTTTTTTGAAGTTTGCAAAAAAACGCCACATCGATGAAAGATCTTTAAATTCAGTATAATATGACAAATTCAGCGTTCCAAAAAAAACGCATTGCAGAAATCTTTTTATCTTCACAGGATCAATTCTCAACCACAAAATACATCTTTTGGTCAATTGGTTTTTTTCTGATGTTTTTCTTTCAAAGAATATTGATTATTTTCATTTTTCCCTTGAGCACGCAAGAAAAAAATGATAAGCTTGCGTTCTTGCCCAGACAAATAAAGATAAGGAGGCGGCAATCTTGCGCAGAAGGCGCTAACTACAACAGCTTTAACTTGGAATGATTGGTCAAATCTTGGGATGGTTGATTTCTAGACTGTATTTTCATTTACTGTTTGAATCTCTTTCACAACAAGTTTGTTTTGATACTTCAACCAAGTTTATCAATCAAACTTACTAAACTAAATGTATTTTTAAAGTATTTTAAAAGTACATAATTTGAAAAAGTAATTAACAATTTTATAATCACACACACGCTGCTCACATCTTGACGTCATTTTTTGTTTTGTGATGTTTTTCCAGCTTGTGCATGATTTGCATGTCAAAGTTATTGAGTGTCGATAACAGACATGGCTCCGCCCCCCCCCCCCCACTTATTTGGGGGTTGTAAATATAAAATCGGCCTTAAAGTGGGTGGGAGCTGTCTCATTTTTTAAACTCAGGGCCGGACCTAAAAAAGTGGGGGACCTGAAGGGCTGCACTAAAGTTCTGGGGGCTAATTACAATAATTAAGAAATTGTAAAAATATTTTTTTGTTTTAATGTTCTGTTTTTAAATATTCTACCGTTTTATTTTTATCTGCGTGCGAGAGGGGGTGGTACTTTTTGCAGGGACCTGAACCTTTAGATTTCAACTGGGACCGGAACCTTACTGAAAAGTGGGGGGACCAAAAACTCAGGGGGGACCTAAATTTGTTGGGGGGACCTAGAACCCCATTCGGAGCCATGACAGATCTCACAATTTTCCACGGAAGAACAGACTTTTTTATATCTGTTTTCCGACGCTTGCGCAGCACGAGTGCATGCGACCACATTTACGCGTTTCTCATCACAAAGATTTGTTCCTTTTGCGGTGTGAAAGCCTACCTAGTGAGAGTAGTATATTCACATTATTTGCTATCTATGATTCACGGTTATGTTAATTAAATGACTTTGGAGGTTCGGTGAGATGGTGGGCGAATGGCTGTCCCATGTTTTGTCAGATAGTCCCAAGTTAGAGCCGTTGAGGGTAGTTTTCGCCTTATTTTGCGCCCACGATAGAATTATCTAAATACAGGGGTATTACAAATGATAAACTTTCTCATTTTGTATTTATTTTCTGAGAAATACAAATAGTATATTAAATATTATATTGGCTAGGTTAATGGCAGATAATTTAAAAGTTTCTAATGAGGAAATGTGTGGAACTTGTTGATGTTGATGGCTTGTTGAAAAGGAAAACAGAATGGCCAAAAGGGAATTTGTGATTGATTTTCTTGTGACTTCTAATTCCTTTTTACTTTCTTCTGTTTTATCTTTTTTACAGTCTTCAGCAGGTAGGTCAAGGCAGTTCGGGCCCTGCTATTGGTTTTTTCAAATACTTTATAAATTTGAAAAATATCAAGATTTAAAATTTTCTGAATCATTTTGATTAATAGCAAAATAATACATAAAATGCCATCAAATGTGAAAGTCAGGGATTTGATTAGATCAATACGAGCCGCCAGAACAGCTGCAGATGAAAGAGAGGTGATCACTAAAGAATGTGCACTGATACGAACTTCCTTTCGAGAAGAAGATAATGATGCTAGATCACGAAATGTTGCAAAGCTTTTATATATTCACATGCTGGGCTACCCAGCTCATTTTGGTCAGGTATGCTTAAAATTTCTTCGTTTCTACTTTTGGTTACTGACAAGACATTTTTCATGCGTTCTTAGTGTCCAGTCATCATGCTCTCCTTCTTAGATTATGAAAATAATGGTAAAAAGCAGTAAAATAAGTATTATTTTTTTCTCTTGAATTTTGTTTACATAATATCATTTTTGAAAACTTGTATCAATCAATAGATGTCTGCACAAAATGAACTTTGACAAATTCTCTCAAAGATAAATCAAGTAGGGATAGAACCCACAACCTTGTTTAAAATTTTTTAAACTTTTATATTAATCTCAGTTGGAATGTCTGAAGTTGATAGCATCACAAAAGTTCAATGACAAACGAATGGGATATTTGGGCGCAATGATGCTTTTGGATGAAAAACAAGATGTACATCTGCTTGTTACAAATTGTTTGAAAAAGTAAGTTATTTTAGTATCCTGTTTTCTTCCAGTAGAATTTTTTTTTGCAAAGACCTTTTATTGTGTGTAGAGACTTTTCCAGTCATAAATTTAGAACATAATATCTTTGGAATATAGATTTGAGTAAAACACTACCTCCTCCTATTTGCCTTTAACATACTTCACTTTTGTTCTTTTACTTTGTTAGTGACCTGAACCACACCTCGCAATATGTTCAAGGACTGGCCCTGTGTACCCTTGGAAGGTAAATTCAACAACTTAATTTATTTGTGAAAATTGTTCCATTTTTTTATCATCAAATGAAATTTCAAGGATTTTTATCCTATTGTCATTATAATTTAGAATTTTTGAAACATGCATATTAGAAAAAATGAGAATATCGTAGGAATATTACTTTTTCTGTTAAGATGTGCAGGGATGTTGCAACAGATTTATAAAGTTAAAAGTTGATTTCATCTGCTCTGGAAGTAAATGAAGTAGATTATAATTTTTCCTGTTACTGTACTTTATTTAGTATCTGCTCTGCCGAGATGAGTAGGGATCTTGCTGGAGAAGTTGAAAGACTAATGAAAGCTGGCAATAGTTACATTAAAAAGAAGGTACAATGATAGTAGGACAAAATTTATGACTGCCTTTAACATTGTTAATGCTTTTTATGTCACAAGTCTTGAATTAAAGCTTTACCAACTTGATTTAAGAATAAAATGAAGAAAGTTATTCTGTAAAGCGTTTTCAACATATCTTTGTTTTTAACTTTTTAGGCATGTTTATGTGCTGTAAGAGTCATTAGAAAAGTTCCTGAGTTAACTGAAATGTTTGTTTCACTGACAAGATCTTTGATGAGCGACAATAACCATGGTAAACTTTTTCTTCTAAACCTAGCCTATATTATATAATGCCATGCCCGCAGTAGCAAAAAAATGCATGGTAGATATAGCTCAGTAATAAAATTTTCCCTTATGGGTTTCCATTGTAATGCAGACTGCCTTGTGTTTCTAGAATGTAAACGATAGAATATGTTTCGTATGGCGTACCATCAGTGCCAAAAAGATTATTCCGTATTCATTAGAAATTAACAATTTCTTTATTCTAGATCTTAATTCTGTATTCGAACAACCATTCAAAAAGCGTTTCTAGATTATCCAAAATACACTTCTGGAATAGAGAATTAGATGAATTAGTATGGAATACTTTTTTCTAGCATGAAAAAGCATTCCTAGCATGAAAATCTTTTTTCTAGCATAAAAAAGCATTTCTAGCATGAAAATCTTTTTTCTAGCATAAAAAAGCATTTCTAGCATAAAAAAATATTGTGGAATAAAAAAAAATTCCTAGAATAAAAAAAACGTGTTTCCAGAAAAGAGAATGAGTTACACAGTGCCAAAAAGGGTTTCCTCTGACTTGAAATTTCTAAGGCTATATTTACACAACGAGTACATAGTTTTCTTCAAAAAAGCGGAAAACCCATCTTCGATCCGACGCGCGGATTGGGGGGGGGTCACACTGGAAAATTATGGCATGCTTTATTTCATTGTCATAGAAACAAGTGATTAAAGCAGAAACTTTATATGTGACCGCTTCATGCTTTGTTTATTTCTTTTAAATTTCTTCACTTCTTGCTTTAAAAATCATAGCGCAGTTTTGACCCCACTTTAATTTTACTTTGACTGCTTGTAGAGGATTTTTTCCACATATGCAGTATGGAAGAAAATCAACAAATTTGTTTTCTTTCCCGCCATTACGAATAGACTATATAGTTCTATTTATTTCTCAACCCTTTTATGTTGCCGCCTTCTGCTTTAATTTTTTCGACTCCGAGGAAACCCCAATATTTAAAGCATGCTTTAATTTTTCAGTGTGACCCCTCCCATTAAGTGTCTTCTCGAACGCTTGTGCGTGCGTACACAGGAGGGGGAGGGTAGGGGTCGAAAGAAAATGTACGTACGCAGAAAAAAAAATTTCACAGCCCTTAAAAAGAGAATTATTATTCGCTTGTTATTCTTTACGAAATAAAAATATCAGCTTTTTCTCTCTCTTAGAAAAAAAGGGAAAACCGAAGCCTTTTGAAATAGATTTTCAGCCGGGGGAAGGGTGAATGAAAAAGTACGTAATTACCAGGGGGGCATAGCCATTTGTGTACGCTCATTCCGTGAAATATATATTACGAAAACATTACGTAGTGACAAAGCAAATGAAAACATTGAATTTTCCTATTCACCCAAAATGTAATTAAAGGCCATTAAATTATTTAGTGTAGAAGGTGCTTTACAGTGGAAACCCCTTTTAGCCCTGCAATGCATCATTTTTGGCACTGTTGAAAAACTACATTTTTGTCAATAATGCATTGCGATAAATATTGCAAAAAACTTTCCTGGAATAACAAAAATACTCCTCCCGTTATAGCGATTTCTCTTTTCTAGAATAACGAAAAGCAATCTTCCAAAATAGAATTAAGTTTCAGAATATGAAATTTGATTTCTCAGGATAAAAGGTGTGTCTGGAATAAAACTTTCTTTCCACAGTAAGAAACATTTTGCTAGAATACAAAACGTCGTTCTAGAATAAGAAAATTACCATTTAGCAAATAATCTTTTTGGCACTGATGGTACGCCATAGTTTCGTAGCATAAAAAAGCTTTCTATATTTTCCTCAAAATGCCTTTCTTTGAACTTTGAACAACCCTTGATTCTTTCCTTTTAGGTGTGCAACTAACAGCAATCGTACTGATATCTGAAATGTGTATATTGAGCCCTGATGTTGTTTCTCACTTTAGAAGGGTTTGTATTTTTACTTCATTTTAGAAGTTCATCTTCTTTTTCATTTTCCTTTTCCTTGGGTTTTAGAAAAATACTGTTTCATTAATTTAAATTTGATATCAGAATAACCAAATAGAAACAGCTAAAACATACATTTAAAATGTTAAATTTGATTTTATAAGTTGAGATATTTTTTCCTTGGTTTTAATGTTCAGTAAATCATTCCTATTCCATTTCATATCTTAGTATGTTCCAAACTTGGTGCGCTCATTGAAATCACTCATACAAGCTGGCTATTCTCCCGAACATGATGTCAATGGAATTAGTGATCCTTTTCTACAGGTATTTTTGAAAACTAGTTAAAGTCAAACATGTGAAGCTAAAAAAAGATCCAACTTAGAATCAAGTTTTTCCAGTCTTGATTGAGCTCTCATCTATTTTTGTAATAAAAAATCAAGTAAATCTTGAAAGCTTCCCTTAGTGACTGAAGAGATTTGTTTTTATATTGAATTGAAATATTGTTAATGATACCTACGTTCTTTTTCATTGTTCAACATATTGAAATAACATTGTTTTTGAAATTTTCTAGGTTCACATTTTGAGACTTTTGAGACTGTTAGGGCACAAGGATATGGATTCCAGTGAAACAATGAACGACTTGTTAGCTCAGGTTGCAACAAATACCGAAACAACTAAGAATGTAGGAAACTCTGTTTTATACGAAACAGTTTTAACAATCATGGATATCAAATCAGAGAGTGGTTTAAGGGTATGTATATATGGTACACCCTCTTCTTCTTACAGTATAGCGTGTGACTTTTTATTTGAATATCCTATTCTTGGGAATAATTTCATTGACAAATTTTGTAACTGTTCGACCGCAGCAAAACTTTTAACATACAGTAAAAACTGAATTGTATTTGGCAATTCATGTATTAAGAGCTATTTATTGGATCATCTTGTTGCTCGTTTTTAGGAGTCGATGCTTATTCTTCATTGCTATAAAAGCTTCTCATGTTTGATTTTTATTTTAGGTTCTGGGAATCAATATTTTAGGAAGATTTTTATTAAATAACGACAAAAATATAAGGTATGTTGTTTCTTGAGGTGTATTCAACCTTTCTTGTGTATTTTTAAAGGAAAATGAATGGAAATCATGTTTTCTTGTTTAATAACAGGCTGAGTACCATATCATTTGAGGCGTGTGGTTGCAGGCACACATCTAGGCCATAACTAAATATTCTAAGGTTTTTGACCAAACACCCTTAACCGCAAGAAATTGTAGATAGTACACTTCGTTATATCGCGCTCCTTTAATCAATAAAGTTATAAGGTTTTAGGAATGTTAAAAAGATTTTTACCACGATTTTCCACTCACGAATCCTTATGACTCTTTTTAGATATGTTGCATTAAATACACTGTTAAAAACATTGAATATTGACAACAGTGCAGTACAACGTCATCGTAGCACTGTATTAGAATGTTTAAAAGACCCTGACATCTCTATCAGAAGGTAAGATTCTATTCATGATATGCACACCATTGCAATGTCTTCTGACATTACATCATGGACTCAACAGCTGATTGGTTGTAAGTGACGTAAAATCAGTCAATACATAACTTTCAACCAATAAGCTGTTGCGTCCGTGGAAGACATTGCAATGGTGCATATCATGAATACAAACTTTTCGAAAAGCTTGTTTTATTTTTTATCCAATTCATGATATGCACCACTGCAATGTCTTCTGACATTACGTCATGGAACCAATAGCTCATTGGTTGGAAGTGACGTAAAAGCAGTCAATACGTCACTTTCAACCAATCAGCTATTGGGTGGAACGGAAGACATTGCAATGGTGCATATCATGAATATTCTAAGGTATGGCTTATTTGCGTTGCTCCAAATTTTTTCTCTGT
The DNA here is from genome assembly GCF_902728285.1 of Clytia hemisphaerica. Lineage (NCBI taxonomy): Eukaryota > Metazoa > Cnidaria > Hydrozoa > Leptothecata > Clytiidae > Clytia > Clytia hemisphaerica. Next base: position 786,440 of record NW_027103829.1, on the reverse strand, counting down.
CAATATCTGATAGATTTTTTTTTTGATTCGCATTTTAGGAGAGCCATCGAATTGAGTTTTGCTCTGGTGAACACAAGCAATATTAGAAGTATGATGAAAGAATTGATTTTCTTCTTGGAGAATTGTGATGTTGAGTTCAAACAATACACTGCTTCTAATATTATTACCGTAGCTGAGAAATTCGCCCCAAACAAACGGTGGCACATCGATACCATTCTGAAAGTTCTGACGACGGTAATTCAAAATTCTTTGGTTCTTGTAACAAATCATACCATAAAGTAACAACATATTGCAACATATTAACCTTTGTATGATTGACATATCTCTATGTCACTGTGGCACAATTTATGTTAGCTTTTAAAGGTTTAGTGTTTTCTTCTGTCCTTTTGAACTTCATGAATTAGTGTTTTCTTCTGTCCTTTTGAACTTCATCAATGTGTAAATTAATAACCCGCATTATTATTCTTGTTTTTAAGGCAAGCCTATACGTGCGTGATGACTTGGTGTCGACACTGATACAACTGATTTCCGGCACAGACACGTTACACACATACACTGTGCAACAACTCTTTAGAGCTATTCAAGACGACAAAACACAGGTTAGTGAGTTTGATGTACTGATTTCTGATAGGAATATAAAAATTGACATCGATTTACATTAACGTCAAATTAGTCTTATACACGTGGTAACCTCTAAGAATTGTTGAAGGATTGTAGTATTCACCGTCATTGAAACTGATTTTTGGAAAATTCTCCCTGGTGGATTCCCAACCGCATATATAATAGATACATTAGAATGTTGGTATGGTTTTCTTCTTTCTTTAAAAAATCCAGACTTTGAGCTGATATAAGAACCCCTGCAGTTTCAGCAAATCAGCAAACGTTGTTTTTCAACTTTTTTTCTTTTTCATAGCAATCTCTTGTTCAAATGGCATCGTGGTGTATTGGTGAATATGGGGAGTTACTTTTATCCACTGACCTCGAAGAAGACGAACCTCTAGATGTAAGTATTGTCAACCTTAATTACTGCCGCCGAAATCTAAAATATTGACTTAAATGAGCAAACTGCTCTTTCTCTCAAAAAATTTAGCTAGAGCTTTTGTGAATAATATAATATTGTTGATTTTAGTCTTTATTTTTACATTTGGGTGAGTATTGCCTTTTCATTCGGAACAAGTACAAGCTGTTAAGGGAGTGTTCCCTTGGACATACGATGTATGCGTACATATTAGAGATTAATGATATAAGAATTCACTATTTTAAAGATTTTGCGTGTCAAAAATCAGCTCAATTTCAACTTTTAAAAGTTTGGAGTTTTTTTGGAGTTTGGCTTTGGCCGTTTAACAAATCCACAACTTTTCTCTTCTCAGGTAACTGAATCTGACGTCGTTGCTCTACTGGATGGAATCCTTGGTAGCACTCTTTCCTCACCAGTGACCAAAGAATATGCTCTCACGGCTGTCATGAAGCTTACCACACGGTTCACAACGTGTAATGATCAAATACAACTGGTCATCAATAACTACACAACAAACACAGATGTCGAGTTGCAACAACGTTCTGTTGAATATGATGCTATCTTCAGAAAATACGAACCACTACGGCCTGGGCTTTTGGAACGTATGCCATTGATAAGCACAGACCCATCACCCGCAGGTAATGTATTAAAACAAATGAGGTTTACGAAATCGTAACGGGGTTTAAAGCGTGAAGCTACTGGATTGAATTAACGACACGGCTTCTAATTTACGGTCTGAACGATTTATAATTCGTGTGATACAGTAATATTGTTATTAGTATGATAATACGATAATTGTGTGGGATGAAAAATAAAGGATTCTTCAGTTTGTTGAGCGTCGTCGACAATAACCTAGCGAGGTGACGCATGAAGCTATTTACAACATTTAACTACGCGGGTTATAAGTCACGGCCTAACCGACTCAGCTAAATAAATTTGTGTGCATAAAAACATTCCTTAGTTCCTAATCGATATCTATGACGTGAGTGTCGACAATTTCACGTCATAGATTTGGTGCTTTTTAGCCCGGAACTTCGCAAATAACCCACAGAAAACTCGTAGTTAGCTTCTTGCTTAACTTAGCTTCTTAACTTAACTTGTGTGCGTATCATGGCTGAAGAAGGCACTGATCAGAAGTGATACGGTACAATGATAGGTTTATGGCTTTCCTCTTTATTAGTTGTCTTATATCTTTTTAGCTTTAACTTTCCTCAGTCAAAAGGTCGTTCCTTTCTTTTAATTTTAAATATATGAATTATTTATCCTTTCAGATGGTGCCAAAGAACTAAACGGTGACGCATCACTGTCCGAAATTACCAAACTGGACACTTCAACCACTGGTGGACAACAACAAAAAGAATCGGACTCCTTATTCGATCTCCTTGGTGACGGGTTACCTAGTGCACAGACCTCGCCCGCACCAGCAGTGAGCGGTGGATCCACAAGCGGTGGCGGGCTCATGGATCTGTTGGGAGATCTGGACATGGGAGCTGGGGCCGCCCCTGTTATGCCTCAACAACGTAAGTTTCCGATGTTAAAGTGTTTCTCTCCTCAAAGAATGACTCCGCGTTTACTTTATCGAGTCCTACTTTTTAAGAACCACGCTTTGAGGTGGTATTGTAAACAACACGATAACGAGAATTTTAGCCGGCATGTATTTCGAATCTGAAAAATCCTTTAACTTAGATTTATAATTCTGCTAAGAGAACTAATGTCTGGTATTGTTTATTTTTCAGCGGTAATGTCAACGGGGATGAGTTCGGGCGGAGGATCGTCAGGCTTAGATGACTTACTTGGTTTGGGTGGTGGACCTTCCACCAATGACCTGATGTCTGCACCTGCACCTCAACCGCCAACCTCTGGTAAGTCATCACCTTTTAACTGTTTTGTTTTATCAAATATATTACAGCTAGGACATCGTGTATAGACTATCCGAGCATGATGGTATCTCTGACTCCAAACTGTTCGTTTGATATTATATGCCTATCAATGATAATCAGAAATAAATTAGTTTTGGCTCATTAGACCTGCTTGCACTATATGCATAATGAGATTTTCTGCGTTGTATTTCACTGAAGTCCTTCTGTTGTCATACTGTTGGTGAGAGAGAGTCAGATTACACCTACACATCTCTTCCAATACATAACGTTACGAAGTGGCAATGCTATAAACTTTTGTTGAAAAAATATCTGTCTGGGAAAATCTTCTGTTATTTGACGAAGGAGAAAGAAAATTCCCAAAAGTCATTAGGCGTAAAATATTTGCTTTCACGAGATTTCCTGCCTAAAGTTTTCGTAACTTGCCTGACTAGGTTTTCCCTTTAAAGGTATTCCTTTGACACTCTTCACATTTCTGTGCTGAAGTTTATGAAAAGTTTTAGTGCCCTTTTTAAACGAGTTTTGTAAGTATTCTATTGTAAACTTTTTGCTACTTCACACTCAGAAAAATTGGCTGTGACATTCATTGAGAGAGATATGTGTCAAAAATCTAAAATCGAAAAAATCGAAAACACAACTTAAAATTTATCACAAAGTTTTTGTGACCGCTTCGCTTTCGTAGTTGTACTTCCTGTTCTTCTAAAATGTTTCATCAGGAGGCGAATTGAAACCGTGGGAATATCTAATTTTCTTTTTTTAATGATCTTTACAGCTTTAAAGTTTCTACATATAAATCTGAGAATTCTCAAGCCTAGTTGTCACTCATAACTCAAAAAGTTTTGCTAGAATCCACCGCTTTCCTCCATTATTCAAGGCAGTTTTAAAGGAGTACAAATCACGCAGTTTTGAAATTTTATTGAATGTACTCGCAAGTTTAAGTACTACTTCTTCCACCCAAATCACTAATTCTTGTCCATCCACAATCATGTTCTTTGGTTTAACGACCATTTCTTCCGTACAGATCATTAACCATAATGATTATACCAAAATCAATAGTGGTTGTTAGGTTGATCACTTTGCTTCTTCGTGATAAGCAGCAGGAGTTGTTATAGGTGGATTGGTGTTGGAGGGCGTCTGGAGACAGATGTTTCTCGCATACAACGATTGTGGCAACGCTCAATCCTATTTTCCCCAGGACATTGTTCTTGACATTGGTCTAAAGTCTATTTCAAATAAGCTGGCAGTGTTTTTTCAAACCTCAATAAATTTTGATAGAATTTGAATTAAGAAGCGATTTTGTGCACGTTGAAAAGTTAATCTGGAGTGGAATATTGTCATAAAGAAAAAAATCAAAAAGATCGGAAAATGAAGATTGAAAATGAAGAAGAAGAAAATCAACTTTTTTAATATTTGTGCTATAATAATTATCATTTTCACATGAGTGATTCTTTGATCTTAGAACATCGTTAATGTGAAAAAAAATTTTCAAAAAAGTTAATTCCATCAAAAGATGTAGTCCAAAGTTGATCAGTGTATGACTTCAGAAATCATCAAAAAACAACAAAAAAGAGCCTTTTTCGTAAGTCAACCAGGTCAAAGTTTTATGGTGTATTTTTTGATTGAATGAATATTTTTTTAATATTTTTTCGCATTTATGACGTTCTAAGATTGAAGAGTTTCTGATACAAAAATGAAGATCATATCATTATTCTACAAGAAGTTGATTTTCTTCTTCTTTTTTTTTAATTTTACATCTTCGTTTTTCCGTTGTTTTTTTTCTTTTTGATAATATTCCACTCCGGATTAACTTTTCAACGTGAACAAAATCGCTACTTAATTCAAATTCTATCAAAAGTTATTAAGGTTTGAAAAAACACTGCCAGCTAATTTGAAATAGACTTTAGAATACTTCTTTTTGTATTCTTACAATTGATATCTTCATTCGGTGTCAGCTTTGTTTGGAAATTTGTACCAGTACCAGTGTAAAGATTTTTAACTGATATGTAGCTGGAAAATATTGTATACTTTGTAGGCTTATAATTGCCAGTAGAAGTCCATAGACTTTTAACATGTTGACAATGTAGTGAATATCCTAAATAATTGCTACATTTCTTGAAGATTTTCTTTTTTGTATCAATTATAGTAGATTTAAGATTTAGATTGAGCGCGAATATTGTTTAATATTGATTTCGGGAATAGACAGTTGCATAGTCGAACCCAATTTCCTTTTCTTAATCAACAAAGTTGGAACAAAAGAGTAATATTCGGCCGTATTATGTTCAATGTCCCATAGGACTTGTTGGAGGCGTAAAGTATGAGCCCTAGCTTTTGTACACTGTACATTTCGATTGACTTGGAAAAATTCTTTACGGATAAACTGCCATTTTTGCTTTTAGTAAGGGGGGGGCAAGCCTGAGGTTCCATGACATCTTTTGAAAGACGACCCAGATTGGTTTTATATTGGAAGTTACAAGTACTATTTACACTTCACATTAAACAATTTCAATACTTCTTAATTGAAATGCTACTCCCAGGCCCCTCTGTACATTGCTTTTTTCACATTGCAAGTCGTCTACCGCTTCTATCCATCGCTTAAACAAACCTAATTAAAACAAATAAGTAGACATCTAGTTTTGAAGTTTGGTTGTTCGAATAAAGGTTTTATTTTTAAATAAGTGTTCCCGTTTCATATCATACACATATTTCATATCAGGGCAGTGTCTACCTTTTGTTATAATATGCTGATATAAGCGAAAAAAGTCTTTCTTTTCCTCGTTCTAACCAATCTTGCTCCACATACGTGTCAATGCAATGTGAAAAAGCTTGTGAATTAAAATTGATGAGTAAGCAAACGATATAACTCTCATTTAAAAACAAAACCTTAATATTGGCACGTTTCAATCTTTTCACCCAAATAACAATTCTTTGAGAATCGATAATCACATCATGAGGGTGATGCACGACTTCCGTGCATACAAGTGGCCGTGTCAAATATCTGTTCATTTATTGTTGACCATCATACGGTGTTTTGTGATAAGTGGTGTTTCTTGGTATTTCTTGATTGGATGAGGTTACTGATATTTCTTCCGTACAACGCTTGTAACAACGCGCAAAACTTTTTCTTCTGGGGCATCTTTCGCTACATTGCTTCAGAGCATCTCTTTTTATATTTGACAAACTCGCGGCTCCAAGTTTTTGTTGACTTTCATGTAAGCAGGTGCAAGGAAAATAGTAGGGAGACAAGAAGTCTCTAGAAACAACTTTTCACTCTCATGGTGGTTAAAGCAGTTGGGTGCTTGTACAAATGTGCACTTTCAGAAAAAATTTCAAAAACATTAACAACAGAAAGTTGACAGACGCTTACTCTCTCAAGCCCCGTAATTTTTGTTCTCGTCTATTTTTCCATATAATAAGCCACTTTTCTCTTGAAAGGGACGTCAAAAAAAAAAAAACGAAATCAGAACGAATTAGAACGAAATTATTGGGAGGGGCATACAGAAGAAGTCCATAATAATATAAGATATTAGTACATATGTTCTTTCCCTATAAAATTTACAGCTTCAATATTCCTGTTGGATAATAATCCATACCAGGGCTACCAGGGAAGGGAGACTTCTTTCTAATTTTTATTTCCATGCTTAAATTAACTTAACTAAAAACATTTTTTTCTGTAAAAATGATTGCCCTCTTTGTCGCAGGCCATATCAAGAAAATATTCTAAATCTTGTAAACTCATTTTCCATTTCACCCAGCGTCATTCCATTTTGTCACAAAATAGTTCGAAATCGCGTAGTTATTTATTAGTATACTCGCAGGTTTGTACTGTTTCTTCCACCCAAAATACCAGTTCTTGTCCATCCACAATCATATGGTATGGTTTGACAACCACTTCCTCTCTACACCCTTCGTAAAGCCATACTGATTCTCTGCTTAGATTTTGGGTTGCCGTCACCTTGTTGTAGGGAGTAATATACGTCATCCTTCGGGGTCTGCTAGTTGTTCGGGGTGTTCGGGATGTACTAGTCGTTCAGGATGTTCTAGTCGTTCGGGGTGTGCTAGTTGTTCGGGTTGTACGGTGGGAAAACAGGTTGAAGAGTAGAAGTTTGTTCGTTGTGACGTCGAGCAATATTGGATGTGTCCACTTGGTTGGACATTTCTGGCTGATTTGCTTGGCCAACAACAGGTGTAACATCTTGTATGCGAGACAACTCTCTGTTGTTGGATGACATCTCTTGGCTCGGTGAGAAAATCATTTCTTCCACAAAGCGCATTTGACAACGCTCAAACCTGCTTCTCCCGGAACATTGCCCCTTACATTGTTCCACCACAGAATCTCTTTTTGTATTTGTACAATCGATATCTCCATTTTGAATGTCTGTTGCTTGAAAACCTTTTACAGTTTAAGGATGGTCCAACGACAATGGAAAACATTTCACAACCTGTAGGCTCAGCACCAATGGAAGTCCGTAGATTCCGATCATGTTTACCGAAATTAAAAACACTCTTCACCTCTTGAGAGATTTGTGTTTTTGAGTGATGAGATTTTTTTTAAATATGTCATAATATTTCTGAAAGGGTCATGGAGAGTGTTACGTTAATATCCACCGGTGGCTTTGAGAGAAAGAAAGCTGGCATGGTCCATTGTGGTCCTGATTACCCATAATTCATTTAGACCGTTAATTTGCCTATAGAGGAGGGTATTTTGGGTTAGTAATTGTCAACGAACGATAATCTACGTTTGGTGTAAATGGATTTCCAGATGACATATAACTTCAAAGTAATATACATCTAACGCCCTTAAAGTCGAATAATCAGGTGATTCAACTTTCGACTCACTTATTTTCTTCCAAAGAAGAGATATGAGAATTTCAAGAAAGGTTCTAAAAGTTATACATTTTTATGGAAATAAATAAACTGGCATGAAAATTGATAAGATAGTTTTATTCTTGATTAGTAAGGAAAATACTGATCTAAATATTTCACAATTTATAAGGACTATTTTGTTGTATGTTGAAGTTGAATTTAAATTTGAGTCCCATTATGTGCAAGTACATTCAAACTCAATAACATTCAAACCGTCGTTGTTCATATTCGTATGTTACGAACACATCACCGACTACCAATGATTCTGTCACCAATTCATAAATCATTCCACATGAAATAGTATGATCTATCCTGAGGACTTCCAGTGGCAGTTTTTCAAACATTACAGCTTGGGTTTTCATCCTTGTTGTTTGCTGGGTTGGCTCTTTTGTGCTTGTTCTGACAGTTTGACTTGCGTCAGTGATATGACCTGAAAACGCCAAAATGATGACCGACAATGTCCAAATACATACATACATCTTCATGGTTCTCAACTGAATGAAAAGACTTCTAAGAATAGTCTGTCTAGCAAGGCTATTTAATTAGTGAGGTCTTTACCTTATTACACGAATATTACTAGTCATAAAAAAAAATTCGTGTTAATAAAAACCCCCTTAATTAAAACCAGCCGGTGTTTCCTTGAAAAAGGAGAAAAATTCGTGTTAATTTCAGATCGTGCAAATTTCAAGGCCGTTAAATACTTGCCTAGTAATATTTGTGTAATTCAAATGGTGATAGAAATTTTACACATTGAATTGCTGGCTAATTGTCATAGATTGGATGTGAGAGTTTGGCCTTTACCTTTCTTCATATCATGGGAATTTCACTATGTGTTGTTACTTTTCAATTCTATTGTTCCCAAAGTGATCTCTTTTTCCTGGGAAAAAAACCGAGCAGTCCCTCTTTTGAGTTTTCATCGCTTGAAGCTAATTTGAGCAATATTTATTCAGATTTTTTATAAGAACTCGCGGGAAACTTAAAGTTTTAGATCAACTAACAGTAAATATATAATTTTAAATTGCGATTTTGTGCTTTGAAAAGGTAGTCGGGAGTATAACAAATAATGGAATCTGTCATTAAGGAAAGAGTTAAATTAAAACATTTACCTCTTAAGAGTTTCGCGGAAGATCGAAATGAACGTCGTTATCTTAAAGCGCCATCAAGGCAATTTTCAAATGCCGGAAGGGACAAGAAAAAATATAAAAAACATTGCTAGATTTTTTATATCATGATTTACTGTGCAATCTTGCTATTTTATATGGCGCGCCTGAGTGGACAAAAATACTATATTTTCAAAAATACATACTATCTTTCAAATATACATACTATCTTTCAAAAATACATACTATCTTTCAAATATACATACTATCTTTCAAAAATACATACTATCTTTCAAAAATACATGCTTTCAATATACATTCAACTTTCTAATACATACTATCTTTCAAAAATACATACTATCTTTCAAAAATACATACTATCTTTCAAAAATACATACTATCTTTCAAAAATACATACTATCTTTCAAAAATACATACTATCTTTCAAATATACATACTATCTTTCAAAAATACATACTATCTTTCAAAAATACATACTATCTTTCAAATATACATTCTAACTTTCTAAAATACATACTATCTTTCAAAAATACATACTTTTAAAGAGTCTGCTTAATTACGTGGGTTGCGTACGTGTGTGGGTGCGTGGGTTGCGTGAGTGCGTGGGTCAATATTATTGTGTGGGTAATTTTTTGCGTGGGTGCGTGGGTCAAAGTATTTTTTGCGTGGGTCATTATTTTTTGCGTGGGTCAAAATATTTGCGTGGGTCAAAATTCTCTCTGTAATTCGAAAAAATGTCTTCCACTTTGAAAATTCGAATTAGCGAGAGTCTACTGAAGATTAAATTAGGGGCGGCGAAGAAGAAGAATGGATTTATTCTTTGTAACTGTATGTATTTTTCTTTATAAGGAACAGGCATATAACTCTTGTAAAACAGAAACTCAACTTTCACACAATTATGTAAAGCGACAGGTTTTGAACTTTGCACTTTCTTCACACTCTACACAAGAAAAGAGTTTTGAAAACAATTAGCAGTTGCATTATGTGCAATATTTTATTTTTTCTTATATTGAATTTGATAAATATCATTTCAACCTTCTACCTCTCGTATCGATTGCACCTTGTCTTGCCATACAGTGGGGGCGTACGATCTGCCGGTACTTGGGATAAGGCCTAATTTAGGGCTGGGAAGCGGTAAAAATTATAAAAAGTGTTCGGAAAACGGTATTTTGCAAGAGCCACGGTGACTGTAAAACACCTGATTTTTCGTCCGGGATGAGGTAATTCTTATAAGACTATTAAAAACAAGACGGTACATAAAACTTTCGGACTATAAAAAAAGCTTGTCACGGAAACTATTAGTACGCATCCCCATCAAACAAAATATCGACTTTAGAACTATTTAGCATTTAAAATTTGATAACAAACCATCGTTTATAGGCGATTATGAACTTAAACCTCTACCTGAAGCGTCGAAACTAACTTCGAAATCGTTGAATGTCATCTCCGGTTTTGAAGAAGATATCAGAACTTGTGGAGCCAAAGTTCCTTCAGCATTGACTTGTGCACACGAATTTGTTTCGACGAAATCCTTCATATCTTTACACAACTATCAGATGGACAATCAAAAGTTGATGGAAAATCTGGAAATGTTTTCTTTTTCGTTGATGGATGCTAATTTACTCAGCATGATGACACTGTCCATTGAGCATTTTAACTCGACAACCCACGTCAAGCACGTTTGGATGAGCCAATTGCAGTATTCAAGAGAGTTCATGCGATCCATCAAAAAGTCATTAAAACGTACACACCCTTGGTCTGCATTTTACTGCAAGTCGAAAGGGTAGTTGGTATTTACCTCCTGAAGGCGGTTCAATTTCAACATGCTTGCTTCCATTCTTCCAAAAAAGATACCCTCAGTTTCTATCGATAAAAAAGACGAAAATCGTTTGCAAACTTGGGCTAATAGTTACACGAGAGCTGTACGTCAGAGAACTGTACGCCAGGAAACAACTATGGCGAAGATGGTAACTTTGCCACATTATCTCTACTCAGGCGAAGTCATCGTCAGACGAAACAAGCACATCTGACAATGGCCAAAACGCAGAGAAAGTAACCACAACTGACCATGACCAAAACGAGACAAGCGCATCTGACCAAGCTGCAGAAACAACCGACCAATTTGATGCTTCAGATGACGATGATAATGAAGGAATACGTTGAAGGAATAGCTGAATCCGAAACCCACAACATCGAAAATGCTCTGGATGAAGGATCGTATTTCCTTTATGGACGGTCATCTAAAATTAACGTCAAACATCGAGAAAACGTCACTTTGGCACCGTTTTTCTCGAGTTACGTTGAGAAATCGACCATATCCGCTTAAAAGTACTCTATATCGTTTTTTGAGAACTTTCCAATGGTATAAGTGGTTTTGTGTTTTAGCGACTTTGAAATTTCGTCAAATTTCGGGTCCCAAGGGTTTTTGCTTGTTACGTCAGTCTTTTCCCCCATAAAAAAATTGCTGGACCTAATTAATTTACTCCCTCTCAAAAAAGTTTCTAAATACATTCTTCTTTCGAATGAGCAAAAAAAATGCCACTCCGGAAATCGTTGTCACGGGTCCAAAAGAATGGCCCCCTACTATATATTTCATAAATTTATATTTATACCAATTACCAATTAAGTTTTGTTTAAGACTAAGAGTTATAAGTTTGTTTCTCATAAAGAAAACAATTACAAAAAAAGTAATATATGTTCCTGATATACATTGTAAAACTGTCAATACCAATCACTAAGTTTCATTCAAGAGTTATAAAGCTTGTTTCTTATGAAGAAAAAGCTTACTAAAATTCAAAATGTTGATTATCTGTACTGCCCCGATTTGACTGTCAATACCGATCACCAAAAATAGTGACCCACGCAAAAATTTTGACCCACGCAAAGAATATGACCCATACAAAAAATATGACCCACGCAAAAAATAACGACCCACGCAAAAAAGATGACCCACGCAAAAAATATTTTGACCCACGCACCCACGCAAAAAAAATGACCCACGCAAAAATATTGACCCACGCACTCACACAACCCACGCAAGCACGCACGCAACCCTGGCAATATAGCAGACTCCTTTTTAAAATACATATCTTCCAGATACAAATACTATATTCAAATATTCAACCTATCTTTTCAAAATACACACGACCTTTCAAATATAAATGCTATCTTCAATCATTTTTTGTTAATGGCCTATCTACACCATGATTTTATCAATAAGGTACTGTTGTACTGTAGGTCATACGATCTAAATAGCAACATGATATGTATTTTTGGAAGATAGTATGTATTTTTGACAGATAGTATGTATTTTCGAAAGATAGTATTTTTGTCCGCTCAGGCGCGCCATAATTTTATGTCAGGATACAATGTTATATGTAAATTTGATCAAAACTAAACTATGAAATCATGTTATGATCATGGCGTAAAAGTTGCTTAACGGACGACAATAGTACATTTTTGTACTGTTTCTTCAATCCAAAACACATATTCTATGTCATTAATCAGAATAATCTGTGGTCTGCGAACTATTTCATCTGTGCAGATTGCTTCGTTGGTCGTTTTAGGATGTCTTATCCCTTTGCTACCTTCTTTGGTTTTAACAGTTAATGTCAAAGATTGAGAATTAGTTTGTGCATTTTCTTTGCTAGGAGTTGTTGTATGAGTGGCTTCTTGGCTAGGAGTTGTTGAATGAATGACTTCTTCGCTTGAAGTTGTTGTATGATTGGCTTCTTTACTGGGAGTTGTTGTATGAGTGGCTTCTTGGCTAGGAGTTGTTGAATGGGTGGCTTCTTGGCTAGGAGTTGTTTTATGAGGCGCCTCTTGGCTGGGAGTTGTTGTATGAGGGGCTTCTTGGTCAGGAGTTGTTGAATGAATGACTTCTTTGCTAGGAGTTGTTGCATTAGTGGCTTCTTGGCTAGGAGTTGTTTTATGAGGCACTTCTTGACTAGGAGTTGTTGAATGAGTGGCTTCTTGGCTAGGAGTTGTTGTAAGAGTGGCTTCTTGGCTGGAAGTTGTTGTATGAGTGGCTTCTTGGCTGGGAGTTGTTGAATGGGTGGCTTCTTGGCTAGGAGTTGTTTTATGAGGCGCCTCTTGGCTGGGAGTTGTTGTATGAGGGGCTTCTTGGTCAGGAGTTGTTGAATGAATGACTTCTTTGCTAGGAGTTGTTGCATTAGTGGCTTCTTGGCTAGGAGTTGTTTTATGAGGCACTTCTTGGCTAGGAGTTGTTGAATGAGTGGCTTCTTGGCTAGGAGTTGTTGTATGAGTGGCTTCTTGGCTGGAAGTTGTTGTATGGGTGACTTCTTGGCTAGGAGTTGTTTTATGGGTGACTTCTTGGCTAGGAGTTGTTTTATGAGGCGCCTCTTGGCTGGGAGTTGTTGTATGAGGGGTTTCTTGGGCAGAAGTTGTTGAATGAATGACTTCTTGGCTAGGAGTTGTTGCATTAGTGGCATCTTGGCTAGGAGTTGTTGAATGAGTGACTTCTTCGCTTGGAGTTGTTGCATTAGTGGCTTCTTGGCTAGGAGTTGTTGAATGAGTGGCTTCTTGGCTAGGAGTCGTTGTATGAGTGGCTTCTTGGCTGGGAGTTTCTAGCATAGGAGTGATCGAATGTTTGGTTTCATGACTTGGAGTCGTTAAATGTAGGGCTTCCTGGTTAGGAGTTTTTGTTTGTATTACTTCTAGGCTAGGAGTGGTTGTGTGTGTGGTTTCTTGTTTAGCTGAATTAGATTTACTCAAGCATTTATCATAGCATTTTTTGAATTTCTTTTTGTGGGAACATTTGTTATTGCATTCCTCTACGGCACTTCTTCTGTAATTTTCTGGCTGTTGAAAATTATCTTTCCCGCTTAATTCCTCTTCAACTAAAACCATATCGCGACTCATCGTTTGAATATACACTTCATCGTCGAAATTGTCATCACCATCTGTGAAGTGGTTCCCAATTGGTGAACATTGATTGTAGTATACGCTCAATGCCAGAAGAAAACCCATCAAACGTAACATTTTCTTCATACTGCCCTCCATGGCTCGCTTGACAGGAATGAGATTATTTTTACTCTTATTTTTATAAATATCGCCACTCACCGTTTGTTTCTATTTATCTTATTCACAATCGGAATATATCTCGTGAGAAATGGACAGGTTATTCTAGAGACTAAGGCTGGAACAATATTTCTCGTCACATTACTGGAATCTTTAGTTAAGCCCATATTACAGAAGCTAATTTTTGAAATCATACATTTTTTCAGAATTCCCAACGATTACGGCTTTCGAGAAGAACGGGCTGAAGATAAATTTCTCATTCGGCGACGTTGGGTCGCAGGGTCCTGGCACCTTTATCACCAAAATGACGGCTACAAACAGTCAGGCTTCAACGATGGAGAACTTCCTCTTTCAAGCTGCTGTACCAAAGGTATAACAGCGACATTGTCTTCTTTACATATTTCTTGTGAAGGAACTATAAACATATAATATACAGTTGACGCTCTCTAATTGGACGTTCTACTATTCGATAAGCTCCAATATTCGATAATATTGAAAGTCACCCAGAGTCACCATCAACAAGAAACACTCATAAACGACAACTGAACATTCGATACGCTCCTTTATTCGATTAAAAACCAATTCCAATTGAAAATCGAATTAGAGAGGGTCGACCATGGCATGAACCCCCCCCCCCCAGCCTGCAGGGGGGGGGCTACAACCAAAATCTTCCTGAAAAAGGCTGGGGGCTGGATTTTTTTTTCAATTTCAGGGGGTACCTATGATCTCTGGGGGTATCTAACTTTTATGCAGTAAGGTCTGGGGGCTTGGGAACTATATTTTATGTTGCTTTTATCTAACTATTATTATTCTTTCTAATTGTAAAAATATACAATTTTTTTCATTTCTTGACATATACTCAAGTCACAGAGGGTACCAATCCCAGGGGGTACCTACTAACGTCTGTTGTTTGGGGGTACCTAAAATTCAGGGGGTACCTATTTTCTTAGGGGGTACCTAAACCCCTGGTCCATGCCATGTCGACTGTATTAGTAATTCCACTTTACCGATATCTCCGGTGCCCAGATTGCATGTGAGAATATCACCATACATCGAGTCTACTTATGGTTAATTAACCATGGTTTGAAAAACTTTGAGTTCTATCTACAATTCAATATTATTTGTCTGTCTTTTCTTTCATCGTCCTCAGACGTTCAAACTTCAAATGCAATCACCGTCCGGAAACACACTGGCTTCCATGAACACTGGGACCGTCACGCAAGCCATGCTCGTCGGAAACCCTAATAAGGTAATAACTTAATATCATTGAAGGCTTGACGAAATAACAAAATTAACTTGGATTTACTCAGCGAGTAAGAACCGCTCTTTTAGAATAAAAAGTTGTTTGAAGTTTCACTTTCCTCTTCCCTGTCACGATAAATCAATTACTTTCTGAGATTGTGTTACCAGAGTTCACGAAAGATTCGCATTTGGGTATTTAATGAAATGGGGTAATTTTCTTGAATAAATGTTTGAAAATTAAGAATTGACTATATCACGAAGTCCCTTGACTAAAGCAAGTTATCTGATTGTTGTTTTTATTTTTTTTAGGAGCCCGTCCGAATGTTATTACGAATTTCTTACACATTAAACGGACAAAACGTTCAGGAACAAGGCCAAGTGGACAGTTTCCCATCACAACTATGGTCTTGAGCACGGGGAGACGCTACAGTTAATTTAATAATCTGAATTATAAATGATATCGACCGAAAAGGAGTATGGATAGAGAAATCTTAGTTCGGTTCGTTTAAATGTCTGTTCGTACAATGTTTTGCACCTTTACTAATAAATCTAGTATCAACTTCAACTCTTGGAACAACTCTAACAACCGGTTCCATTATAACCGTTATTAGCAGACTTCTTGCATTCTCAAATTAAAAAAAAAAAACTACAGTTTTGCTAGCATTATGCTCAAGTTTTATACATAGTTGGGTGTAAATATTTTCATACGAATAGGCATTTAGTAAACCGAAAGTCAGTAGGTCATTGGTTAATTCGACATATTGGGAGAGGAGTTGCAATATAGTGAATTTCTTGGGAAAGCAAATCGACGGAGATGAGATTCAAGTGAAAAATGTGTGAATAGTTAGAATAACGATCTACATCTGAACACAATTTTAAACACAATCAAACTTGAACGTTTGCTAAACAATCGAACGCCCCTTTTTTGGCGGTACCACCGCCCTCCAACCCCTGATGTTCTTCATTTTTTGATTAATTTGTATAGTTTATTATTTTTGTGGGTGCTTATACTTGTATTAGACTTTCTGTTTTTTTCATTTCAATTTTTTTATAACCTATGTGAGAGAAACGGAGAATCTAGGGAAATGCACGTTTCTATAATTGGCAATTATTGCAATAAATATATTTGGATCCAATCAGGGCCTTAGGACTTTGCAAATTTACTTTGCTCTATGAACAGTTTCGGCAAACCTTGTACGAATTCCCATAGCAACAGTGTTTCTCTTTTTCTGTTTTTCTCGTCAGTTAATCAATACCAACCGAACGGGAAAATATTATGATTTCATTTTGTTTTTTGTTTTTTGGTCCCTAAAATAATAGAATTTTTAATTTAGAATTTTTTTACTATATTAAAATATTTCGCGAAATTCTTAGGATAATTAGATGTACCCGATTGAAATTTTTCGTTTTCTTCTATATGGTGATGAAAATTTTTCAAGATTGTTGATTTCTTTAATTTTTGTAATTTTTTAAAGTGTTCTTATTTTAATTTTGAGCTATTTATACACTTCAACAAAGCCTCTTCAATAGAACAAAATCATGAATTGTGACAGGTTCGTCAATACGTTACGATTTGAATTACAATCGGTAATTTAAAACATATTAATCGAGAAATTTTTTTTCTAATTATCTTTCAAAATTGTTTATTATTATTGATAGAATAAATATTATTTTCCCTCGCTTTAAATATTCCTGGTCGCAATAATCCTCAAAATGAGAAAAATTGAAAAAAAGTCTTCTTTCCTTACAAACAAATCTGAAGTAAATTTTACAACCCAAATCTATGTGCGACTTTATTTTATGTTTTAGAGAATTTCTGGTATAATGATCAAAGTATCAAAAATATCTTGTACTCCTCTGATTTATTTATGAATTTTTCTCCTTATTATTTTTTGTTAAGAAAAATTGTCACTTTCCCTAGAATATTCTTCTTTTTTTTTTACCCTATGCCACCTTCGAGTCTTATGCTTAAATTTCTATTTATACTCAACCACAAGACCTATCCAGAGGGCGCATTGGCCATGGCGGCAGAAATCTCTGGAATGTGCTACTGGGAGATTGAAAAATTACAAGGTAAAAATAAATAGAAATCGAGCGGCGCTTTTTTGACGCCCCTGCTCATAAAGCTCCGTCACTGATTTCAATGTACAGTTATCGAGTTACAATCATCCCTTCTGAATTCACAGTTCCCTGCATTCATTCATTCATTTATTAAAAAAATATTCACTTACAAAAGTTAGATAAAAATTTAAAAATATAAATACTAGATAATAATAAAAAGGTTATGTGCATAGATAGGCTAAAGTAAACTCAGATAAGCGTCTATCTTTCCTTGGACACAGGAACGCGGGAATAGTGCTCATAAAGATATCTTGTAAAAAAATAGAAATTGCCGTGGGAGAGTGGTTTGGAAGTAAACATATAGACATAAAGCCCATTGCAAGCTTAAGCTGCAGCGAAATACAACGACGTGGTTTACTAGTCTAACGATGCAACAATTTTCCTCACAAGTACTTTAAAAACTGTTTTCGATAAACAAGGGAAAACCATCTCCATGGTTACGAAAAGATCTCACTTTGCTCTCATGAGCCAATACACGCATCATGAATATTCTTAACTTTTTTGGGAAAATCATCCTAAAATATTCTTACAGCATTCTTAAGTTAGGATCCTAATTGACAGTTTATAATTTAAAATGATCTAAAAATGGCATTCTTAGCTTGAGTAGCAAAATTCTATTATGAAAATGATCGATCTGCATTCACTTTCTCTGATCACAAAGCTTAAATTGGTTTTTTCTTTGTTAACTGACCACGTTTGGATACCACCTATTCATCGTCCATTAAAAACACTTCCAACCTTTAATTTTACCTATGTACCGAAAATATTCGTCGAAAAAGGACTGAAAATTTTAAAATAAAACAAAGCGACAGATGATAAAAAACTGCAACTAAGATATGCAAACCTCTGGCGCACGTCATCAATTTGTCGTTTACTTCAGGGGAAGTTACAACGCTTGGGAAACAGGCCATCATCTCACCATTGGCTGGAACCCACCTGGCCTGAGGGGGGCTAAAAGGTCGAGTAGCAATTGGTACCTGATTTTTGCCTGTGGCTAGGATTGTGGTTAGGGACTAACCATGTTAGGGGTCACCTAAATTATAAGCAGCCCACCAGACCATAGGTTGGCACTTTCTCATCTTATATTTTAATCTAAGCAATGCTCAAAAACTTTGGTATCTAATATCTCGGGTAAGTTATGGCATGTCTTAAAATTCCCATAATTTTTAGATCGCATTAGCCGACAGAAAACTACCAAACAAATGACTGAACATGAAGAGTACTATGATGTAGTTTCTAACCTGATGTGTAACCTAATTGTTTTTTCGCTGATTTTCGCGAAAAACCGCAAAAACTGATTATTACGTAATAATCGATGACGTCATCAAAACTACAAATTGAATTTCTCAAAAATGGTTTATCCAATTGTCTTCAAACTTTCACCAAAGATGTCTTACTAAAGTCGATCATTTGAAAATGAGTTTATGAAAAATTTCTGTAACGCTAGCCCAGTAACATATGTTAAGGTTTCTAAAATTTGACAAGCGTAGAAAACTCGGATTAGAGAAGACTCTACACTATTTTAAATAAGATAAATCACAAATTTATTTGGATATACATATATAAGAAATCAAATATATTTTAAGATGAAAAATCTGAAAAACAGTGAGCAATGACCAATAGGAAAAGGAACAGGCAAACATGAAACTGAAACCCTGCAAAGACCAGTATGAAAAACTCAAAAAAATGTCCAACAATACGTATTGAAAAATACGTGTCTAATAAAATATAGTAATAAAAAAAAACAAAAAAACTGAAAACTTATTGAAAACTTTAATTAAATATTACAAATGAAATTTGTGACTTCTGCGTCAGCAGTGGTGTTAACGAAAGGCGAGTGTCTCCGGTGCCTCCAGGACCTCGAACCTCTCAAACACACCACAGCTGACCGAATCAGACTAAAAGAAATTTTTCTTTTTACATAAAAATATGTTTCCGAAAATGAAGATTTATTTTTCTCACATAGAAGCTCGCTTAAACGGGCGTAAAATCGCTTAGTTTCTGTGCTCATTCCACCGTTGGCAGAAAAAACGAGTGGTGTAAAAGTACCGTTTTCTTGATCGAGTATGCGATTTACATACTTTCTTTTCTTCTCTTTCTCCATTTGCTTCATTACACTAGCAAGATTTTGGTTTTGGTAACTTCTGGCTGAAGGGGAAAAAACCCTTACGTCAAGAAATGCCTTCTGTTGCCTCTGCCAAAATCCTCTTAGTGTAACACATCAGCGCGAGTTCAGTTCCAAGTCATGATCGAAACGTTTTTGAAGAATTGGTTCCTTCTCAACATCTTTGCAAACAATTGCAGATAGATTAGCCGTTATGTTAACCAATTCATTGTGCCGCATGTGAATAAAACCGCCAACCTTGCACTGTAGTGAATGATCGACGCTGAATTTGGAGCCGCAGACACAGTCGCTCGGTAGATTTTTCATCTCCCAGTTATACCGAAGGTAGATTGCATCGAAGAATTCTCTTTTTGTCAATGAGAACTCTTCTGACTTGATGGGGAGTGACGACAGCCATGCTGATGCACCGTGTGCACTGGCGATTTCGATTGCTCTCAGCTCCATTGGTGATGAATTTAATTTCAAGAGTTCTAGTTAGTTTTCTCTTGTTGAACGACAGTTTTGATTCGGTATTTGGACTACTGGTTTCGGTTGATGGAATGATGACTTCGTTCTGGTTTACGATGTTACGAACAAGATTTTGAGTGACTTTGATAGATTGTTGAAATTCCAGATCACACATCTCGGTGACATTGATTATTCCCAAGCCACCCATCTTGACAGGCAGAGAAAGAAGCTGTCTCTCATGATCATTACAGGTTCTTCCTTCACATAGAGCGGGGATAAAATGGTGTCGGATAATATTTTCTAAAGGTTGCAGCTCTTCTTTGATGTTTGGGATGGTTCGGTTGACATAGTTGAACTTATGTGCGAACCCTGCTGTAAAAGCACAGTATGCTGATTGGGGGTATGCTTTAGCGATCTCGGAAAGGACTTTCAGTTGCTTGACCCAATGTTGAACGAACTTCTTAACGTACTCTGATTTGAATGTTTCGGTCCCAACAACTGCACCAAGATGACGCTTTCCCTCTTTTGTGATTTTGATGTTGGTATCTTTAAATATGATTTTAACTAGTTCATATTTGTCCGGTTTTACGACGAGCCAGGATTTTGATCCTTTTGGGAAGTATCCGAGGTGGTATGGACCGACGTTTTGAAGCATTGTCCACCATTTCAGGAGGGATTTCAATTTACCAGCTGCTGTTAGATCGTCAGCATAAGCAACGTGGTTGATGTCACTCGAATTGATGTTTTCCAGTAAAGGGACTAAAGCTAGTGCGTAGAGGGGCATTGCTACCGGATCCCCTTGAGCGGTTCCTTCTGAAGAAATGATTTCAAACCCACCGGAGAGGAACAATCGTGAATTCGACGAGTAAGTGTTGCCGATATATGTAGAGATTTGAGGGCAGATGATCTTGATGTTGTGGATCATCACCCGGCGATTTATACGATTGAATGCGTTATCAGCGTCCACCAATAGTACCCCATCACAATTCTCTTCTTTGAAAAGGATGCCCATGGCATGAACTGCAGCCTCACATCCGGACTTCTGGCCACCACATAGCTGAAGATCACCAACACTCGCTAAAACGTTCGGTTTCAAGACTGTCACGACTCTACACTGCTATTTGTAAACGAAAAAAGTTCTGACGTCAATTTCATGAAAAAGTACTGCGACGTCACAAAGTTTCAAATAAAAAGGTGTGGCATTTTTTTTTTTTTTTTTTTTTTTTTTTTTTTTTTTAATGAATAATAACACTTTTTTAATCAAAATGATATACAACATGAGTCAAATATATTAACAAACATACTTTTGTATAAATTGTAAAAAAAGAGAACAGTGAAACACCTGAAAAGACCAAAATGATGAAAAACTGAAAAGAAACCCTCAAAAAAGTAGCCTATGTAATCGTCTAACCCACAACACTCAAACATGCAAGGACGTCAAAATTTCCGTCAGTTTGGAGTCCTTCAGTGCCGCTTGTTCTGGGGTAAACGAACGACTCGATCGTTCACCTCTCAGGCAAGCAACCACTGATCGGATCAAAACGAAGGAAATTTTGCGTCGTATGCCATTCACAACCTCACTTTTCGAGCATTTTTGTTTTGCCGAGATTTTATCAGCTAACCTGCTCATAAAAATTGAGCATTCTCGGGCTACACCACCTGTAGCACCAAATACTAATGGGGTGAAAGTCCCTTTCTCAACTTGAAGAATCCGTTCGTTATATGCTCTCTTCTTTTGCTTTTCAAGGGAAGTGAATGTAGTGCCAATAGATTTTATGCGATAGCTCGGAGCTAAAAGGTTGCAAACCTTCACGTCAAAAAATGCTCTTTGATACCGCTGCCAAAATCCATTAGCACTAACATCCGCCCTAGCTTCATTCCCAGTAAACAGATGAGCGTGGTAAATCGACCTGTTCACGAGACAAATCCATAAGCTGGGGCTCGATCGACACGTCGTGACAGACTTCATTCATCATGGTTGCCAGAGTATCGCGAACGTTGTTATGTCGATGGATAACGTAGCCGCCAAGATGGCAAGATAGCGCATGGTCGATTGTGAAGTTGGCTGAGCAGGCACATTTGATGGGCAGTCGCTTCATTTCCCAGCCATACCTCATGTGGAGTGCGTCAGCGAATTCACGTTTATTCAATACAAAATTCTCTTCTTTCAGTGGAAGAGTGGTCAGCCACGAGGAAGCACCTTGAGATGAAGCGATTTCCAAAGCTTTTTGGTTGATTGATGGGAGTTGTTGAACGATTTGATCGAGTGATCGTTTTTGTTCTCCAATTCGTTTAGCGGCTAGTGATTTCAATATCTTTTTCGATTGACTTGGATCAATTGATTCATTTGATTGTGTTATGATGCGCTCGACTAGCACTTTAGTTGCCAAACGACTTGTTTCGTTTTGAAATTTAGCCTCATCCTCGATGTTGATGATTCCAAGGCCTCCCATCTTGATCGGAAACGAGAGGATCTTCCTTTCAATATCGGAGCACTGTCTGCCATCACATATGGCTGGTATGAGGTGAAAACGGATGACATTTTCGATGGGTCGAAGCAATTCTGATATATCGTCTAGAGTTCGGATGATATAGTTGAATTTTTGCTGGTAGCCAATAACGAAGGCGACATACGCAGCTTGGGGTTGAGTTATTGCAATGTCTGACAAAGTTTTGATTTCTTTAACCCAGGTTTCGACTTTATTTGAAACGAATTCCTTCTTGTAGCTTTTTTCCCCAACAGAAGCACCGAGATGTTTATGCCCCTTTGCTGTGATCTTTATAGACGTACCTTCGAATGTGTCGAGTGCCGTTTGATACATTTCGGGTTTTACTATCAACCATGACTTAGAAGGTTCAGGGTAGTAGCCGATAGTTGGACCGAGTTGCGTTAGGTCATCCCACCACTTGCGTAGTGCAACAAGTTTACCAGCACCAGTGATGTTGTCAGCGTACGCGACTTGTTTGGTATCTGGTACGTTTCGGAGGGTGTCGGTCAAGGGAAGCAAACATAATATGCCGTAGAGAGCCATAGCGATCGGATCTCCTTGTGTTGTACCTTCAGAAGACGACAGCTCTGCTCCTCCAATCGCAAACAGACGGACGTGGTTCGAATAGCAGTTGGTAGCAAACATCGCCAAGGTTGGACAAAGGATGTTAATGTTGTGCATCATAACTTCACGATTTATGCTGTTAAATGCATTTGAAGCGTCGACCAGTAGAACACCGTCTTAAGCTGTCCGCATGTGAAGCCAACAAACGGGAAAACCTTCAGTGCTCGATCGCAAAGCGCGAGTCTCTCCTTCACAACTAAGGCTTTTTCTTTTCCTAGAAGCAACCCTCTCACCACCTCAGACACCTTTGGGCGTCTGCAACGACGGATACCCTCGATAATTTTAACAGGGTCACTATGGCATTTCATTGAACACAAACTTCCGTTATCTTAAAAAGACATATCATCGAGGCTTACAGACACAAAATTTTGATTATGTAGAAAGTTTAGAAGTATAATTTTTATTATTGTATTCGGCATTTTAAGCCAAAACGATGTCAGGCATTAACCCACATTAAAGTATTTTAAAGGATTTTGATGTGCAAGCAAAACCGTTAACCGGCGTTTGCGACGACGGGAACCGTCTAGTATCTTACTAAAGTTGATCATTTGAATGAATTTTTTTTTCGAAATTCTGATTACGTCAGCAAGAAATAAGATTTTTTGTTTTTTACCAATTCCTGCTGACGTCATCAAAATTTCGAAAAATTTTTTTTTCAAATGATCGACTTTAGTAAGATACATATTTGGTGAAAGTTTGAAGACAATTGGATAAACCATTCTTGAGAAATTCAATTTTCAGTTTTGGTGACGTCATCGATTATTACGTAATAATAAGTTTTTGCGGTTTTTCGCGAAAATCTGCGAAAAAACAATTAGGTTACACATCAGGTTAGAAACTACATCATAGTATCCTTCATGTTCAGTCATTTGTTTGGTCATTTTCTGTCGACTAATGCGATCTAAAAATTATGGTAATTTTCAGTTTTTGAGACATGCCATAACTTACCCGAGATATTATCTGTAAAAATTCTTTAATCCTGTTGCATTTAGGGTGCATTTACTTAGATAAAAAATCTGTCTGGCTAGGGATTTGCACCCTGACTTACAAAACCTTGATAATCTGGCATGAACCTTCAGTACTTAGCTTACACGTTTTTTTCTTTATAAGGAACCTTAACTTTGCTCTGAGCCTGGAGTTCCTTATTTTTACAGAGAATTTAAGCCTCAAAGTTCCTTATCGAGTTCCTTATTTACATAGCTGCTAAGTTTGGATAACCATCTCTTACTGTTCCTTAAAACTTGTTTTCTTATTTTCAGCCTGAGCAGTTCCTAAACTGTTCCTTATTTTGTGGACCATTTTCAGCCTCGAGTTCCTTATAAACGTGTTCCTTACTGTATATAAAAAAAACGTGTATCTCCTATTTCTTAGGGCATTTATTCTATTTATATAAGCTAAACTAACTGTTATATTTGTTTGATTGTTTGAAAAGGATTTTCGAAAAAATTTGACGTGTCATTTGCTTAGGGATCACCTAAAGTATTAGGGATAACCTGAATTCTTAGGGGTGCCTAAAACCTGCTGCCAAGCCATGTCACCTATCAAAAAATCAGTAGATACAAAACCCGAAAACTTCAAACCCATATCAATATTACCAACTTTCTCTAAAATACTGGAGAAAGCTGTTAGAAGACAACTTTCTGACTTCGAAATCGACTCTTCGGATACAGAAAGAAGCATTCAACGGAAATCACTAGTGCTCTATTATTTGATGACATAAATTGTGTATTGACAAAGAAGAACTTGTAGGAGCTGTGTATATCCATTTGACAAAAGCTTCGACCGTTGTTTACTTGTGTCACACAATGATCTTACTAGGTCTTTTGCTATTTTTAATCTTATTCAACGATTTCCCAGATTGTCTTGTAAAATCAAGGTACACAGACGACATCGTCATATATTGCAATAGACTACATATGCTATAGTCTAAGACAAATCACTATCTAAGAAATAAGCCCAAAGCCGAAGACAATTTGCAAACGGGTTTTTTTTTCTGTCGAAAAGAGTTTACATTACAGTCAGTAGAGTTTGCCAGTCTTCTTCGAAACTCTCCCGTCGATTTTTTTCCGCATACCGCCATAAATATCCCGCCTTTACTATCACTGTAACGGACGATAACATCATCTAGTCGTAATATTGCAACGGAAAATCGAAAACGCAAATTGAATGTGATCTAAACCATGACTTGCAGAAAATCTCAGAATACTTCGAACAACAAGCTGATTGTAATAGATGTCATGCTTTAAGCTCTTCCAAGCAAAAACAAGTGATACTTTTATGAACCTACCAGGTTATTTTTAAGGGAAAAGTCCATGCTAAGATATATTTTGAAGGCCTAAATAATGCACTAAAAGATGGTAAAAATCTGCGTTTGTTAGTATGAATATTCTTTGGTCTTTCAAATATATTAGCATTGAATTTTCCTTTAAAAATACACAACTTTTGTTCATATCATACTCAAGTTCTGATAACTTGAGAGCACATTCTTTAGGCCTGAAAAATGTATTATTATTATTAAAGCGAACTCGACATATTCTCAATTTGTTTGTTTTCATCCTGAAGTCGTCAGTTCGAACGATAAATTACAAACTTTCAAATTCTTAACACTCCTTTCACTCTAAAAATTTGTTCACAAGCTTTAAAAAAGACGCTTATCTCTTCGAAAAAAACAAAAATCAGAGAAAAAATGAAAATGACAAATTTGTTGAGTTCCCCTTTAAGGTTTAACATAGGATTCTCTTTAAAAAGTACGAAATTTTGTGTGCTCCTTAATTGGTAGTATGTTAAATTTTAGCTTTTATAAAAACTGCAACACTTTTCCTTGAAAAGTACTAGCAATAGAAGATTCTGAAAGTAAACGGTTTTTTGGTTATACTTCAATGCAATATGCTTTTCTCGGGGTATGTGTACAAGTTGATCAATTAATTTGGAATGTTGCATGAAAGAAAATAAGGTCGCTATGGTCATAGAGGTATAAAGAAACAGGAGAAGTATGCTATTGTAACCATGCTCGCCCTACGATTAAAAAAATTACGAGGTATGCATGCTCATAATCTCATATATCGTGCATTTTTAATGAGCTCTTTTGTTGATAGGTGAAATCTTATTGGCTTATTTCAGTTGTAGAAATTAGATGAGACGAGATCCATTGTTTCTGACATTGGTGTAAGAAAATATTTTGACTAAAAAAGGGCCTGTAAACTTTGCAATCCTTCGTCAAATGACAAGACTTTTGGATCAACATTTTCTTCAAGGTGAACTCTATTGCTTAATACTTTCCTCCAAAATTCTCCAGCGACTTTTTGTCTACAAATTGGGTCTGAAATTGTGTGTGCTTATAAAGAACTTTTTATTTTCTGGCTGGAGAAAATATCGTTTCAAAACAAAATTTAATGTATGACAAAATTGAACGCAAACTTACTTCGTGGAGCAGGGGGGGGGTCGGTACTAAAATTTCAGACATCATGACATTTAGTGACGTGGTGGTACTGCAAAAAAGCTCAAAAATAATTTTAGTACCATGTGTACTAAAATACCAAAAAGGTGGTCCCTTAAAGAAAAATTTGAAAAATCTTAGTATTTTGTTCTAAAATTAGCCAAAATGGAGCATTTTTTTAACAATTTTGGAAAAAATTTGATTTTTTTTTCAGTAATTTTCGAAAAAATCTTCAGAAATCTTTCAGAATTTTTCAAATTTTTTAAATATTTTTTTAAAATATTTTTATGTACAGTTTAGCACAGTTTAGTAATAAAATTATATCATTTTGCAGATTGATGCGCTAAATTCGACTAGGTTTGTAACAATGACCCCATTTTGGTAAATTTAAACTCGTAAAAGGGCAAAAAATGGGTGGTATCTATGTTAAATTAATCAAAATAATTTTAGTACATGTGTACTAAAATAACATTTTCGAAAAATAGGTGGTGGTATGCAAGAAATTCTTGAAAATCCTTTTAGTACTCATATATGTCTGACATTTTAGTACTGACCCCCCCCCTGCGTGGAGCTAAATTTTATTTTATTCTCGTATATTAGAAGGCTAGAAATCTTCGATGTTGATAGTAAGAATGTTCAGAGAAAACTTGAGTTCTACTAAAAAGTCGTATTTCATCGGGCGAGCCTAGAATTTCTTTTGATTTATTACATAAAAGAAATCAAAAGACTTTAACGACCAATTACCGACAAATTCATCTCCTGTCTTTCTTTATACCTCCATGCTATGGTAAAGTTACTTTACTAAAACAAAAATCCGAAACGGTATGAAGGCCGAAAACTTGGATCAAAGAATAGACAAATTTAAAATCAAAATTTTGGTTCGACGAAATAGTCTTTAACAATGTTATAGAATTTACATGATATTATAGTGCTCACCGGGAGCTATCAAAAATAATAATCTACAAAACATAATATCAAAAAAATAAATCAAATAGCTATTAATTATACTTTCTATGTCTATCAAACCATATTCCTATCTACTATGAATTATTTTCAAAATAATTTGCTTTTATGATCTCTAACAGTGATTCCTTTCCTAAAATAGATTTTATCGGAGTGTAAAAATCTTTTTAAATTAATGCTCAATTCATTTCCAACCCTACCTGACCATTATATCTAAATATTTACATTACTAGTTACGATTCAAAACAAATCTATTCTTAAATAAACTAAAAATTTTTCAATACAGTTGTTTCGTTTTTCAAAATGTTTTTATTTAAATGATAGAAATTTCTTTCTGTGTGTTTGTATGTCCGTTCGTTAATTTGGTTCGCATTGGTGGCGATGATTTTTCGTTCAGTTCTCCTTTCTTGTCTGAAGAAATAAGAGCTTGTGGCTTCATCTCATTGTAAACTGATTGCATGTCCATAAGCTTGTGTTCCAAAGTCATATGGTTTTGTGGAGGTAAGGCTAGGCAAGCTCTTAGAATGTTTTCAATAGCAGACCGTTGCTTGAAGAGAGCGTTAACGACTGGTGTGCCTTTTGGGACAAGTGGAGCTTTCAACAGGTAAGAAAGTAGCGATAAAACTGAATTGAAGGTTTGATATTCACCTGTACCTACTCGCATTTTGATTCGTTGACATAATTCGGTTAAGAGGACGAGATCAAGAATGATGGGTGTCGCGAGAAGCGAGTCTTCACAGGTGTTATGAAGGACGATGGTGTTCGTACCATGCATCATGATTTCGGACGTGTATTCGTCTAGCGCTCGTTTACTGTCGGCGACGGTCGGTACGTACTTGATGACGACGACATGATCCGGCTTTTCACCTTCTTTGTACAAGATACGATTGGATTCAACCATGTCATCAACGACATTGCTCTTGGAGATCTCTTTGGAACGGAATTGTTTTGGTGCTGAGAGATTTTTTCCATCGTTGTTTCCAAGGTGGTTGTAACTGGCAATCGAGACTGGTTTGATGCCTGCACCAACCAAAAAGTCTACCAGTACTGATTTGATTTTCGTTTGACCAGATTTGAAGTCGTCACCACCGAGGAAAACATTACGTTCTTCAGCCAGTTGAATAACACCAGGAACAAAGGTGTTCTGTGGAGATCCATTGATGTACGCGCAACCTTCCAGAATACTTGCCAAGGCGTAGATTGATGAAGCTGAGATTTCAATTTCATCACGTTTGATGGCATCCAAGATGTTTTCTGCAGTGTCATGAACACCAGGGATGACGTCACAGAATCGTTCAGTGTTTGCTGTCCATAACACGATCACCTTATCCAGTTTGTTCTTCTCCTTGAAGTCACGGATATCCTTGCGGATGGTGGTCATTTGTTGTTCGGCCGATCCAAGCACGACATTGTCCGCGCGGTCCGATTGGTTTGCTGCGATGAAGTCTGGACGATAGACGGCAGGTCTTGGTTTCATGTCGTTCATGTATGGAGCAAGTTTTCGTTGGAGGTCGAAATCAAAGACTTCAGCCCGTTGCATGGCATCAGTTATTGAGAGAGAGGAGATGTCCCATCCATCGATAATGAGGTCATCTGGTTGTAACATTGGTAAGACGTCTCTCATAGCAACGAATTCTTCTCCTTGCTCACTGAAGCCAAGACTGACTGTAGATGATTGCAATAAGGATCCAAACCAGTTCGGTTGCTTTTCACCAGATTTGGTGTTCCATGAGATGTTGTGTTTGTTGGCAAGGTAAGCTCCAGTGAAAGTGGTACCATTGTTGCCACCCCATCCCACAAGCATGACTCCAACCTTAGGGACATGTCGTTGGACTTTGAATTTAACTTCAACATCGACAGGTGTGACGGTGATCCTTTGAGGTGTTGGACGTTCGACTTTGGTCGTTTGGTAAATGTATTTGGATTGGATCTCGTCAGAGGTGTATTCCACGTTGCAACTGTTTCACTTCAATCATGATGATTCTGTAGAGAAAAAAAGAAAAACTAGGTTAGGTATTGAAAATATAAAAAACTTCGTAAGTAAGAATCACAAAAAGTCCTTAGAAAATTTAAGACTATTCCAAAGAGTTTATACAAAAACTTATCGAGGTGAAATACTCAAAGCTATGCAGATATTTTTAAAACATGTACACACCTTCAAAGATGTTCTAGATAAGTCAAGTCTACCTTTCCTCTTTTCTCTTTCAACTTTTAAACCAAGTGAATTTTTTATGTGAGATTTTATCAGAAATTTTCTACCTTTTATAGTTTTCGAAACTAAAGCTATTGTGCAAGAGAGCTCAAATGAAACCCTGTTATTTCAGGTTGTACAGATCTTTCAACAGGACTTTCAATTCACATAGAAGGGTTGCCTCGCAATTTCCCAACATGACAGTGTAATACAATATAAAAGCATGAAATTATAAAAGTCGAAAAAAGAATTTCCTCAGAATTTTGACCTTTTAATGGGCTCTTTGACCTTTTAAGGATAAAGTTTGAATTTTCAAAGTAAACAAATGTATGAAATTAGATATGATAAATTTAGCCTAGGAGGTGTGCTGTAGGTAACTTGTACAATATCCCAATTTTTATCAGAAAGGATTTTTACAACAGTGAGGCAGATTAGAAGTGCATTTCAGTTGTGAGAAAAATGATCTACTCTGTGTAACCAAAATTGAGAATTGAAATCAAAGTGTTGCAAATAATAGATGGTAGTTGGAGCAGGTTGGAGAGTGAGCAATATTTTTGGCATTCTTGCATTTTGATGTTATTTTTAGGAGATTTGCTTTGATATCTCGTAGAATTACTATGATTTTATGACAAATTCTAGAATTTGAATCTTCTTAAGCATTACATTCATCTTCTTTTATACCAAGAACTGATTATTTTTCATTTCATTTCATTTTAAGATTTTTAGAATTTTATTTTATACACCCAGGACAGACTGTAGAATATTAAAAATCAGAGTTATCAAAGTTATTTTACTTTCTTTTCTTAAGTAATATAAGAGAAAAGATAAGAAAGGAGAAAGAATTTTGCCTGCGAACGCTCAAAATACCAGTGAAGTCCCCTGATGAATATGAGGAAGAAATTGGAGGACAAAAAATAAATATTTTTTAGTTTTTTTCTTGGATTGTTTTTTCAATTTTTTTTTCAACTAGATTCTCACAACAAATGAAAGATACACTCAAAAAAACTCCACAACCCCCAACTGAGAAAATTTCCACCCCCACTTGTATAGGGTTACCCCCACCTGAAATTTTTCGTCAACTCAACCCCCACCCGATTTAAAAAATTTGAAAATTGTCAACCTCTCCCCAGAATCCTGGAAGGGGGGGGGGGGGTGCCCACTGGAAATCACCCTTTTAAGTATTTTACACATTTTTTTATAAGAACAAACTATATAAGAACATAAGGCTTCAATGGCCGAAATGTTATGGAAAAGTTAAGAACATTTTAAGGTTTTACCGACTCTAATACAGCCGGTATCTTAGAAAAATGGGCAAAAATGCTCAAAAAATGGTAAAAATCTGAAAATTTCAAACATTGTGGATGTTCTAATAAAAAAAACAACGTCAGAACGTGTAGTACCCCATAGTACCGTAAGTTGGTCTAATATCGACATCCCTCGTCTAATTCCGACACCCTTCTTTAGAGACAGGAATAATATGAAAGCTTGAATCACTGATTGGAAAAGGATTATTACTATGTGACCACAAGCAAAGAAAAACAGTTTCAATCTTTCTATCAGCTAATAAAAAGGGTGTCGGAATTAGAGGAGGGGTGTCGACATAGACCTTTTTTCAAAGAGGACGTCCTGTTGAATAATTATTTAGTCCAGCCATAAAAACAATGATAGAGCCATGCATAGTTACTGTATCATGCATATTGTAATAATTATGCATGGTTTTATCATTGTTTTTCTGCTGGACTACATAATTATTCAACAGGGTGGCCTCTTTGAAAAAAGGTCTATTAGACCAAGTTACGGTACTAAAATGATTTTAATGTTCTTTGAATATACCACCCACGTCACTAAACATCATGATGTACTAGATCTTAGTACTGACCCCTCTGGTCAACGTTGCTATACTTTTTCCAAAAGCTATAATGTAATACGAGTATACCCTTTTGTAAGTTATAAACTTAGTGATGTTGAAAGATCAAAAGTGGTAAAGTGTTATATTCAGATATTGTGGTGTAAAGGTAAGTAAAGGGCAGGGTGTTTTACCAGAACAGTGTCTAACTAGGCTAAAACTGTAAAAGTTAAAAAATGAAAAAAGTATAACTTACTCTGAGATTTGACTGTGAAAATTTCTTGGATAAAGTTGAGTTTACTAACAAGAGTGAGTTGTCCAAGGTAATCAAGATATTTAGATGACTGATTGTCTTCTTGTTCTTCAAGTTTCTGATGATTGCATGATGGGTGAGTGATTGAATTTATACTGTATGCTGCAGGTGTTTTCATCCGGGGGCAAAGCTTTTGTTTCAACAATAACAATAGTCCACAAAAGAGGACAAGATATAATTGAACATCGTCGCATAACATTGTGTTCTAATACACCGTGTGTTGTGAATTTGAATAACAGCTTGTTTTATACTCCCAAATGAGTTTTCGTTTTTATATATTTTTCCTGAAAAATAACATAAATTCTGACTTGAAACACCTGGTTTTAATTGACAACCAAACACCCTGATTCTAAAATATTGTATTGGAATCTCATTTAGGATTAGGATAACAATCATATAATTACAAAATCAGCGATCTTTCCATGGTTTGAGAGAACGAAAGTCCATCGTAACATCTCAACATTTTCCCCTTACAAGTCTCTCTTTTTGTTATGATCCATTTAATCGACTGATTTCTCAATGAAATGTACATGTGGAAATTCCCGTCTATTAAAGACTGGTTTCTATATAATCCCTTTCAAAACAATAAAATAAAAGGATAATTAACAGCTCCACTGATTAAAAAATTTCAACTTTTTATGATATTTATTAAAAATCTAAAGCCAAGAAGATAAATCAACTTTGTATTAAAAAATCTATCCATGTAACAAAACAAAAAGCTTTATTTACAATCAAAACATATAGGGTTTCATAGAAACCATGTCCCTTTATAATAACTCATAAAATATTCACGACCGACCTTTGTTCCACCAGACGTATCATACCACTTTGAATGGAATGTTTTTCTCTTTCGCGCGCGTCGAACCATCAATCAAAAATTCGAAAACATTACGTCATAATGTTGAATCAGGCGCGAGAGAGAAAACGAAAGTGGTGTGATATGGTCTGATTTTTTTTCAGCGATTCATCAAACAAGAAAAGTTGAACGATATTTTTTTGAGCAATTTCTTGTGATGTTTTGAAACGTACGATAGCAGTTTTTCTCAATCCAATTAATTTTTGAACCTTGTACAAATTTTTACTGCAACTCGCATCAATTTCTGAAGCGAGAAAATATGGAAAATTTCTCGATTTTAACTCCCGATTTTGTTCACTTTTAAAGCGCACAATAACTACACATCTCCGCTGACGTTCAGACTTAAAATTAAAAAAAAAAATGCCTACAAATCGATTAAAAAACATATTTTAAAAATAACACAACTCTAAGATAAATTACTCTAATCTTCTTGCCTGCCAATCAAATGCTAGTCTTCGTATCAAATGTCTAAATATTCCCCAAATATTCCGAAAAATAGCCGATAAAAAACAACTAATTAACCAAAAATCTCTTTTTAAAAATCCATATCAAATTGATAAAGCACAGATAAATATTTTCCAATACAAAAGAAAGCTCTTTACTATTCCAAAATATTAAACCTTTAAATCAGAACTATACTGCCTGGACCAGTAAAACGCCATCTCTTTAAGCAAGTCGTGAATAGAACTAACTTCGACTCAGTCCACCACGAGATTATTTCTTTGTTTGCTAGCTACGCCATTCTTATTTGATGAACAATTCAGAAAACCGCCCGCGCGCCCTTGTGCGGAAAGTGGCGTACACGCGGGAAATAATGGCATTCCCGCATTACAAAAGAAATCAACGAAAATGAAAGAAAATCAGGGTTTGAGAAAATTATAACGTAAAAGATATGTTCAAAAAATTTTTTGTTGTTTTTTATGCGCACGCTTGATTTCTAAAAGTTGCTGCTCGGGAATGTGGTGAAAAATTAAAATTTACAAAATAGTTGCCCTTCACAACTACCCTGGGTACCAGAGGCCAAGTTTTCATAAGAGAAAATATTGGTATTTCATTGGAGCTTTAATACTCTAATACTCACGGTACTTCCCAACGGCACCCTTCAACACGCACCCCTAAATTCTTTGCACTTATCACGATATCAGGATTACGAAAATCGCAGATATCTACAAAACCGTAGGTAGTATGGGAGCACAAAACCATTAGAGGATGCCAGAAGCTTAGAAAATTGACAAAATTAATTAATTATTCACGCAAAAATAGCGGTCATTATCAAGCATCGCCGGCATCGCATCTAGAATAATTGCCCTATCAGGCAAGAAAAAACACCCTAATCACGCCATCATACAAACCGCTTTGGTCCCCTTTAAATGCTACGTAAATCTATTTCCACAGTGAAATAATTCATTAAATTATTGGTAAATACTAGAAAATCCTCTAAGGTTTAAAAGGATAAAGGTTAAAATGCACGTTCTGAACTACGAATACTTAGTTCAAATATACCAGGTTATCACCCAGCTGGCACCACAACGTTTTTTCGACGTTTATCTAACGTCCACAACGTCCATATAACGTTAGATGAACGTTGAAACAACGTTGTGTACTAGCTGGGCAGTAAATTGATGTCAATAAAAATATGTGAAAGCAAACCCTGGTGAAAGGTTAAATTTTCAAAAGCTCCATCATATTACATTCAAATAAAATTTGATAGACTGTGTATTTCTTTATATATGAGTAATTGGTAAACCGATATCTTCAAAACCAACCCTCGAACAAGTTGGCGTCAAAACATATTGAGTGGTGTGATAGGGAAAGTTCGAACAACAAAAGTGGAGAGACATCTCCTGCATCTAAGAACTGGGTCCTTCCAATACCTCACCAAAAACATATTAATGTAAACAAATAATGAAAGGGTACTTTGAAGATAAAAAGAGCAAGAGCACTGAAGTAAAGCCCCATTACTGTAATAAAGTCAAATTTCCGTGATCTTGAACACCAAGGGGGGGCAGCATTGTAAGTTAAGGGGAGTTTCGAGTTATAGAAATGAAAAATAGCCATTTCGTTAAGATGTCAGACAGAAAAAAAACATTGAATTTATGGTGAAAGAGACTACTTGACGACATTGGAGACCAGCTCGACAGAAATTCTTGTTTATCGGGTGATGAGCAAACGTAAAAGTGAGATGGGCAGGTAGTAAACGAATAAAGTTTGGCCAGGAAAGACAATTTTTTTAACCGGTGCTTAAAAAGATGTTGGCTTTGGTATCTACAGAAGGGCCAACTAGAGCCTAACCTGGGTTTTCGTGTTGACGTAAGATTATAGAAAAAGACATTTGGAATTCCAACACACCCCCGTCAGAGGCAAGGTTAATGATATAGGTTAACTTCTAACCGAATTCCAATCAGGGGGTCTGAAGACTGATACTGCTAGTGATGCCAGGAAAAGAATCGTTAATGGAAAGGAATGGAGACAGAATAACATGTAGTCTGATTCGCAGACCTATACTTCCTTAGGCTGCTGGCATCCACTAACGGAAACTTTTTCGCTAGATGATGAGCAGAAGCCTAAATAACATGCTGCCCCAAGCGGTTTGCGTGAATGCGTGAATTGGAAATCTTTGCGTGAACAGAAACTGAGTGAATTGCAAATAAAAATTGTGTGAATTCAAGGTCCGCTGGGGGCCTCTAATATGAATGAAATTGAGCAATTGAACAAAAAGTCGTCAGCTATCAAAACCACTCGGACATTACCAGAGTTTTATCAAAGTAAAAATTGTAAACTCTAGCTTCAATATGCTCCTACTTGAACCAAGCTGATGTATGAAAGGATGAAGGCCCACTGGAAAAGAGAGACACCAAGGAATCACAATTGCTTCATATGAATTATTTGGTTGGGTCAGGTAAGAGGAGACGATTAAAAAAACGATGATTTTCTTTGACTAACAGCGATTAAAGAGTCATGCTTTCACTTGATAGCGTGATACCGGGCTGCGGTAATCCAATAAGGCTCATTACAAAATGTGTATGCATGGTCTGATGCGAAAGGGTTATGTGTTGATCGGGTGGTACGAGAAAAAAACATCAACATGATCAAAGTGTTTGAGATAATTGGATGGAATGATGAGATCATGTTTCGCAATTAACTACGTTCGTTTCATCATCATGAAATATCAGATGATTATAATAGCATGGATGACAATGTTTGTCAATCATAATAAAGGAATCACGTCACTTTTAAACGGATAACTTATTAAATCGAAATGTAAAAAAAAACACGAATAATCTACTGCTATATATAGAACCTAGACTTTACTACATAACTCATAACTCACAAACCCCTACACTCGAATATCTCCATCAAACACACTTTTTACCCCTTCAGTCCACAACCAAACAAATTCTCTCGATCATTCTAAGTGCGCTCCCAATAAGCAAGGGTAGGAGCTGTATTTTTACGATTTGGGGGTTGACAGGGTTTACATGAAAAGTGATTTTCCCTATTGAATTCCTTGGATTTCCCTAAGTGCCTTTTTAGAGGTACTTACTCCTGCCTATTAGTTGGCCTTTGACTTCAAGTGAGCTACAGAGCTAGTTGAAGATGTTGCAAAAAATTCCGCAACACCGTATAGTCCAGGTTGGGGGTAGCCAAAAACCTGTTTGATCCTTTTAATGATTTTTTTTCCCAGAAAATTAGGTGGAGTCCAGTCTCTCTGTATTTTGTCAAATTTTCCGGAAATCGTGACTACGTAAGGCGTTGTCTACGGATATTTCAAAATTCATTGCCGTATAGAGAAGATACCTCTTACAGTATACGTGAAATACACTCAAGGTTGGGAAGTACAGAAACTGTCAAACTATCAGATAAACAGACAAATGAATGGAAAATACACTTGTAACGAATCACGCAAACAACAACAAAATTTTATCACGATCTTTACTTTTCGTCTTCTTTTTCCGTCAGTTCAGGCAAGAAGAAAATAAACCCGTGTCATGCGCGAAAAAGCTTTTCAGTACAATGTAGAATATCCCCAGAATATCCTGATGTGTGATGTGGTTAAGATATGAAGTGGTTCAAAGACTTCGAAAGCCTTCATTTGGGTAGTCTGCCTTTTAGTTATGGATGATATGTCTATGTCTTTGCAACTTCTTGGGCGATCGATCAGTGGGCGGCAATGACGCGATTAAAAGATGCTGCTTTTAAAAAAACCAGCAAAAACACCTTGTATATCCTGGATTCACCCTCAGATAATTCCGTTTGCAACCATTCAACAGAAAGTGTTTCCTATTATGATAGAGGAGTCATTTTTCATCTATACTTCTTCAAAATTGACGAGTCGTAGTTCAAAGTCAGTACCCTCTCTCCAAGCAAGTGTTATTGGGGGGGGGGGGGGGGGGGGGGTTTGTAGCGGTTCGAAATACCGTTTTCCCGTCAAAATTTTTGCGGAATCCCGGAATCCCGAAAATTGCAAAAAATAATAACACCGTCACACCGGTTTGTACAGGTTCAAATACCGGCATAATGACAAAAAATAAGGCCGTAATTTACCGTACTAAAAAGGGCCAATCCCGTCACACCGTAAAAGTACAAACCCCCCTTTATTGGTAAGATTAACGTGAACAGATGGGCTGTTTTAAGCATCAACAGCAACAAAACCAAAAACCGTACTAGAAAATTAAGTATTGTATTTCGTCGCTACTTGAACTAACCGTGGCGTTGTGGCTTAGCGGTTAAAGCGCCTGTCTAGTAAACAGGAGATCCCCGGTTCAAATCCGGGCAATGCCTCTCAATTTTCTCGAGGTAGTTGCACTGAAAAAGCATAATATACTGAAGGATATGTTTTTCAGTCTTGCAACATTTGAAAAAATTTAAACTGAAGTAAACACCTTCTTGAACATTGGAAAGAGTGGTTTTATTTTATAAATTTTTGTAAACAGCACTTTCTAATATGTCCCGTGTGGTCTAGTGGTTAGGATTTCTGGTTTTCACCCAGGCGGCCGGGGTTCGATTCCCCGCACGGGAGGACATCATTTTCAACCAAATGATGGTAACATTATCAATCTGAAGATGATTCAAACTTCACGCTCTTAAAAGATGGGAATGTCTGCTGCTCTGAAAGTTTGTGTCGACTAGTATAGTTTAAAAGCTGGGTAAACAGCTTAAACGAAAATGATTTTCAATGCCTTCAAACCACAGACAAACAGAACATTTCTTCTCATTGAAATAAGCTGTAACCAGGACAACGTATTTGATTGATTGGTTCATGTTACGATTGATTGAGTAAAAGGTGAGTGAGTGAAACTTCAAAAAGTTTTTATTGAAGAAAGGGTAGATGCGGGTAGATGATAGGCTTACGTCATATCTTCATTCGATTCGAGCGTAAAGTAAAGCTCAAATTCTGAGTGAGGGCTAAAAGCTGAGTGTCTGTATCTTTGTAGACTAGGGCATATGGGGGTAAAAGTTGAAGGCTTTTGAATATGAAAACGATGGGAAATAACTAGAGTGGAATAAACCCAAATCTATACTGCATTGAGTGATTTACATTTTGAGGGCATTTTGAAAGGCAAACATAGTGTAACTGAGTTTATAGCTTTAAAGGAGAAGCTTTTTCTCAGTAAATTGGTAATATAGTGCAATGGTTTCTTCGTAGTTTTACGACAGAAAAACATCATCAAAGTTGATTGACAAGAAGCTGATATGATTGACAGTAACATTCATGTAATATTAATTACATTGTAAGAAATGATTGTTTTCTCATTGAAACACGAGAGGAGAGGATCACACCACTACATTAACGCAAAATAGATTACAAGATATCCCATTTATGACATTTTCTAACAGACCACATGGAAAAATGGTCGTATGATATTATTAAAGGCATGAAGTATCGACAGAGTTCTTCCCATATCACACCCCCTCAACATAGTATTGCAGCCAATCAATTAATATAATCAACATGAGAAGTCAAAGCAAAATGTTTCTAGCTCTTTTAACATCATGACACAAACCATCAACAATAAATGTCATGTAAGCATCAGAATGATGAACCATAAGTCTGAGTGTTT
The DNA here is from genome assembly GCF_902728285.1 of Clytia hemisphaerica. Classification (NCBI taxonomy): domain Eukaryota; kingdom Metazoa; phylum Cnidaria; class Hydrozoa; order Leptothecata; family Clytiidae; genus Clytia; species Clytia hemisphaerica. The sequence continues at coordinate 747,806 of NW_027103829.1, read as the reverse complement.
ACACTGTTTCGCAGTGAGCATTGAACATATCCATGAAATTATTGATCAAATCGAAAGACCTATTGAAAATGCCGATAAGACGATGAAAGACATGAAACCACCGCATCCAAAATAATATTTCAATCCACATTTCCAAAATAAAAGGTCCGACAATAGCAAAATTCATGGATATCCTACAATGTCTCCTGTGACTTGGGATTTTTTGAGAACGAAATATTAAACCATAAATCAATGTCAAAAAACCTCATCCATTGACAGCAAGCTTTTCCCCCATGTCTTCAGTTTTGCATTTTTTCTTCTTTTTCTTTTTAGGTTTTTTTTCCACCAAAGGCTCTCTTTCAACTGTTTCTTGATGACAATCTGAAATAATAAGAATATAATATATAGCAAATGATAGAGTGCTTTCTTAAAGTTGTTCATATCTTGCAAAATATAACAGTCAGTATTGCATATGTATTTGAAAGAAAACCCTTCAGATCTATAGATGAGCGATTGATACCATGACCCAAGTACTCTTTTTAATAATTATAGCTAGGATTTTAATAATAGCCATGTTTAAGGTAGCATTAGCGAGGATCATATCAAATCTTAGATTCTTTTTAAAATCCTTCTTCAACCTATGTTTCGACTGAGGAAGGTTGAATGATTTAAAGTTCAGCAAACATGTGAATCACCTGCTTGATGCTCTGCAATAGCTGATCCTTTGGCGATCGTATCAAATGTTACGGCAGCCGATCTAAGTCTGTCCAACTCATCGTCGTCACTGAAAAATGAAACATACAATTTTAACCCTTCTTGTCAATAATAGTGCTAACTCCAGAGCTTGTTAATATTATTCAACGAGAAATTATACTTGATCAAGAACAGACTGCTGAAACAGAACAAAAAAAAAAGAACTAAAACCTGCTACTGGAGGAAGAATATCTTCTTTTCTTTTTCTTCTGGTTTTCTTTCGTTTGTTTGCACTTGTTCCCTTCTTCATTGTCGACATCCAAGAGTAATTGTGACGATTTGGCCAGCAATTTGATGCCTAGAAAAGAAAGACTCATATTATTTTTACTCTGATTTTGTCTGCTGACTCAAAATCTGTAAACAGCTCGAAAGCAGAAATCTAGCAAAATTTCAAAAGAACAAGTTCTTTTACTGAATTACTTCTTACCACTGTTAAGAAAATTGGCTGGTAGAATTGGAGACTTTTTATTTTGCCAAATTTTAGGAAAGCAATAAACATGAGAACTGTCCCCTCAATTTCTGTCGCATTCTTTTGCTTCTTATCGCACAGTTGGGGCCAAGCTACTTAATAATGATATAACAACTTGAGAAATCATAAACCTGCATATGCGTTCTGGTCACTTTTCACTTCTTTTCTATTCGAGCTTTCACCACCTTCAATAAAGAAAAACGTAGGTAAAGTGACTTTCTTTCTGTAAGTTCAAATACAACAAAGCTTGAGTGAATTAATACTGGTTAATACAAATTTTATAAAAAAGAAATACCAATCAAGAATCACATTATGACTACTCACTTTGCTCTGATGTATCTTCTAACACACTGAAAAAATAGAAAAAATTTAAATGCTGTAAGGCATATTACTTAAAAATACAATTCTTAAAAAACAATAGCATACTACAAAAAGTTTTACCTGGCAAGATAAGTGTCAAGTTTTTTGCCAACAAAATTACGGAATTCAGGTGTTGTGTTCAAAACGCTTTCTCTTGCATCCTCTTCGTGAGGGTATCTAAAACAGATTTGAATAGTAAACTTTCTTGTAAAAGCAAGGAGCAACAATCTCACGCAAGTGTCTTATAGAAGACATTAGAATCTTCTTGGCTCAGAAAATAAATTTCCATCAAAAGAGATAAAGTTTTGCAAATAGCTCGATTTGTACAATTCATAGACTAGACATTGCAAAAGTAATATAGCACTACAAATTTATATCTAATTAAGACTCTTTGGCAAAGAAGTTACCTCATGCTTTTCATTTTCTTCTTAACGAGGAAGCCATCTTTTTTGCTCTGCTTCTCCAAAGGATTGTCTATTAAAAATATATTTGAGCTGATTTGAGGGTGAATGAAAGATACCAAATAAAGTTGAAGAGGAAATAATTGGCAGTAAAATGTGACAAAATGAAATTGGAAGTGAAATGATTATATTTTACAAACCACTGAACTACAAAATTGGGCTATTACAGAAACAGTTATTACCCCGTATGTTGAGGAGGTTATCTTCCCCAAAAAAGACCTCAACATAGGGGGTGCAAATTATTTCTTGTCTGTAAAAATTTATACACCCATGTCTCTGTACCCCAGTGGGTGTTGATTACCCAGTGGGGTGAGAATCAAAAAACCTGAAATTCACTGGGGTGAAAAATATTCTTTCAAATATTGAGTGGGGTGGCGAAAATTTCCTTGACATTCACTGGGGTGAGAAAGAATTTTTTGCTTGAGCTAAATTTTGGTTAGCCTGTGTGTTAGACTGTAGACCGCTTAATTTTATCGTGTTTTAACGATAGAAGGTGCTGGCTAACTTTTGGTTTAGTGCTAGTAAAAATCTGCTTCTTACATGCTACTAAATATAGCTAGAAATATCATCTTGATCAGGTGAATCTACTCTTACACTGTAACAGGAAATGTAATGAGGTCTGGGGGAAGGGGGCTATAGAGGAGCAGTAGGTTATATCAAATTTTATGAACTCTGGAACCTAGTAATGTTTATTGCGCTGACAGAGAAAATTTTGATTTTCAACCCCTCTCGTTTGACATTTTTTACATTTTAAAATGACCATGACATAGAAGTCGGGTTAAATACAGTTAATATATTGAAGTGGAACATTTGATGGCGAGCGAGCGAAGCGAGCAGATTTATTTGGCTTTTTCGGATATTTCACCTTTAAAGAAGGGGAAGGAGAAATTCTAGTGGGGTGATTTTTTGAAAGAAAAGTTCTACTGGGGTACGTTAAAATAAGGGAATTTCGAGTGGGGTATGTGTAAACCTTTTATCATTTTCAATGGGTTGTTTTTTTACTACAACATTCCAGTGGGGTGAGTGATTTGTCCAGTGGGGCTGAAAAATGAGCCATTTTTGGAAAAAAATTTCACTGGGGTGGCCAGTGGGGTGGATCCCACTGGGTCACAGAGACAGGGGTGTATTTATCTTATTGAAAGTATAATCATAGTTTTGACAAAAAAAAACACTTTTTTCTAATTTACCCTGATTTGTCCATTTCGGAAAAATGTTTCCCAAATTTCAGATTTTAGAAAACGTAGAAACGTAATTCCTAATTTAGGATTTCCCAATTCTTAGGCGAGACCAATTTAATTTGTTGTTCTACGGGCAGATCGTTAGAAAAATATGGGTCGGTCGGTCGGTAAAATAAGAATAAATTTTTCATTTATCAGGGTTGGTAAGGTTCCGAAAATATTTTTTTATCTTCGATGAAGATTATGTTAAAATTCTAGTGTATGGAATGCTTGATTTTCTAAATTTTTCAATTTCTTGAATTAATTTTCAGTTCATTTAAATTTAATTCTTGCAAATAACTAGTGTGTAAAATATATTGTAGTGAAAATTCAATATTATTAGGTGTACAAACTTTCACGAGCAGAAACTTTCGCGATTTTCGCGAATTTTAGCCCTTTTCGCGAAAGTAAATGTCTTTAAAAATTCTAGGAAGGGCAATTCGCGAAAGTTTATGTTCGCGAAAAATTCTTGACAAAATAGAAAATCTGTAAAACTTCAAACTTTGAATAAAATGTAACTTTTATGGCACTTTTTAGCCTGCTAAAAGACTAATAAGTCAAAGGGCAAATGTTTCAAGCCAATCCAAGAAGTATTTGTCCCTCTAGGCCATTTTTTCCATGTGAAAATTCTCAATTTTACGTCTTGATTCGTGAAAGTTTATGCTCGGGAAAAATATTTTTTTGTTAAATTCACGAAAGTAAATGTCGTGAATTTCGCGATCTTTCGTCCTCGCGAAAGTTTCTGCTCGCGAAAGTTTGTACGCCTAAAGTATTGTTTTTTTGACTTTAGCAAAAATAGGGTCGGTCGGGCCCGTAGAACAACAAATTAAATTGGTCCCGCCTTATGAGAAAAATTTCTCAAATTTCACAGAAAATCAAAACAATGGTGATTCTTTTGATTGTAAAAATCTGGATTTTAAAGCGCATAGTGCGGAAAGGGGTCTGACCCCCCCTTCTTAAATGATCCCCCCTTCTTGGCATCCCCCCAACCTTCAAAAATGCCTATCCCCCAAGGGTTTTGGGCTAAATTTTTTTATGGTAAAAAGGGAAGGGAAACAGTAAAGAAAAATTAAGTCTGGCAAATATAATACCACTTTTTAGTGAAAATAAAGAGCTTCCTCTCAGGCAGACCAAATTTCATAACAGCGTTTGAAAATAATTTACAATATATGTAAGCCCCCCTTCTTAAACGACCCCCCCTCCTTGCTTCCCCCCCTTTTTAATGAAAATTTCTGACCCCCCCCCCTTCCTTTCACTTTTTTGGAAGGTGTCATCCCCCCTTAAGAAAGGGGGGGTCCGAACTATGAAGCGGGTGTGAAATGTTGATAGGTTAGTTTACTTCTCCTGTTAACAGTGTAAAATCTAATTTAAGGTTTGTATAAATTTAAGATAAGATAATTTAAGATAAGTGTTTTGTTTTCTCCTCATAGCTGTGTTTTAGAATAAATGCAGGATCATATCAGATATTATTTTGAAGTATTTTTTGGTATTTTAAGTAATGAAAAATTCAAAAATCAATTCTAAAAATCTGAAGGAACCTATATCGTTTTACATTTTATTAGCACCTTCGAAATCTTTTCCCTAATAAGGTTAATAAATTCTGCTGATTACCAAACATCGATTCACTTGAAAACTGTAGGAGATTCGAGACGTAATTTTTTATTGTTAATACTAAAACAATTAGGGACCTTCGACAAAATACTTTCACATTTTTTAACGGCATTGAGGGCTGTTAAGCCTTAACCCCTTTCCCGCCTCACCCTTATATTAACGGCCCAAAAAAAACAAATCAAAAGTAGAAAAAATGAAACCTCTTAAATTTTGTCTTTTCAGGCTCTTTGTAGCTGAATCCAATCACTTTGCAATCCTCCAAAATCGAAATTTTTCTGTGGATAATGTTCCTTCAAACTACCTTAAGGGAATAAATTTTCACGGGGATAAAATTTTGCGAATTTTTGCGAATTTCGCCTTTTTCGCGAAATATAATCCCTCGTGAAAATTTTCAAACTCTCATCTCTCGCTAAATTCCCGAAAATTAAGTTTTTTACGCTAAAAATTCTTTCAGCTAAGAAACTCTCTTAAATGAGTCTCTATTACTCGAGTGTCTCTATAATTTGAATAAAGTTTCATTCCTTGTAGCCGCTTGAGTTAATAAGGAGACTCTACTGTACACACAAAATCTCGTAATCAAACTAACGAAAAATGTGAAAATCTGAAAAAATTTGCCAATTCGCGAAATTAAATTCTCGCAAAAATTTACAGTCAAAGTCAGTCGCGAAAATAAGTCCCGCGAAATTTAAATTATTTCGCGAGGGAAGCTGTCTCGCGAAAAATTAGTTGCCGCAAAAATTAATTCCCTTAAGGGTATGATTTCTAGTTATGCCCCTCTTTTAACGATCTTCTTCAGAAAGCCTCACCACGCCACAGAATTTTGTAGAGCGTGACTATATTAGGTTTACGCATGTGCTAAAAAAACAGTTCATTTTGTGTGCTGAGCAACCCTGCCGGTTGTATTTTAATATATGGGACACTTTGTTGAATTGTGTAGTGCAAAACAACGTCTGTGATCTACAATGTCACAGCCCCAAATCACGAGAAGAAAGTCTACATTGGTCTAACTGAACAAGAATTTAAACAGCAATATTACGGTCACAAACTATCGATTAACAACACTAAATACAACAAGCGATACTTTTATGGACCTACCTGTTGGGCCCAAATTGGCCCAAAATTTTTTTTTTCGAAAATCAGGCTCCTTCATATTTTGGTAATCACCATTTTGCACCTTTGTACCAAAAATCACAAAATTCCTATGATTCAAGATAAAAGTTGGTAAAATCCTACTCAAATATGTCTAAAGCTTGCCACTTGTGTTTGCAAGAGAAATTGGAAATTCTCAAATACGAAAAGAAGTCCGAATTACTTAAAATAATATAGATATAACTAGACGGTTCCCGTCGTCGTAAACGCCGGTTAACGGTTTTGCTTGCGCATCAAAAGCCTTTAAAATACTATAATGTGGGTTAATTCCTGACATCGTTTTGGCTTAAAATGCCAAATACATAATAAAAAATATACTTCTAAACTTTCTACATTAGTCAAAATTTTGTGTCTGTAAGCCTCGATGATATGTCTTTTTAAGATAACGGAAGTTTGTGTTCAATGAAATGCCATAGTGACCCTGTCAAAATTATCGAGGGTACCCGTCGTTGCAGACGCCCAAAGGTGTCTGAGGTGGTGAGAGGGTTGCTTCTAGGAAAGAAAAAGCCTTAGTTGTGAAGGAGAGGCTCGCGCTTTGCGATTGAGCACTGAAGGTTTTCCCGTTTGTTGGCTTCGCATGCGGACAGCTTAAGACCGGCGCATATGCAATGCAACCAACATTGAAACCTTTTTAAATAATGTTAGACGAAGTTTAATCATCAAACAACAATGTTGGATTTTGTTGCGTGTGTTGATATAAAATAATTCGAAATCGTGCAACAAAAATGCCACACCTTTTTATTTGAAACTTTGTGACGTCGCAGTACTTTTTCATGAAATTGACGTCAGAACTTTTTTCGTTTACAAATAGCAGTGTAGAGTCTTCTCTAATCCGAGTTTTCTACGCTTGTCAGACTTAGCGCGAGACTTTTTGTATCAAAGGTTGATAGGTTTTCCAGCTGCGGCGTTCAAATTTTAGAAACCTTAACATATGTTACTGGGCTAGCGTTACAGACATTTTTCATAAACTAATTTAGTATAGTAAGATAATATACTAATATAGAACTTACATGACTAATTAGCATTATTATATTGAAGTGTAATCTTGTAGAAGAAAGATTAAATTTGCTTCTCTTGAAAACTAGAAACTATTATATCCTCTCATCTCTTAGAACAAGCACTTCAAAATACCATAACATTTGACCCATAACTCAAGCAGAAAAATCAGCAGCAAAGGTGCAAGTATAATCGTTGTTCGGCTGACAGTAAATTTTTCTCCTGGGAATAGCACCATAAATGATCAAATCAAAATATTAATCTGAACCCCCTGATTTATATCGGCAAAATACTTGATTTTACCAACTTCTTGCGCTTGACCTTGTTTTAAGATTTTCTTGTACAGAAATAATTTTTCAATTTGCGTGTTTTGAAAGTTTGGTGTGTGTACTCTGTCTTTGTGGAACTTTTTAATAGCATCAAAAAAGAATATGCTATGATTTTAATGGTTTTGTAAATATTTCTTTCTGAATAAAGAAATCTTTTATTGTTCTAATGAGTATACCTTAAAGGGACATTACAGTAGTAAAATGTAAACATTGCGCGAACCACGTGTCCAAAACAAACTTGTAAAACAATTGAACAATCAAAATTTGGTTTGATTTTTTATTTTGACATGTGACATTTGTTTTGATTTTGTATCTGCTGCATACAGTTTGTTTACAAATTTCGCAAGTACTGTTATGTCCCTTTAAGGGAACTTATTTTGGCGGGAACTAATTTTGGCGAATTTGGCGAATTTAGACAAAATTCACTAAAATTAGTTCCCGCCAAAATTAAATATTTTGCTCACTCGCCAAAATAAGTTCTCGCCAAAATTAAATAACTTCTTGAGATCGCAAAAAAAAGCTTCAAACAAGGCAAAATAGAACAGATTTACGTTGTCATTCGCCAAAATTAGTTCCCGCCAAAATGAAAAAAATTCATCAATCGCCAAAATAAGTTCTCGCCAAAATTAAAAATTTTCAGGATTTTTGCCCCTCGTCAAAATTAGTTCCCGCCAAAATAAGTTCCCTTAAGGTAACATTTCTTTATAAGATTTTTATGTATATGTTTTGCATATTTTCCAACTAAATCCAACCACAGCTTTATTTTTGCACATAATTCAATAGCCGTTTTGGGAGAACACAACAGTCTTTTGAATAACAAATTACTCCAGCAGAAATTCTTTTTAATGATAACGTCATCTTATTAATTCTTTTGGTACAACACAGCAGTTACCCAGGGAAAAGATAATTTATCCCATTTGTACGGAGGCTGAGGGAAAGTAATGTATGTGCTTATTCAATAGACTGTCACATTCCCCAAACGACTATACAGGGTGTCCCGGAAAAAAGTCCTGTGTCAGAACACGACTATTTACTGGGACACCCTGTATAGCGGATGGAAAGGCAAAAAGGTTTGTAGAAACATTTTATTGTTGAAATGGGCAGGAGACATGAGGAAAGTCTAGCCTAGCTTAACTGTCAGCTTTCAGGGTGTATTAAAAGCACATGAGAGCTTATTTTCATCTAAATGAAAACACACAAATTTTTCTGAGCTGCTAGTGGTAAGAGCATTATGTAATAAAAAGGGTTCTCATGACACATGATTGTGTTAAAGGAAGTGTGTACTAGTGAATACAATGGTCTTAAAAAAATCATAACATTCTTTCAACACATGTCCTCTTTTATTTTGAGAGAGGAAAAATTTTCATTTGACTTAATTATAAGCACATACTGTACAGAAAGAACAAGAGAGATTTTTCAGCATGTTTGTGAAGATATTTGTGAAAAAATCCTCTCATATCTCCAGCATCCCAAGGAGATGCAACATAAAATTTAGCATGAAAAAGCTTTGATAAATACAAGATTCCCTTATGCAAAAACTTTTTTAAATCAAAGCCAATTTTTTTTACAAATCTGTTATCTAAAACTAATATTTTGATTTCTAAAAACATCAATTCTGTTTTTGTTTTGATTTATCAGTAGTACACATTCCCTTTTAAACTGGCAGAGGTTAATTCTTATAAAGCAATCCCCACGATTTTGATGATTGATGGTCAACTCACGTACTGCCATCAATGATATGAGAGTTAACTGGAAATTTTGTGAAAAACTGTCAGTATAGACTAATATATCAAGATTATGAGATTTATTTGGAGTGGGGACCAATTTCACTTTAGTTTTCAGTGGTTTTGTTTTCGATTTCAAGCCAACATCTTAGCACAAGGGTGCTTGCCCATAGTTTCAGGTTTTTGTGCAAAAAACTAAACATAAAAAAATTTCCAAATCCCCCATTTTAATTAAACCAATAAAAAATGAAAATATTTGAGATCTTAAAAAAGTTCTTCTTTCATTCAATGATTTTCTACAGCACTTTGTTGAAAATCTAACTCTCGCATCAAATTCACGCTTCCTTCTTCAGAGAATTAAAGATGACAAAAAAACCTATGTCTTAGGATCACACATTGAAACAATCAAAAGAAGTGTTATGGAGGGATAGATTTTACAGCCGCCTGTCGTGCAAGGCACTGAGAGGTCATGGGCGCCGAGAGGTCATGGGCGCCTAAAAGTAGGGCTTTGTAAAATGCGTCAATCTCATTGGTTGAAATTGATAAACAGTCCACGAAGGAGCATTGCAAAGCAATCAGTAGAGTAGGAGAGACCACTTTTGTTTTTGTTGCAGATTTTAGTATAAACATCTTACAGGGATTACTTGTTAATGTGTTGTGTCAACTTGTAAGCATTGTTTGTTTCAAATGGAAAGATAAAAGAGACTAGCCTAGTTTCTAATAATCCTACTGATGTAAGAGTTTATAACTAGACGGTACACCAGACAGTATTGATAAATTCAATTATCAAAGTAATCGATACTAACCGTTCGAGTACTTTAATGGGATAAACTTTCGCTGGGATTAAATTTCGCGGTTAGGCCTATCCGCGAAATTCAAAAATTTTGCGGGGACTTAATTTTGCGGGTGGCACTATTGGGTGCCAATATTTTCACAATTTTGTGACTTTTATTATCAAATCATACATGTTGGTTGTTGAAATACATATTATTTGCACCTCTTTGATTCCAGTAAACATTCAAATAGTGTTTATTTGACATATTTTGAGTTTTGTTTAGAAATATTTCACGGATGAGGCCCTTCCAAATTTCCATTGGGACTTAATTTCGCAGATTTTCGCGGATGACACCCAAATCCGCGAAATCCGCGAAATTTAATCCCCGCGAAAGTTTATCCCATTAAAGTACTTTGATTGTTATTGATTACTTTTGATAAGTTTGACAACTTCGATAACCAATTACTATAATATATCTTTAAAAAAAAAACAAAAAAAACTGACCTAAAACCAGGGGGGGTCCATGTACAAAACAGCGGCATGTATCAGTACTTTGTAGCAAATTTCGATTTTAAACACCCACCCACCCCTATAGTACAAAATGTACAAAATACTATCCAGCAAACTCCCAAAAACACCCCAACACCCCCTATATTTTACAATATACTATCCAGTACTATCCAGCAAACTACCAAATACACCCTGCCACCCCCTGTATAATACAATATACTATCAAGCAAACTGCCAAATATACCCCAACACCCCCTTACATAGCACAATATACTATCCAGAAAACTACCAAATATACCTCTACACCCCTTCATAAAATAAAAATTTTAAGCCAAAAAACTTGAAACTTTGGGGCAAGTTTTTTATTCTTCCCATAAAAAAATTTTCAAAAATTTTCTCGCAAATTGACAAAAACAATTGAGAATTTAAAAAAATTTTCGACAAAAATCTAAAATAAATCACAATTTGATTTGATTTTGGCTTTTTAGTACACAAATACTAAGCAGAAAATCCGAAATTTGACCCTGACACCCCCTGTATAGTACATGTATACTAAACAGCATATCAGAAATTTGACCCTGACACTCCCATGTATAGTACATGTATAGTAAAGTACTAAACAGCAAATTTTTTTTGAAAACACCCACCCACCCCATGATACATGCCGCTTTTTTGTAATGGACCCCTCCCTGCTAAAACCAAAGCACAAAAAGAAGCCCAGTCATACTGTAAGTTGGTCTAATGTCGACATCCCTCTTCTAATCATTCACATGACCCTTTTTGAGAGACAATAGGAACTGAGGAAGGGCGGAATCGCTGATTGAATTTGATTAGCGTGATCAGAGAGGAAAAAATCTTTAGTCTATCAGTGATTTCGACCTTCCTATTATTCCTATCTATAAAAAAGGGTGCTGAAATTAGAAGACATAAGACCAACTAATGGTGGTAAAGATTGACCCCATTTTCCCAGCTATTTTGTGTGCATTCGCCCTGGGTTTCCTCGAATAACTCATATCGCGCATTCTGATTGGTTGGAGAAAACAAAAGTGGTTTTCGCATAAATCGCGTGTTTTAATTGGTCAAAGTAAACTTGGTTTCAAATTATTTTGATGCGCTGCTACTAGAAACATATTTGATAAAATAGTAGGCTGGAAAGTACTCAATACAATCGAAGGTATTCAATTTTTAAAATATGCATGAAACAGTAATTATGCAAGGCTGTTTCATTGTTTTTATGCTGGAGTACATAATTATTCAACATGGCTGCCTTTTTAAAAAAAGGTCTATATGATCAAAGGTAATCGAAAAGTAATCGAAATGATTGAACAAATCGAAAATGGTTGAAGAAAATGCCATAATCTGGAGTCGAGTGAGTATTTGATCACCGCTAAAATTGATAGGTGGTCACTGACCACTTTCGATTATTATCGATCAATAATTTCGGCAATTATTGCCAAAAACGGCAATTTTTTCAACGATGAAATGCTGAATCAGCAGAAAAATAAAAAAGTAAATAAATGGGCCATTCCAGAAAAAAAACATTACCCCCTAATGGATGACATCAATTTTTGAAATAAATTTTGGCACGGAATTCCAGGCAAACTTTAAAGAGAAAGTCTCGGAATTCCATGAATTTTACTTAATTTTGCATTAAAGTATTGGAATTCCATGATTTTTTTAGGTTACAGTAATGGAATTCCACGGTTTTGATAGGTATTTTGTTAATTTGTTACGGAAATTCCGGACTTTCTTGAAAGCAATTTGCTACGAAAATTCCATGTCGTCCATTGGGGGGGGGGGTGGGGGGGGGGGTAACGAATAAAAACTGGAATGGCCTAATGAAATGCCGTTTTCGGAAATAAAAGTTGATTTTATTATTGAACAAGTGGTATTTGACACCCTCGCGATAAGTAAGGCCACTGCACACTGTGCCTCGTTTAGTTTTGTTTTCAATTATTGGTTTTTGTTGGAAATGCAGATAGCAAAATCGAGTCATATGTAAACAAATTTAGAACGGGGGTTTTGTTATCTCTTTCTGGCTGTGTTTCGGCATCAATGCAGGATCTTTTAGTATATTATTTTAGAACTTTTCATGTTATTGAGCAATGAAAAATTGAAAAAATAACTTTTAAAAATCCGAAAAACCTTTTCGATGCAATTTTACTATTTTCAAACACCTCTGACATCACATTTTGCTGATTAAGCATTTCATCCTTGAAAAAATTGCCGTTTTCGGCAATAATTGCCGAAAGAGCAATAATACACCGTTTAGGAGTGTCGACTGCGCACGCGTCAATCCAATTTTCCATTGTTTTGATTTTAGCGATCACGGAAAATTCACTCTCCTCCGTAAAAAAACGGTAGGTAAACATCTGGTTCTCATAAGGAAACATAGCAGAAAAATGGTAGGTAAAGAACTCCTTTTAATCATAACTTCTTTTCCTCTTGATGAATTTTTGTGAAATTTTCAGGAGAGACTTATAAAATTATCATTGATATCATGTTCAAATATCTAAATCATTCTCTTTAAAGACGACCCTGCCTATGCCCCGGACAGTCCGGGTTTTTTTTGATGCGTGCCCGGGGTCCGTATTATTTGTTTTTGAGAGACTACCCCGGACGCCCCAGACAGCCCGCGCGGTCGTTTTTTATAGAATCGCTGACCGCGCGGGCTTTTTTCTAATTCATTGAAAAATGTCCGGGGGTTTAAAGTGTGCTCGGCGATATACGCCCGGGGTAAATTTATGGCGCAAAAATTGGAGCCCCGGACGTAGGTCCGGGGAAAAAGTTATTTTTTTCAGACCCCAGACATTTGCCCCGGACTGTCCGGGGCATAGGCAGGGTCGTCTTTAAAGGAGAGACAAAAATTCACAATGTTTACATTCCTCTAACCTTTCACAGTACTAAAGTGCGCATTTTTACCTACCATTTTTACCGGGCCTCTGCAATGGAGTACCGTGAAATGGCGAGACTCCTAAACGGTGTATTGCAGTTTTTATCTTCTTAAACACCGGACTGGTCTAGACTGTCTGTGAACATACCCCCTCCTTCCCTTAGCAACAGACAACAAAAAATATATATACCAAAGGAAAATCCCATGACAGATTCCTTCAATCTTTGCTTTTCATCTTCGTCTGTGTCTGAACTTGAAGAAGAGCTCATAATCAAGTTTCTTGGAAGTCAAAAAAAATTCTGCTTTCAAAAAAAAATCACATGTGCTTTTTAGGCTACCATTTTGAAAGTACATAAACAATCTGTAGCCTGTAGAAAGTACCTTTCTTTATTATCACACTCGGCGCAAAGACTTTAACGCGCGGACTCCACATCGTAAAGTGACCAGAAGTTTATATCAGTGCCAGGGGGGCTAACCCAATGAAGTAGAAACCCGAAGGGCTAGAAGTGAATCTCCTACTCTCGTCCCCCCGCTAATTAATTTTCGAAAAAAAAAACCCGTGGGTCCAAAAAAAAAAACCCGTGGGTCCGAAAAAAAACCCGTGGGTCCAAAAAAAATCCCGTGGGTCCAAAAAAGAAATCCCGTGGGTCCAAAAAAAAACCCCGAAAAAAAAATCCAACTTCGTGGATTTCATTGGTTGGTTTGGTTCCGGAAAAATAAATGTCTCGAAACATTCTATTGTTTGCTTGTGTGTTTTAAACTGCGGGTCGGTTTTAGATATTGGGGGGGGGTTGTACTTTTACGGTGTGACGGGATTGGCCCTTTTTTAGTACGGTATTACGAGATTTGACGAAAAAAGAGACGGGAAAACGGTATTTTAAAATCAGACGGTGACGGTATTTAGGTACATTTTTGCCCTGTACAAGCTGGTGTGACGGTGTTATTATTTTTTCAATTTTCGGGATTCCGGAATTCAGCAAAAATTTTGACGGGAAAACGGTATTTCGAACCCCTACAAACCTCAGTCTCCCGCAGACAATATATTCTAAAACCGACCCGCAGTTTAAAACACACAAGCAAACAATAGAATGTTTCGAGACATTTATTTTTCCGGAACCAAACCAACCAATGAAATCCACGAAGTTGGATTTTTTTTTCGGGGTTTTTTTTTGGACCCACGGGATTTCTTTTTTGGACCCACGGGATTTTTTTTTGGACCCACGGGTTTTTTATTTGGACCCACGGGTTTTTTTTTTTTTGGACCCACGGGTTTTTTTTCGGACCCACGGGTTTTTTTTTTTTGGACCCACGGGTTTTTTTTTCGGACCCACGGGTTTTTTTTTTGGACCCACGGGTTTTTTTTTGGACCCACGGGGGCACGAACCCACGAGGGCACGGGACCCACGTAAATAATCACACTCCACACAAACAAATGTCGGATTGAAAGTAAAATCTACCGGCAGATTTTCAAAAATGTACCACTCGAAAACAAAGAAGTCGCTAGATTCAATTCAATCCGTCATCATAAATACGGCACACATTCTAAAGGCTTTACTTTTTCGTGTTCATTGGAGATATTTTCATTGGGTTCACCATCATTGTGAGGTCAGATTTAATTAGATGGGAATAGCACGTACTTTGTGTCCAAATGCGTTAAAATGAACATGTTTTATACTGTAGTCCCTTAGTACTTTAGGCGTACACACTTTCGCGAGCAAAATCTTTCGCAAGGTTGAAAAATCGCGAATCGTTGGACAAAAATAAGAATTTTTGAATTGAATAAAAATTGCCTTAAAAGTGGAAAATATTCCTTAAATCCGCTAAAGACGGTTGCTCTTCGACTTTAAAAAGGCATTAAATGATAAGAATATGCCGAAAATTTGATATATATTATTACGATTTCGAGGTTTTAAAGATTTTAATTTCTTTTTTTCCCAGGCAAAACCCTAAGGGCGAAATTTTTTGAAAATTTCAAACTCATTTTCAGACATTATCAAGTATACCATTCGAAAGCTCTCGAAAAACTATATAGAAGACTTTTAAACGGGTATAGCCGATTTCATTACCTAACTCAAGATAATTCACGCAGAAGATGCTATTTATGGTCAATTTTAGACCAAAGTGTGGCGAAAATTGGAACTTGCGCATGAAATATCTCGAGTTAGGTAAGGAAATCAGCTATAACCGTTTAAAAGTCTTCTATATAGTTTTTCGAGAGCTTTCGAATGGTATACATGATATTGTCTGGAAATAAGTTTGATCCCACAAAAAAGGGATGTTCCACCAGTGGGATTTTAGGGGATTTTTTCCTGAGGTATAAGCATCCTATAGAGAAGGTCTGGAGAAAGTTTCAGCTAGATCTTATTTTTTCCTACAAACAGCCTGTATTTTTGTAACACGACCACACTAAAAGTGCCCTGGATATTGCAGAGTTCAAGTTATTAGACCACTATCCGGGGGTACTAGGGTTGAGGGCTGAAAAGGTGACCCCTTAGACTTAGAGACAAAAAATAAATTGTGACCCTTAAGGCTTGGGGACACGATAAGTTTTCTCGCGTTGGTGCAATGCAACATGCTCCATCTCACCAACACAAGAAAAAAAGTGCGTGTCCCATGGTTACTTTTTTTGTTTCATGGGACAAAATGTGAGGGAAATGCCTAAAAGACACGCTACGCTGATTTTGTCCCTGGGACAATGGAGCAAAACTGATTCGAATCAATTTTGTTCCATTGTCCCAGGGACAAAAATGAGAGAGGCATGCTGCACAAATGTTATTTAAAAGAAAAATGGGATGGAGGACACAAGAAAGCGTTTCAGGTTGGTGGGATGGAACATGTTGCATTACATACACCAACGAGTGTTAGAGTGACTAATTTAAATTTTTCTCATTTTTGCCACCCTTAGGAAACCCTTGGAAGGTGAAAAACCCGACCATTAAGGAATTTGCATTCGTCTGATATTTCTGGAGCTCGGAAAAAGGACCCTGACCAGCATCACGCCTACGCACCTAATTGTGACAGAGCGAATACATGTTTTTTTTATAAGCATACAAAAACCCTAAAACAGGCTCAGAGATGCTTAGGTCGAAAGCTTAATAAGGCTTAAAAATGCTTGAGGGGATGCTTAAATAGAACTTTTTTCAAAGAGGACGTCCTGTTGAATAATTATGTAGTCCAGCCATAAAAACAATGATAGACAGAGCCATGCATAATTACTGTATCATGCATATTGTAATAATTATGCATGGTTTTATCATTGTTTTTCTGCTGGACTACATAATTATTCAACAGGGTGGCCTCTTTGAAAAAAGGTCTATCTAAAGCATAAATTTAGGGAAATAATGAAAATCCGTGAAATTCCAGCCAAAAAAAGCCAAAATCAGGAAAAAAATATTTTTTGTAGGCTCAAGCAATGTTTGCCATATGTATGCTTAATAATTCCCCATATCTGAGCCTAGATATGCTTATAAGTGCAATGCTAAAAAAAAAAACATGTACCTCCTCAAAGGAATTCATTAGGCCTGATTAATTTCAATAATTTAAAATTCTTAAATCTGGATAATAAACGTATCTATTTACAATACTAGTATGTACATAAAAATCCAAAAATAATATGAAATCTTATCAAATAACCTATTTCCCAGCAACGATTTTCTCCCCTTGTTTTGAAAGTAAACCAGGAGTTAAGTGCCAACGAATCAAACTGATTGTCTTGCATGCTAGTCTAGTTGCAACTTGAGACTTGAGGAGGGAAAGATCTCCTTTTAAAGTTAATACTTGGACATCGTTCTCAAACTGTGAGCCACCGAGTGAGACACAAATATTAAAAGGTTCATCAATACTCGGACAACAGAAAATCGTAAAAGTTCCATCAGTGTTCTCCTTCAGATGCGCAGAAAGCATGCTTTTGTTCGGTGACGTCATCTTAAGTCTGACGTCATTGAATTGTCCGAAATCATTTCTGATGTTCAAGCGCATGACTTTTGGTTCGTGGTTTCCGGTAGATTGTGCTTGGTTTTTGTCGTATAATAAACGGAAGCCAGACGGAGGAGTGTCTGATACCTTTTTAAAGGTACCGTCTTTGGGAGGATGTTTACGTAAGCTGTCCATCACTCCATCACGGGTGCTCATTGAGGAAGAGGGCGTTTGTGAAGCTGTGCGTCGAATAATGCGTCCTTCAATTAATTTATCCCAATGATAAAGCGCCTTTTCTGAGTTATACATCGGTCCCGTTTTCGTAGCTTGGATCAAATTATGCCAATGATTTTCGGCTTCCGTAGACATGTCAGCTGTCGGTTGAACAGATTGGATCAGTTGGTGCCAATTCTGTTCTGCTTCTTCGTTAGTTGTGCTTACCATCCGAATCAAGTTATGCCAGTTGTTTATGGCTTCATCTTTGTTGACAGATTCCACCTCGGTTCTTGATATAAGTTGGTACCAATCTTCCAGCGCTTTTTTGTTCGTTCTCTCAACATCTGACGTGTCCGTGCCTGTGACGAAGAGAAAGAAAAACACAAAGTCTTGTGAGAAATTTTTACTTAAGATATTGTCAGCGAAGGATGAACTATTCAATTTAGCAATAGGTAAAAGAAATAAGATAGAAAGCGATTTAAAATTTTTGCGAACACATCAAAATTAGGACATCAAGTGTAAAAATTATTCGGATGATTTAATATCAAAAAAGAAAGTTCGGAAAAGCTACAAGCTGTCAAGATAACTTCAAAAAAAAAGCAGTTTGTTTGGATCCTATTTCTCAAGTTTGTTTCTCATCCGAACTTTCTTTACATTTAATGTACCTTTGATTAAAGAATTCCAATTTTGACAAGCAGTAGCCTCTGTGTCGTTAGCCTGAGAAGTGCAAACAAGATCTTCAGTAGTTTTACATACAGCTTTGTCTCTGATATCTTCTTCGGCTGCCGGTCTTTTCGAATCTTCATCTGTCGAGATCAAAGTCCACCAATTTTTGTAGGCGCGATCTTCTTGTGCTTGACTCATCACAGGTTGTCCTTTATCCGCTTTATGAGTCAAATTTCGTCCAAGACTGGTCCTGATTTTATCCCAACCTTTCTTTGCACGATTTGATGACTTGGGAGGAGTTTTTGTAGAATGTACAAGATGACCCCAGTTGCGGTCAGCAGCTTCTTTTTCATAATGTGCATTACCTGTCAACCGATGCCAGTTTCCGTCTGCATTCCTCTTTTCACGTTTGGCGGAGTCAAACAAGTCATGCCAATGCTGCTCAGATTGTGACCTGCGAGAGAGCGTTTCAACACTCTTAGCACGACGCGGCGAAGATAAAGTTGAAGTGCCCACAATAAGATGATCCCAGTTTTCTAAGCTTTTCTTCTGGTCTGTATTTTTGCTTCGTAGTAAATTATCCCAATTCATGAACGCGTCTTTTGATCGTAGGGATGATCGTTGTTTGATCTCACGAGAGGTATTCTGTATCAAAATATCCCAATTTTTATGCGGTGCTTCTCCTTTTGATTTCAATGATGATGAACGTTGAACATTAGTTCCTTTTGTCTTTTTAACAAGCTGATCCCAATTATCAAGAGCTTTTTTCGATTTCTGTTGGTCTTTTGTATTGGTATGCGCGGTGAGGTTATCCCAGTTGTTCAAGGCGTTTTGTTTTCGTCTTGTGGAAGAAGAGCGGTGAACCTTTTTCTTCTTGTCTGAAGTGGAAGTTCGTTGAATCAAATCGTCCCAACTTTTATAAACCTCTTTATTTAATTTCGATTTCGTAGAGGGCGTTCTTTTGACTGCTTGTTGCGTATTTTGGACGAGTTTACTCCAGTTTTCGAGAGCGATTTGGGTGGCTCCTTTACGACTGTGCCGCGGCGATTTGATTTTGGTCGAACGATGTTGATGATGTTTTCGACGCTTTTCGTCGTCATTGTTACGGTGCTTTGTCGAACTTCGCTGCAATTTGTCGGTTCCGACGATTGGTTTTTCGGTCCGCCGAGAACGTACTCGATCACTCTCGCTCCTTTTAAGAGGTTTGCTTTTGGTTTTAACAGGAGAGGCATGGCGAGATTCAGGCAGTTCTTTCTTAGAATACCGTCGGTACTTTCCATACAGAATAATGTCAGGGATTCTTGAACGTACAAGCATCCAGTTAGCACGTGCCCGTAAAACTCCTGCCACATACTTGTTACGTGTCGCTTTACGACGGTTCATGTTAAGTTCGACTAAGTATGAGTCCCACGTGACTCGCTCACGGCGTAACTTGTCTGGATACCGCACAATGTCTTTTACTCTTGAAGCAACTAACAACCAATTGGCCCTTGCTCGTAATTTCTTAGCCCGAAAACGTTTCAATTTCATGATAGTTGGACTGGATCGTTGTTTGTACGCTGTGAATTTCATTGGCGAAAAAACTCGGCCTGTGACACGACCAAAATCAACTATGTCAGAAAGCATTGACCGAACAAGCAACCAGTTAGCATTTGCACGTTGCCGTAAGGCTTTCACACGCATAGAACGGTAATTAATTTTCGGTTTTTTTAGTGATTTGATGATTCGAGGTTTTGCTCTTGGAGACATAATGTCTGATTCTGTGACGTCACTTAGATGAGAACGTAAAATCGTCCAATTCGCACGAGCTTTCTCTCTCCGAGCACGCGAGATCTGCTTTTTACGTGTGTTTCGTCGGCGAGAAGTTTCTCCGTGGATTGGTGCGCGAGGTGGTCGTGAAGAGTTAATAACTTCAGGTAATCTTGATCTCAAAATCTTCCAGTTCGATTTAGCTCGAATCTTTTTCGCATTTTTACGTAAGTCTAAGTCAGTCTCTGCGTTTATTTTAACTGGAAAAGAGACTCGGCCTGCAAAATTACTAATGATGTAATCATTTCTTTCATTGCTCAAATCAGAGATGCTTTTTCGTCGGCCATCGTTCGATGTGATATGAAAAATTTCTCCATGTTTCTCAACTTCACTTTTAACTTTCAACTCGTTTGAATTGAAGAAAATAGAGCTTTGTGAACATTTGAGTTTAAGGGGATCTTTCTCGAGCACTTCTGCGCATGTGCGAATAGTAGCTCTCATTTGAAGTGTTTCAACATTGTTATCATGTTGGTCTAACTCTTGTAAAATGTTGGTTAAAGTCTCAAACCGTTCAAGCTGGTTGACAATCTGATGTTTTTGTGATTTCAATGCCGATACTTTGGTTTGGCAAACATCTTCTAAACGTTTATGTAATTTCTTCTCATGTTCTTTGATAGCTGAGATAATACGTCCCATGCTATCACTGATCTCAGCATACGTAACATTAGCTTGTTCCTTTAATGTTTTCTTAGAGTGTTGTAAATCCATTAAAGCGAGTTGTAGATTTGGTGAACGACTTTTAAATTCGTATAATTGTCGTCGCATCTCGTCCTTCGCTTTCTGGGCGGCACTGGCGACTGGGATACATTGATGGTTAGTACCGCGGTGAAACAAACTCGCACATTTCTTGCATACACATTTTTGACAAGGCACACAGAAAGTGTTTAATAATTCATTCTCGTGGTCAACACAATAATAACGTTTCTTAACCAAGCTCGATACATCTGTACTACAATCGATATCTCGTACACGATGTCCTTTAGTATACTTGACAACTTGGTGCGCATTTGCACAATTGCAACATAATAAATCTTGGCAAGTATCACAATAGTAATCGGCTTCAATATCAGACTGACAAACAGCACATAATAGATCCTCCGTACTGTTATCTCCACCATGTTCTATTTGTCTCAATGTCATAAAATTCGGACAAAACAATTCCTCTTCATCTCCACTCAAGCGAATTTCTGTCTCACAGACTGGGCATTTAAAAAAAGAACCATTACTAGCCTCGACAAACATGGCAACACAATGTCTACAAAGCGTGTGACCACAACTCAATAAAATGGGCGAATCAAACTCCTTAGAACAACCAGGACATTTGGGCGGATTCACTGGGCGCTTGGGTGGTTTCTCAGTACACTGATGGCGGATCTTTTTACGACAATTCTCGTTATGTTTGACGCGAACTCGAGAGTTTGACTTTGAGCGTTCGTTACTCGGTACAACTGCATGTTTTGAGCATTTTTTACGACTTTTACGAGACTCGTCACAACCAGGTTTCGGTTTCGATTGAAATAATTCTGAATTATCGGTACTTAAAATGGTTGCGAGATTCTTGTGGGAGACGGCTGGACTCAGTATCGAGATCATTCGTTTACGAAAGTTTGTTTTCTCCTCGGTTTCTTCATTATCAGACAAGCAGCATCCACATTTACGAGGTTTCGAGGATGATCGTGTATGTCTACGACATTTTTCAGTTTCATCGTCACTTGATGTTAATTTACGATACTTTTTTGAAACATTACGACGAGATTTTGAGCATGTTTCGTGATTACGCGGCATTTCTGTACAATGTTCTGTTAAAGAAACTTCAGCTTTTTACCATGCTGGCTACCATGTGGAAGATCATTCGCTTTTGATTGTTCCTTCGTGCAGCCGATGTTTTGATTGACATGAAATCTTGCATCAAATTATTTCTTGGCAGAAAACAAATCTTTTCATGTCAGATTTGCTTTCAACCAAAACAAAAATACCAAGACGCCTAAAAATCTGAAAAAATAAAATCTAAATTTTGCAAAACATAACTTGAATGTTTGAGAAAAAACGGAGGTAAAAACTTAACAATATATCTACGAATTAAAGCATCTTGACCCCCTGATTAGATTTTCTTTAGAAGGAAGATTACCCCATATAGAAAAGGCATTAAATTCAGATGAAAGAATAACGAAAGTTTTTCTAGCGTTGTTTGATCGAAAACAATTAGGTATTCAGGTATTTGAAACCGCTGTAATGCAAGGAAGTATTGTTTCTATTGATTCAAAATTGAAAGCAGCTGCAAGAGTTACCATAGCAATAATGCGTGAATAGAAGATTTAGCTGGTTACCAATCAGATATTACTTTTGATTGAGACTTCAATTATGCCGAAAATGATTCAAAAGTTCAGATTTTCAAAATTGAAACTAACCAAGAAAAATTTAATGCAAAAATAAGTATCTTTTGTCTATAAATTAATTGAGAAAAATATTAAAGAATAAATTAAAATAAAATTGACCATATTATATGGGTGCATCTATTGAAGTGTCCATAATTTCACATCAGTTTGATTAGGTTAATACCAAATCCTTGATTTTGATTGCAATGGTCCAAAATAAAATCTGGTCATAATAGAATAATAAAATTTAGCAGCCTAATATAAATAACATTGTGATAAAGAATTGTTTAAAGAATTTAGTATTTACATACCATTTACCAACAAAGAAAAGAAAACATATCACTAACTACTTTTACCAAGATCTTCAAATACATTTCGTTTATTTGATGTCGCAAAGAAGTGCAACACCACGTAAAATCCAATGATCTGGGTTCTGCGACGTACGTAACCAGAGCGGTGTAATGTACGTCAAATCCGTACGGTTAGGTTTTTTATAGACGGGGCACATGTACAAACGGGGATCCTTGGGGCCAGTATTATTGATAGCATACACGTGAACGACAGGAAGTATGGAGAAAAGTGTTTTGGGAGCTGATTCGATGAGTTTGCAATTTTTGCGATCCCAAGCCGCGCCGTCAATGAACAAACCATGAACGTATACTCCCTCCTGTGAAGAAGATAAAAATAAATTATCTTTATTCATACTTTCATTGAAGGTAGTTATTTAAGAGGTACTCTTTATCAGAATGAATCTCAAGTAGCGTAGTACTACGGCAATGGATTTTGAAATTTTCGTAGATATCAACCAGAGTAAATTTTCAGCTATACATTGTCAGTTATCAGCCTTTGAGGAGAGAGATCTTCTCACCCAGACGAATTTCTAGACCCTTAGTCTGGTTAGTGTGCTTTCGCAAAAATCAAAAATAAAACAACAGACTGCCGAGGTCATGGATGACTACTCAATTACAGTAACTTACGGCGGGTGCACTGGATATGTCTTCCTTCATTTGTTTCATGACGTCATTATGTAAAACAACTGAATCCAGAGCCCATCCTTTGTGTGCACGCGTTACTTCTTGTCGCATAGCGGTCAAGAAACCTTGTGGGTTGAAAAATCCGGTCATCCAGAAGACTTTTGGACGTCCGTTGAAAACCCAGTTATGGAACTGTTGGTTTCGTTCGATTAACTCGGTGAACCAGAATCCGATAGTGGACGATTGCCAAGAAATCTAAAGAACAGAATTTGAAAGCACATATGAATACGATTTAAGAAACGTCCGAGAGTACTAAGTTTGCGAGGTAATGTGTATATCAGAAAAATCGAACCTTAGAAGTAAAAAGAGTAACGTTTTTGTGCCCCATGGATAGATTATTCCTTGTTTTGGCTGATTTTCACGAAATCTTTTGAAATTGTCATCCTTTGAGAGGGCAGGTTTTAGATTTTCGTTAATTTTGATGACAAGGATATACCTACCCTATCAAACTGTTGATGTAGATCTTTGGGGGGGAAAGAGAGGGAAGAGCGAATTGAACAGGCATAAACACAAACCTTTTGCCACAACGTCGGAACTCTCGCATCGTAAATGTTGTCCAAAGCGTCTCGCAAATTCTATGAAAGAAAACGAAGTGTTCAGTCAAGTAAAGTTTTTTCGTGCTGTTTTAAACTTCAACTCTAAACATACTGTATCAACAGGCTTTAAGATTGAACGAAATTTTTACAAAAATATTGGGATTAGATGTTATACCTCACTCATGATGATGGTACCCTCAATGGCAAGTTGTAGATCAGTAAGTGTATTCCGGACGATAGTAATGACGCGCTGCATCCGATCAATCTCTTGACGTAAGAAGATGTTCAATGGTTGTAAAGCGCCCATCTTCTGAAGTCTGGCTTTGACCTAGCAGTGAAAGGGGAGGGAGAATGTTTATTATTGGCTCCTTCAGTATTAGCAGTGTTATCAAGACTCTTTCACTTTATACGTCTTTCTTCGTTTAATATTATGACAATTTTCAGAGTTTTGTGATGTTAAAAAAAGATATCATTTGGGTGAGTTATAGGTCTGTTTTTGAACAAAGTTCAAAGTGACAAAACACAATTATTCAAAAAAGTGAAATTAAAATTAGAAAGGATGAAAGTACATATAAAAGTTTCATAATCTGATCCAATTTTCGAAATACTCTTTACATAAGTGAAAAAGAACTCCTAGTAAATAAATGAGTAGTTAAAAGCAACTATACCTCATGGGGAACGTAGTCATCAGGTAGTCTGGACAACATATCTTGAGCTTGTCTCATGACAATGCTTTCACGAGTTTCACCAGAACCACCACCACTATCTTTAGGTTGGATGTTCAAGATGGTCTCCAACGTCTCTCGTGTTGTGTTCGTCTGGTAGCTAAAGGACGTATGTATGGTATAACGAGTAAAGACGTTTTATATTTATGTGATCCTAAGTGTTTAAGGCTTACAAAATGTACGTGAGCAAAAATACGCGAGGCTTTACGAACGACTAAATTAACCATGCCTTCTTAGAGTCTCAACTTCGGAATTTCCTAATTAAAAGAAAGATTCTGATGATGACTGCCATCAGGAAAACAGTGGATAAACTTTCGATTCTAGACAATTTTGATTCCATGAGAATTATTTCTATACTTACGTAATATCAGCATTAGCATGCAAACCAAATACTTCAGGGGTATCCATCGCTGGTAGAGCTGTGATGCATTCACGGAATTCATCGATGCTGTTCACTTTTGGAATATTATATCCTTTGAAGAAGTTGAACTCCTCTTTGAACATGTCATCACTGAACCACACCTGCAAAACAAAATGAATAGGTATTGATAAGGAGTCCTTTTGTTTTGAGAAAGTATTGCATCACCTAAGAAGTATTTCTTTAGGCGACCATCTTCCTAAAATATGATGTCCAATACCAACACTTTCAACTCGTAGGATCAAGAAGATGGTCAATTTTGTGTATTGAAAGAAACCTGACTAATATAATACCTAAGTTAATTTCTTTAGTGAAGTCTGTTAGCACATAAAAGCATAAAAATGTCATGTGGCATGATTTGGTGTAACTGCCTAAAAGTAAGTTTTGGACTAAGGGTCATCTTGCCACATTTCATGCTTTTATCACTATCTTTTTCTGTGCTAACAGACCTCGATATTTCCAAAAATTCATAGTACCAATGATGAAACGAAGAAGCACTTACATAGTGTAAAAGAAATTATAGGGGTTAATATAATAGATCGTCTAATGTAGTTGCATACCTTAGCATAAGTGTTGAGCAGACGTTTATCGTAGTCATCAGTGACACGACCTCCATATTGTACTTCACCGATCATGTAACGCACTGTGTTCCATGACACACCCTGAAAAGGAAGAGAAATGAAGGTTCATAAAAAAACAATTTTGGAGCACTTTTTATAGACCTACAATAACGAGAAACCCCCTTAAAAGCGACCCCCTCGAGGAATCAGAGAAAATAAGTCGCCTAAAATCTAGGGTTAAATAACTATGATAGCTGCGGCCTTTGAAAGACTTTATTACCTTCTTAGCATCTAAATCATCCAAGTGGTTTTGTACGAATTGGACAGTGGCTGTCAAATCTGACTGATTGAATTCGTAAGGAATATTCCAACCGAGTGGTCCAAATTTTCGACGTTCCTGAAAAACAATGCGTAGTGAGTAAAATAATGTTCAAGAATGATACAGAAATCAAAATCCAAGCTAGTGTCGAAATTGACTATTTCAAAATAGTAAATATGTCTTTCGAATGCATATTGCAGAGTCAATCACAGGTTAAATTGAATCTGGTCAACTTTCGTATGAAGTTTATTCAAAAACATTTCTAATTTTCAAACTCGAAAAACTAAAAGGTTCGGTTCATTCGTTGGCAGAAGAAAGATCAATGTGGATGAGTGAAGAACACCAACCAATCGAGTTTCAAGCCCGAAGGGCTAGAGGCAAAACTTTAACTCTTCTCAGGCAAGAGAAATTGAAGCAACTTATTATCCATCCAAAACGCGCATAGAACGCGCCGTAATCATGACGACGGGTTGTATCTAGTGGTTCCTTTGTTTTGGAGGACTACCGGGTGAAGTGATCAAAAACGTTAAAAATCGACCTATCAAATTAAACAGAAGCATAATTATATGATACATCAGTATTTTTGTTTCAGTCATTAAAAATGATAATTAGCTGTCTAAATGACCTCTTCTTATTTAAAGGAAGGTTGAATTTCAATGAAAGGAAGAAAAATTCTTCGAAAAAGGCCAAAAAATCTGGTAAAATTCATAAAAATACATCAAATATGGGTTTCGAGGTAGATCCAGCCTTACATAGACTTTATCCAGTCTAGAACCAAAAATCTGAGGAAAATTTCGGTAAATTTAAATTAATTGATTTTGATGAAGATTTTAAACCCTTTTGACCCTTCAGTTTCAAAATTTATGTGTTTAGTTACTGAAAAATACTCTTAATCATGTAAAGGCTATTGAGATTGCCAATTTAAAGTAAAAATTTGATACGTCGATTTCAAACGTTTTCGAGCACTTTCTGAAATTAACTTTTTTATTCAATTGAGCATAACTTTTGATTTAATGAATCGAATTTAATAAATGAATTTTAAGTTTATCTTTCTTCTTTCTAATGAAATAGGAATGGTTCTTTTAAAGTTTTTAGATTTCAAGAAAATTAGTTTTTTGTGGCGCACCCGGTACATTTTTTGAAATCTAGCGATAGATTTTAGTTTCGGCGTTTGTGTAAAAACTACGCGCGGGCGTTCAGGATGGGAAGTTTGAAACTCAATGCACCAACCTGTACGACAGTATGTAAGAAAGCCACTCCATAAAGCATGGATTTCCATTGTGGCATGGAACAAATGTCTAATTGATCTTGCGACACACCAGCATACGTTCGTTTCAAACCGGCTTTCACTCCTTGAGGCGGTTCGTTAGTAAATTTGATGGAGCACTAAACGATAAAAGAACGTGGAGAAGTTGGTATAGTTTTCGATGTCTAGATCTCGATATATTTTGGTCCAAATATTGAGAATCATCGATATTTTTTACTGAGTCAGCAGTTTTACATTATATTTACCCACCTTAAAAATGAAATATCTCAAGATCGGAACATCGAAAGTTAACAAACCATACCATTTTTGGATACTACTAATTCAGAGCTATTCAGCTGTGGGGATGATTTTTTCTAAAAAATGCTCCCAGAAAAATGCTGACGTCATCGGAAAACGCCAAAAACGTCGATTTTTCGCCTTTAAATTGCCATTTCTCGGCACCAGGTGGTCGAAACTTAACAAATATCCCCATTTTCTTTATCTACTTTTTCACGCTGAATCCGTTGGTAGCCTCAGATATTTGATTTTCAGACTTCGAAAAAACCATTAGTAAAGGGGGACCCTTGATAAGTTCTATCGATTAACTAAAAATTGATTCACTCGAAAACTGCAGGAGATTCGAAGGGCAAATTTTTTTGTCAATTCTACACCCTATTAGGGGTATAAAATTAATAATAAAAATTTGCCCTGATCTTAGGGTTGCCCCACGAAGTGACACAATTCACTAACTCAGCCGCTGGTCTATAGAGTATAGAGTGTAGAATAAATTTCGGTCATTTCCAGAACACCATTCTAGCCTTCTTAAATCGGATTCATTTATTATTCGTGTAACACAAGGTAAATAATACCATGATTATCGAGAGATAATATTAGTTTGTATATTGTATACTAAATGACTAAAATTTCTTCCTTCCATTATTTTTTGGTTATTTTCTGTCGGAGTTAGTCTGAATTAGTCGTCTTTCTAGGATTCTAGGCTAGTTCTTTAACTCGAACCAGCTAGAACTTATAATTTGAAGTGTAATGAAGTTCAGTTGGAAATATCTGCAAAATAACTTATACAGTCATTCTTCCAGCTTTGTAAATTCAATATTATTATTTTTCTATTTTGGAAAAAACAAAGTCGGTCGGGACGGGCCCGATAAATTAATTTGGTCTCGCCTAAGCAAATATTTATTGTAAATAATTTCTTCTAAATAACCATGTACCCAAAATTGAAAAAGAAAAATTGCTGATGACTACTTTACGACAAAAAAATCTGTTTATAAAGGTGTTTAAAATATACCAATATGTCCAAAGTAATTAGTAATCTTAATCGAAATATATATTTCTGGATTCTGAATGTTAGAAACCAAATACTCCATAGTTTATTCCGGTTGACTGTCCGATTAACGTTGTGTTCGATGTTGAATCAGAATTCGACGGAGTTTAATTTCAATTTGATCAGCGATACCGTTCCTTTTCTTGATAATATAATCCACTTCCTTTTCCAGTAGTCCTGTGTCTGAATCTTTAAGAAATCTTCCTTTGGAAAATCGCTCCCTGGACATTGTTTTCTCGGCAATTTCAGTTAACAGCTTTCTCTCTCCTTCAGTAACACTCGATGGAGAATTGATTGCCTTGTTAATCAAATCCAAATCAGAAATACGGTAAGAAAATTTTGAATCTTCTGAGATATCATCCAAAGTAAGATGCAGTGTGTCCATCAAGTTAAATATAACTTGATTTGTCACAAGCACATCAACAAGGGCATCATGGAGTTCCCCTTTTCTGGTAGGCCCACCAGCTTTCATCTTTTTTGGTGCCGATGCTGATACTTTGACTTTGTCGATATCCAAATGTTTTACCAAATCAGACAATCTGTACCACTGTAATTCTGGATATGCCACTACACTCATTTTCATCGTATCCACAAGTTTAAAATCAAGCTGTTTTAACATCTTGACCCATGGTTTTCCAGTTTCCTCATTAACACCAAGATTTGTGAAAGCAGTCACCAAGAAGCCCCAATCAAAAAGTACATTGTGCCCAAAAACATATTTGATATCATCAAGAAATTTTAAGATATCTTCAGCATGTGTTTTTTGAAAAGGACTTTGTTGATTCAAGAAATCAGGATGAAGATTATGAATTTTGTATGCTTTTGATTGAAGCTGGAAGGAACGAGGAAGCTCAGGATTGATATATTCATCAAAGGTTTCATGGTGAGTTTTCGAGAGAACTTTGATCATTGAAAGTTGTACAATCCTGTCTTTTTTCAAACTCAATCCGGTTGTCTCTGTATCAAAAACAATGTATGGAAAACCATCTTGAGTTTCAACCTCTTGGCAATCGTTTAGTGGTCGTTTTTGCCCAGCTTGAGGTTGGATAAAATTCATGGAAGTAGATTGATTCGCCATGTTTGCTATTATTTACACAAAACTCCTGCAATCAATCAATACTCATACAAACTCCTCTTTATTAAAACGTTGTTGTATAGATTATATAAAAAAAGTTTTAAGAATTCAATCACGGGATCACGAAATTAGATATAAGAAAGATCTCAATAAAGTCTCATCTTTCCATTTTTTTAATAAGATACACTGGGCTCAAATTCAGCAGCTTCAAATTATTCTTAGGTCGAAACAAAAAAACTAGTGCCCTAAGCCCAGAAATTCAAAGTTTTTGAAAAATGAAAAAAAAAACCAGATGTTCATCCAAGGAACAATTGTGCGAAGATTTCAGCCAAATGCGACTATTTTTTAAGTCTCCGGGCTATACCAAAGTTTTAGCCTCATTTTGGCGAAAAATGAGTGTCCAGGACCAAAAAATCCCAATTTATGAAAAATAACAAGAATCGCAAAATTGCGACTAAATATTTCCTTAAAAATGAAGGTCATTATTGACATATACTAGCAAGTAACTGTCGCTAAGAATGCCCCGCAGAGCTTCCTATCGAAATATCCCTAAGTAAGCAAAATTACGCATGTGTAGATTTTAAATTCGTTTTATCGATAAAATTTAAGTTGGAGGGAGAAAGCTTGGTTTCAACTTTACTTTTGAGATGACATGGGATAGACGGTCGCTCACATCTCAAAAAGAGAAGTTATCGCTCACATGTTATCGCAGTGAAAACGCCAAAGATTCTGAAATTGATTTGGTTCTTATAAAGTAGACACTTATAATAAAAATAAATATGCTCATCTTTTTCGCCATACTTTGTTTACTTTTTAAGAACTTATAAACCAGCTGCGCTGGAAGGTCAGCCCAATAAGCTTAAAACGATTAGAAGGAAGTACAATCAAGAAACTTTATTCGCTGTTAAAGTCAAAGAGGTTGAAAAGCTCATTTTGGCTGAAACTTCAGACGAAAAAATGTTTAACACAAAGTTGGATTTGTCCAAAAGTGGACATGGGATAGATGTTTAGGTTTACGAGGTGACGGGTGTCCGAGCCGAAAGTCGACCCTTTGAGAGACAAAATTTTGATGATTTTGGGACCCTTTGAGAGATTTTCCTAAAATTTGGTTAGATTTTTTTCAAATTTCGGTTTGATTTTCACCAAATTTTGGTCAAAACTTCTGGAAATCGTGTCCTTTTTAGAGAAAAATTTTCGATTTTTGTGATTTTGGGACCCTTTTAGAGACTAACTTATGAATTTGTACCCCTCTGAGAGACTTTTGAGGCCTGAAAAAAGGTACCCTTATGGTTCGCATCCATTTTGCCTAAGTAAACCCCCCGGGAAATTTCACCTAAATCTGTTCGTTAGAATGTCTTAAACCTGTTCGTTATTCTCTGAGAAAGTATATCCGAGGCGGTCGCTTTAGATGTTCACTGTTCACTGCAGCTTTCGTCACATTTGTCAGATTGATTAAATGACGTGTTGAACTAAGTAGGCCCCTAGTATAATGTGAATGGGTGCATTCCCGGGGGGGGGGGGTACTTAGGCAAAAATAGGTGCTGGGTATGTGCGGACGGTAAGGGTCGGGTTTTTCACCTTTCAAAGTCTCTCTAAGGGTTACAAAAATCAGGAAATTTCAAAGTAGTCTCTCTAAGGGTGGGAAAAATCACGATTTTTAGAAAAAAATTTTGATTTTGAGAGAAAAAATTACAAAAAAGTCTCACTAAGGGTAGGAAATTTTTGAAAATCAGAGAAAATTTTTCAAAAAAGTCTCTCTAAGGGTCACTTTTTCACTAAAATTTGGTCTCTCTAAGGGTCGGTTTTCGGAAGTCCCGTCCGCACATACCCCTCATTCACCAACTCTAGTACCCCCCCGGGGGTGCATTTTATATTGAGGAGGCTGCGTCGAAAATTCCGTCCAGTTTCGATAACTCAATCAAAAGTTATGATGATTCCAAGTTTCTGTTAATGTTTTTTTTTTTTTTTTTTTTTTCTTTTTAAAATTTTTATATTTCATATATAGTCAGTCACATAGCCATGCTCCGCCCGGAAAAATACTCCAACCTCTGTTTTTTTCGGTTTTCGACAGTTCAACCCTAGTAGATTCTCAAGTCATCGACCGATTTTTCAAAATTTTACCCCAAATTGCTCATTTTGGGCATTATTTTTTGGTCCTAAAGTGTACAATTTAGCCTAAAACGAAAGTGCTCGAAAATCGACGATCTTTGGCTTATTCGAAAGATAATTGAAAAACAGGTAAATTTGAGATATAAACTTGGGTCTAAAAATGTCCCAGTCATGCTGCAGATGAGTTTTAATGATGACGTCAGACTAAAGTACAATTTAGCCTAAATCGAAAGTGCTCGAAATTAAACGATCTTGGGCTCATTCGAAAGATAATTAAAAAACAAGTAAATTTGAGTTATAAACTTAGGTCTAGAAATGTCCCAGTCATGCTGCAGATGAGTTTTAATGATGACGTCATTTTAGGTTTATTTTGCTCAATTGGCAAAGTTAGGTATAGTTTTTGTTCTAGAAAGACTCCAGACTGTTTTCTTTATGATAAAGCTTTTTAAGCACTGTACTATAGAAAGTATATTTTACATAAAACTGATTGAAATATTTATATACATAGCTTCCTACTAGCTTCATATTTCATAAATGTGCCAAGACCCTTTCAGAGATTATATAAATTGTTTCAAGAAAAATCCCGCTTTTCAACTTAAACCATTTTTTTCAGATTTATGACAATAACAATTACTATAAAATATATTTTTTTGGATTCTATCAATAATCAATTTCATCTTCCGATGATACCACATCGCCATCAGAGTCACTCTCTGAGTCACTTTCGTTAGACTTCTGGCTCCGAAGACTTGGAAGCTCAAATTCATCTTGGTTATCATCAACGTATCTTAAAATTTCCTCATTACCTGGCAAAGGTTTCCCTTCATACCACACAGGTATCAGTGATTCATTCTCATATTTCCATCCATATAACAGTGGGTCGGGTTGATCAAATTCGCCGTATAAGCTATTACTCCAACCATAAGCCACAAAATTGGCCCTCATGATTTTCTGATTAAGAGAATCATAGTCAGGAGGTAACGATTGTGTAGGTGCAAATTTGGTTTGCTTTCCTGTTTTAACGAATAACATCGCATATCTTGAATCTCCAGGCGTCTTCTCGCGTAATGGACGGTTGTAAATGATATGAAGTACAAAGTCAATCACTTGGTCAACATCGGCTTTTCCACTCAACATGCTTGTAATCAAAGCACACTTATCTGGAAGTTTTAAAAGCTTTTTGAAACTTCGGATTTTAGATCGTCGAAAGAACGGATTTGTGTAATCAGATCCAGTTAGTGCATGAAATGCCGGTAGAATATTACATATATCCAAACCAAGAGTTTCAGCTAACACAGAAACGTTGTGATAAGTGATCCCAGCCTTGGAAGATTTTGTGCCTTGGCGAAAATAGATTTTTACTTTGGTTAAACTTGAAAAATGTAGAAGCAAAATATACACATCGGTGTCTTCAGCAACGATACAAACTGGTTTTGACGTTGACTCTGCAGCATGAATGCAATGTGACGCTAACCTATGAGAGACCAACAAAATTAGAAAAGTCTTGACAAAATTGAAAAAGACTCGAAACAAAAAGAGTGAACATCATTTAAACCTTTTCTGTGCATCGGTCACTATTCAGGCTTAAATAAAATTGTACTTGTTTAGGCAATCATGTATCGTACTTTGGCAATTCTTATTGATAATATAAAATAATACCTATGATCAGCTTCTCGGTGACAAGAGTACAATTCGGGAAGCTCGAGTCTTTCACTGCTTGGCTCTTTTATGTAACATGTTTCTTCTTTTGTCACGTAAATTGTCTTGTCAGTAGTTAACTCCCCGGAACTGAAATAATCGGCAAGTAAGTTGCAGATACGGAATTTGTTGTTTTCATTGTGAAGAAAGTCTTGCCAGTCAGATGACTTCGGTAGAACCTGAAATAATAGAGAAATGGATTGTAAGTATTCGTGGTAATTCGTAAGAGGAGCTATGTTAAGGTTAAAGTTCACTCAAAAGGAATTACGAAGACTCAAGTTCTCTAAAATGGAAGAAGTTTGTGTTTTTACCTGATTCAACGAAGCAATCTTTCTTTCCTGTCCGTCATTTAGCCTTCCTTTAGACAACACTTTTGATCGGTCTTCAAGCGGTGAGTAGTTGTCAAAAACCAAATGAAGATTCTTTCCTGGAAGTGCTAGGAGGTATCTGGCAATACTTTTTGCCCACTCTAAAAATATGGGTGGCTTTGCCTCACTAATCGGTATCAACCTCACCACTCTCATCATATCAACAATAGAGGTATCGATATCAGAAGGAGCTTCTTTCGACGACTTTTCGGGACTGAGGCCTTGAAGGTAATTTCTGAAAAGACTTTTGTTCTTCGATCTTGTTTTACCATCTTCAGGTGCGATTGCATACGGCTTGCTTGTTATTGGCCAATCCATAACCTGACGAAGATTCAGTCTTTTACCCTCATATCGAGAGAGAATCTCACCAAAGGAGACGTTTTCATCCTGCATTGCACTCAATTCTTTCTTGGCTTTCTTTGTAGTGAAGGATACGATCTTTTCTTTTGTGATCTTGTCGTAATACGTTTTTGACGGCACCTTTTGCTCTTTCTGTTCTTTTCCTTCGACTATTCTTTCAAGGAAAGATTCAAGGGCGTCGGTCCCTCTTTGATGTAGACTGTCCAGGTTATTTTTCATCTCTTCGCTAGCTAAACAACCTGGAAATTAGAATGGGGAAAGAAAATGTACGATATAGTCAACTCTGAAAGTAACTTTAGATATTATTTGGGTAACTTCCAAACAGTGAACGAATTTCAAGAACTATACGAGTATCTAGGACTATCCAATATAAAAATGTTAATTAAAACTAGGAATGGGAATCACTTATTATACGAAATTTATGCTTACCAGTCGCGATGTTCACAATGTGTTGATCTTTCTCCCATAAGTTGGACACCCACTCATTTAATGTTTGCTTCATTGTTTGGATGTCAGTTTTGGATCTCTTTTGACCGTAGTCATTGTGTGAGAAAAAGCTTCGTCTGCGCGTAACGTTGTCGAGTTTGTCTCTCATCGCTGCCAAAAGATGATTAATCTTCATCCATCTTTCACTGGCGCCAACATTTTCTGTCTTACCGGATAGACCGCCTGTTGATTTGCATGCACGATTGACTGTCATTTCAATGACTTGATCTCAAGTTTTTTGACACTTATATGAATTTATTTTGAAAATAAACCTAAAAGGACGTCATCATTAAGACTCATTTGCAGCATGACTGGAACATTTTTAGACCCGAGTTTATATCTCAAATTTACTTGTTTTTTAATTATCTTTCGAATGAGCTCAAGATCGTTTAATTTCGAGCACTTTCGATTTAGGCTAAATTGTACTTTAGTCTGATGTCATCATTAAAACTCATCTGCAGCATGACTGGGACATTTTCAGACCCAAGTTTATATCTAAAATTTACTTGTTTTTTAATTCTCTTTCGAATAAGCCAAAGATCGTCGATTTTCGAGCACTTTCGTTTTAGGCTAAATTGTACACTTTAGAACCAAAAAATAATGCCCAAAATGAGCAATTTGGGGTAAAATTTTGAAAAATCGGTCGATGACTTGAGAATCTACTAGGGTTGAACTGTCGAAAACCGAAAAAAACAGAGGTTGGAGTGTTTTTCCGGGCGGAGCATGGCTATGTGACTGACTAATATACTTACAATAGGGGCAATAAATTTGAGTAAATTTGGTTTTATAAATAAATAAAATAAATAGTTGAAAACAATAACCGCTAGTGGCACTAGACGGTAGCTAGCAGCAAGTGACAATGAGTCTAACCTAGGGTCTAACGAAAATGACCGATTGAAAAAGAATGTACTAGCACAACTAAGTAGTTGCGCCGGGCTGTAAAGAAACAGAAACTTGAAAATTTCATAAAAACTCAATAAAATTTATAAAAAAAAAAAAAAAAATTAATTAAGAAACATTAATTAACTCTTGAACGAGAGTTAGTCAGTTCAATATCATTTGTATTCAGTTCTCTACTCCAAATGGAACGGGATCCACGAATACATAACAAAGACGATCTCAACAAGCTGAATGATATTTTTGATCGAATAAACGAAATTGATTCATGGAGACGTACACCACGTTTTTCAGCAAGCATCACGGCCAATCTTTTGTAGAATGTTTGGCATTCACGTCCCATACCTCCGTTTGTAGAAAATACTAATGGGGTGAAGGTACCATTTTTCACACGTTCATTGTAATGTCTCTTTTTCTCGTTTTCGTTTCTTTTGGAAGCACTTGCTGAGCTCCAAACCCCTGTACCTTCGAGCGCTTAGGTCAAAGACCCTAATATCAAAAAATGCTCTTTGGCCAGGTGTCCAGAACCCAGTTGCGCTAACGTCAAGTCGTGCTCCTTCGGACGTATTCGCGGTTTTGTGCGTCAGTCCTTCGCCGTCAAGGGTGATTAGTCTCGGCTCGTTTCGTACATTGACGCATACCTCATCCAAAAGTTTAGCAGTGATATCTCGTACCTCGTTATGTCTAAGAGTAACGTAACCTCCTTTCTTGCAGGACAGAGCATGGCTGATATCAAAACGATTACCACAGACACATTCACTTGGTAGACGAGGGATACTCCAGTCATAACGAATTCGCAGTGCATCGTGAAACTGTTCCTTGTTAAGATCATAGCCTTGATCTCTGATTGGAAGGTTGGTCAACCAGTTCGATGCTCCGGTATAGCAATTGGCTTCGTGGATTCGTTTTTGATCATCAGTCATTTCCGCCCTGATACGATCTTGTTTGTCTTGATTTCTTCGGGTTTTCTCAGTTTTGATCGCTGCTTTAGTTTTTGTTTCATTGTCATTTGGTGGTTGGAGGTTCAAGATTTGGTTTTGTAGATGTTTGGTGAATTGTCTCGAGTTTTCGTGTTCGATGGGTGCGATCTCGCATACGTTTTTGAGACCGAGGCCTCCCAGTCTAGGTGGTAATGATAACAAGTCTCTTTCTAAGTCATTTACAATTTTACCTCCTGTAATGGCTGGAATGAGTTGGTGTCTGACGATTGTTTCGATGGGTGTTAAGTAGTTTTCCATTTCTGGAATTGTTCTTAAAAAATACGAAAAACGATGCTGGTAACCGCTGGTGTAACACGTGTAGGCTGATTGTGGTTGAGTCACCGCTATTTCTGAAAGAAGAGTAAGTTCCTTGCACCATTTATCAACAATTTCTTTACAGTAACGGTCTTTAAAGTTTATACTACCAATAACTGCACCGAGATGCCTTTCACCGTCTTTCGAAACCTGGATGTTCGTTTCCCGGAAAATTTCTTCAGTCTCGTCTAGGTATTCCTCTTTAACGATAAGCCACGATTCTGTTAATGTTACGCCACACTTATACGTTCATTTCTCTTCTTTCTTACACGCAAAAACTGGCAAAAACTCTCTCCAGACAAGAAAGCCTCAAAACCAATCATAAAAATTTTTCTTTTATACTGTCTATTTATTTACAACGCATTAGCTTCTTTCAATTTATTGAATAAACAAAAAAATTTCATTTTTACTACTTTCTTCTTTTATATAGTGTTCTTTTATTATTCTCATATTATGCGCAAATCGTAATAAATGAAGTGACGTGTTTCTTTTCTCTTCCAATAGAAAATATTTTTCGCGCCAAAGTTTTACCGATAACTTGTTTTCCGAAAATAATCCGAAATCGGATTTAAAAAAATAAGTCAAAATGCGCTGCGGATGCTGCTGCTGGAAAAAAAATCGTGGAACTGATTTGAAGGGTCACCGGGGCTGACCAATTACCGAAAGATATATTGCCTTCAATCAAGAGTTATTGATTTGATTCTTATAAAGTAGATGCTTATAATAAAAATATAATATGCTTATCTTTTTCGCCATCCTTTGTTTACTTTGTAAGGACTAATTACCGAAAGGCATATTGCCTTCAATCAAGAGTTATTGATTTGATTCTTATAAAGTAGACTTTCTTTAGGCGCTAAAACAGGCGTCAGTCAGGGCGTACGGAAGGCGTTTTGACATCTGAAAATGGAGAAGAAACCCCGTTTTAACAAATATTTCCCTTTTGGAAAACGGGAAATATTTAAAAATTACATCAGCCACCTTTTAGAGTACACGTTTTTTTTTCTATTAGAACACCTAAAATTTGGCTGAGCCTGGATGTGCTTATTTTTTTAGCAATTTTCAGCCTGAAATGTTCTTAGATGCGTTCTTAAATTTTCAAGCTACTCTAAATCGACAATATCATGCAAAATAAAGAGAAATAAAAAAATAAAATAAAATTTGGACAATATTTGAGTCTCGATTTAGAAAATCCATTCCTAAGTTTGTTTAAAACTGCTTGAAAAGAGGAAAAAATTGTAGTTTCTTGTCATTTTTTTCCAAACTGAGGCTGGGCATGTTCTTACGATGTTCTTAATTTTTCGACGAATTTCAGCCTCAATGTTCTTAGAAACTGGGTTTTAATAAAAGAAAAAACGTGTATCTAAGGCGAGGACAGTTTAATCTGTTGTTTAACGGGCCAAGCTACCCAAAAAAAGGGTCGGTCGGTCGGTGAAAAAATAAAAAAAATAATTAGAATTTCATCTATAAAATCTCCTAAAAAGGCAGCAAAAACTACTTTACCTTGACAAAAATGCGAAATAAAAATAAAAAGACACATAAAGCTCGAATTTATTGATAAAATGAAAAATACTTTTATTTCGATTTTTAGTCGGTCGGAAACCCGTAAAACAACTAATCAAATTGGTCTCGCCTAACCCTCTATCTTTCTGCGAAAAAAAAACAAGAAAACATTTTTTTTCTCAAATTTTACAAAACCATCGCAAACTTTGAAAATTTCAAAACGAAAAAATAAACTGATAATTTTGACACCTCCAGTTTAAGTAATCAAACGTTAACAATACAAGTTTGCTTTTTCTTTCACTATTCTTCATCAAATTTATTCTAGAGTTTCAATTCAAAATCGAACAAAATATACGAGTGAAACTTTATTGCAGCCAATAGATCCTAAAACAAACGTTCGGTTAATAACTTCTTTTTGGTTTTACACGTTTTTTTTATATAAGGAACACGTTTATAAGGAACTCGAGGCTGAAAATGGTCCAAAAAATAGGGAATTGTTTAGGAACTGCTCAGGCTGTGAATAAGAAAACAAGTTTTAAGGAACAGTAAGAGATGGTTATCCAAACTTAGCAGCTATGTAAATAAGGAACTCGATAAGGAACTTTGAGGCTGAAATTCTCTGTAAAAATAAGGAACTCCAGGCTCAGAGCAAAGTTAAGGTTCCTTATTAAAAAAAAAACGTGTACTCATATTTAGCACATTTTCGGAAGTTGGTGTAACTGTAAGCAAAAAAATTGTTCAGTTTTCAATTATCTTTCGTTTTTTTGCTATTTTTCTGAATTGGTGAGGGCTATTCTGAGAAATATTGCCCGAGGTCAAGTAGCGCCCGAGTTTGTGAGGTCGTTGCGTTGATCGAGGACAATATTTCCGAAAAAAACGGTCATTATTGTATTATTAGTGTATGTTATGAAAAATTCACTGAAATCTACATTGGAATAAAGAATTTTGTATCCGTCGAGAGATCATCAAAATTGATTGATAATTTTTCCATTAAATTAATGAGGATTTTGTTTGTCACTTCCACATCAACCATAGAGTTGTGCAATCCTGTAGCCTCAATATTCAAATGCTCTGCTACGTCTTTAAGCCTGTGACGTGCTAGTTCAGGTTTAGGATAAGCAGCCCTACTCATTTTAAGAGTATCAAGAAGTTTGAAGTCCATCTCCTTCAGTAAATCAATCCAGGGCTTTCTTTCGTCTTCATTTTTTCCGAGCCTGGTAAAAGCTGCAGCTAGAAACTTCCAATCAAAACGTACATTATGTCCAAAGACTAACTTGGCACCTTCGAAAAACTTCAATATTTCTTCAGCATGTTCGTGAAACGGTTTCTGTTTTGCCAAGAAATCAGGGTGAAGATTGTGAATCTCATATGCTTTTGATTGAAGCTGATATTCACGATCGAGCTCAGGATTGATGAGAATGTCAAGTTGTTCTTTCCGCTCTGTAGAGAAAACTTTGATCATTGAAAGTTGCACAATCCTGTCATTTTGAGAATCCAATCCAGTTGTCTCTGTATCAAAAACAATGTATGGAAAACCATCTTCAGTTTCAACCTCTTGGCAATCGTTTAGTGGTCGTTTTTGCCCAGCTTGATGTTGGATAAAATTCATGGAAGTAGATTGATTCGCCATGTTTGCTATTATTCACAAAATACTCCTGCAATCAATCAATAATCATACAAACTCCTCTTTATCAAAACGTTGTTGTATAGATTATATAAAAAAAGTTTTAAGAATTCGATCACGGGATCACGAAATTAGATTTAAAGTCTCATCTTTCCATTTTTTTAATAAAGATACACTATGGGGAGCAAGAGCAACGCACTGAACTCAAATTCAGCAGTTTCAAATTATTCTTAGGTCGAAACAAAAAAACTAGTGCCCTAGGCCCAAAAAGTTTTTGAAAAAAAAAAACCCCGATGTTCATTCATCCAAGGAACAATTGTGCGGAGATTTCAGCCAAATGCGACTATTTTTTAAGTCTCCAGGCTATACCGAAGTTTTCGAATTTATTGATAAAATGAAAAATTGAACATTAAATTCTCAAAACCTTGGAAAAACTACCAAATTTTTAGAAAATTTGGCATTCTGTAAAGCAATGAAAATAAAAAAGTACTACAAAAATGAATTTTATTTTGATTTCGATTTTTGGTCGGTCGAAACCGAGGACAGTTGACAAAGAAACCAAAAAGGCTTACAAAACCGTCTTACCGATTTGCGAGACGTGTAAAGCTGAAGGCAAGAAAACCATTACGCGAGGACCGATCAAAACCGCAAAAGGAAACAAAGCCCGTGCAAGACAATCTAAAATTTAATAAACTTGTTGGACGCGTTTGCAACTACCTTTTAAAAGTTTTTGTTATCTTTTTACCGCATTTTCTTTTGAAATACATATAAACTAGATACGTTTCATCCATAAATCAAGCTAAACGCTTTATGCCATCATTTGCTTAGATATTTATCCGCTTATAAATCAAGTTTCGTTCGTTAGTAGTCCGTACTTGTTGTAATTTAGGGCATAATTTATGCTGTGTTTATACATAAAAGTTATTCTTAAACTCTATTTCAATGAGCCATAAATTATCAAAAATA
This sequence comes from Clytia hemisphaerica, assembly GCF_902728285.1. Classification (NCBI taxonomy): domain Eukaryota; kingdom Metazoa; phylum Cnidaria; class Hydrozoa; order Leptothecata; family Clytiidae; genus Clytia; species Clytia hemisphaerica. The sequence goes on along the minus strand of NW_027103829.1, from coordinate 707,041 downwards.
GCAAAAAAAAAATATTTTCCGGCCGGCCGCATGATAACTTTTTTCCTTCACCCGCATTCCGGAAACAAAACATTTTTTATCATTCGCCTAAGCAGTCGCTTCATTTTTCTGTTTTATCAATTTGCTGCTGCTTTTACATTTTACGTTTTGTATTATTACTGTATACAGTATTATGAAAAATTCACTATGGTCATAAAAAGAGTTCTAGTGACCAAAACCTACATTGGAATAAAGTACTTTGTATCCGTCGAGAGATCATCAAAATTGATTGATAATTTTTCCATTAAATTAATGAGGATTTTGTTTGTCACTTCCACATCAACCATAGAGTTATGCAATCCTTTAGTATTGATATTCAAATGCTCTGCTACATCCTTAAGCCTGTGACGTAATAGTTCAGGTTTAGGATAAGCAGCCCTACTCATTTTAAGAGTATCAAGAAGTTTGAAGTCAATCTCCTTAAGTAAATCAATCCAGGGCTTTCCTTCGTCTTCATTGTTTCCGAGCCTGGTAAAAGCTGCAACTAGAAACTTCCAATCAAAACGGACGTTATGTCCAAAGACTAACTTGGCACCTTTGAAAAACTTCAATATTTCTTCAGCATGTTCGTGAAACAGTTTCTGTTTTGCCAAGAAATCAGGGTGAAGATTGTGAATCTCGTATGCTTTTGATTGAAGCTGATATTCACGATCGAGCTCAGGATTGATGAAAATGTCAAGTTGCTCTTTCCGCTCTGTAGAGAAAACTTTGGTCATTGATAATTGTACGATTCGATCTTTATTGCTATCTAAGCCTGTTGTTTCCGTGTCAAAGACGATATAAGGAAGATCACCAACGCTGTCCTCGTCCTCTTTCCCTGTTATAACCGATGCTTGAACATTATCGGAAGATTCTTTATCCGCTATCTGTGTGTTGGAGTTGACATTATCATTATCCTCAACCTTTTCTTCTATTGATATTTGAGCTGAATCAGCAGCATATTCATCCGCCATTTGCGTATTTTCAAGCAAAACCTGATTACTGCACTAGGTTCAACAAGAACTCAAAGCATTCGCTGTATCCTTTTAGAAAGTTCTTGCTTTAGAGAAGAGCGTGGCGTTATACCAGAATAGATGACCTGATATATTTGACATCAGTGTTGTTGTTATTCAATTACACAACCATCTCACTTTAAATCTCTTTTATAAAAAATCTTATTGCCATAACTACTAATAAAACAAACAATTTTGAGGGTTTTCCCTTTTAATCCAATGTGAGATCAAATGTATGTCACTTATACCCGCTGGGAAAATCAATTGTAATTAGAGATCTGAACTTTCTTAAAGCGTACATACAAGGGAGTACGCTGGTAGCTCCCTTTTTACTTTTTAGCTTGTTTCAGAAGAAATTGATCAAAAACTTGGGAGAAATCTATTAACCGTGGAATGTTAAGTCATGTGAATACGTTGAGACAGATGGGTAAATTTTGATCCAGGTTAAAACAAGTAAAATGTAGAAAAAACAATTTTCTCGCATTCTCGCTGACATGTTCTGGAGAAGGGAGCAAGGAGAGAAAACTATACGTACACGTTTTCAACCAACTGTTCAGGCAAACTTTAAACATAAGAATTAATATTTTCATACCTGTAGAAGACCAATAGGGAATTTTGGATGAACTTCAGTGGTAATCCAAATACGGAAAGTATCGTGAGCTGTAGTCACCGTCAATACATACTCCAATAATTCGTCCATGAAGTCAAGACCAAGATGGCAATTCTGTAGTAACACCCATCCACCCTGAATGATACAAACAGGTTGAGAATGTACACCATCGAAACAAGAGCAATCAAAACGATATAAAGCCATGGATTAAACTTCCTTTAATGGGCTTTTTATGAACATGACTCATGTCGAGGAGGTCATTTTTGGAAGGCCAGACCCCTTGATTTTTGTCAGAATATTCATGACCCCCTGGATTTTTAAGCCGATTTTTTAGCTACCACCCCCTGGATGTTTTCTGGAATAGCCGAATTTTAGTTCTAATTAAAATAGGACTAAAGACATAATTTTCACGTTAAGAAACAATGAAATTAGAAAGAAATTCTTATAGGATATTAAAAGTAACACCCGTAGATCCAGGGCGATGTAATTTTCAATGTAAATAATCCAACTGCTCAAGTACTTTTCAAAGTAGACTTACTCCAGTACTGCATTGCTGAATCAGACGCCTGGCATGAATCTCCTGTCCTTGACCCATAGAGATAGCTCTACATTCGATATTATTTCTCTTGGCAAGTCCTTCAATAGCACTGGTAGGATCAGATCCCATGGAGAGTAAACCAATCATTGGTGTTTTGATGTCACTCTCCTCCCAGGTGGCTTCTAAGTTCAAGATTACTCCTTCGGCGAAGCGCTCACCCATCGATTCACCGATGTACTTTCGAGCTTGTGATAGAGTACGATCAGGACACCAGGACCTGAAATTAAACACGGCCGTAGGAAAAATTTATTGTCTATTTCTGGCTCGTTCCGATATCTAAATTTTACGATCATTATCAGTTAAGATTAGGGTCGGAGATCGAGAGTCTATAGAATATAATGAAACACTTTTAAATAGTTTGGAGACATAGTAAATAAGTTAAAAAAGCGACCAGAAGGTCAGAAGAAAAGATAGACAGAAGTGAAAAGTTGATGCGGAATGAGTAATAGACCAGAGATTTTCCATGGTTGTATGGTAAGTGCTTGATTTTCATATCGATTTGTGCTCTAAGGTATAGTTTTGCATGACTCTGGATATCCCTGGACTTCAGCATTTACACTTGACCCTTCCCATTGCTTATTTAACAATTTGTTTGCACTCAAAGAATTTTTATTTAGATTCTACAATCCCGAAATTCGAACATTTACCTGATCAATAGCAGCTTTTTGAAGGTATCAAGGGACGTTTGATAACCATCAGGGATCGGGTGTTCTTCAGGTGCATCTTTATCGAACCAGCCACGCCATGCAGATTCGTTGCGTGTGACCTTAAAGATAAGTTGAATATTCAGGTCAGAGAAGATAGTTAAGAGAAGACAGATCTTTCTAAAAGACTCATGACTGGACTAACAAACTACAATAAGGTCACAATCTTATTTTTAAGCTTTACTTTTATCGGTGATATACTGAATAAAAGATGAAGCCACAAGCTCTTCTAATTATTTCGATCAAAAGCTCAATGTACTAGACGAGAAAACCTTGTACGAACTGCTAAATAGTTTTGACCTAACCAAACAAAGACCATGTTATAATCTCGCCTATTCAAACAAATACCTGATCAAGGATTCCTCCAAAAGTAGGTAATTTGCTAAGCTGTACTAAATTCAACCACGTCATGTCTGATATCCACTTATACGGTTTGGGCTGGACTGCTTTTAGATCTAAAGCTGCTCCACCTGTTTGATGAGATAAACAAAAAGGACAATAAAGTCAAAGTCAAATGGTCAATTTTATAATTTCTCACTGCCAACACAATTTTGCAAGAATTTTTGAAATGCCGATGATGTATTGAAATAACTGAAAAGGATAAGGCTCTATAATTTTGATCCATTGTGGTGTTAAAATACCACTTTCCTGAATTTCAGAAATTTAGTTACATGAATCTAGTACTGGACATCTGAGAAACAAAGTGATAAAATAGGGGTGAAATAAACTCGACTGCGCTCATCGAGTAGATGGCAGACTAAGAAAATCTACTCGGCCCTTGCACTGTTCCAGAACTCTTATAAAGATACCAACACAGGATTTATAGAAAAGATGTATGTTATGCGAAGCTCAACACTTAGTGTTTTGAGCATTCTGGTGACAGCAGCGCAGTCTATGCTCGCTTACCCGAGCCGCACTGATGTGTTCTGGATGTAGCCAGTTTTCAAAATGTAAAACATCTTACCCTTAATGAGACATTGGAATTCACCATGTTTGACGGTGCCTTTCTCTAAATCAATTTTCAAGGCCAACAAAATAGTGTACATGAATTTATCTTTCTCGTAGAGACCACGTGCTGCGTATTTGTAAACTTCGAACGTCAAGAAATCAATGATGTTGGCGATACGTTTGGTAGTGATGGGAGATTTTTCCGATCTAGAAAATGGTAAAAGAAGATTTTAGGACTTTTTGTTGGACCTCTTACTTAACCATTTGGTAATGGTTATAGTATACTTAACCATTTGGTAATGGTTATAGTATACTTAACCATTTGGTAATGGTTATACTTAACCATTTGGTCTACACCGAAAATCAAACGAGCAGGCTATAGTTTCGTTTTCGTCAGCAGTGTACGTACTAGCCAGCTCAACGCGATAAAAAATATCAGTAGCGCTCGCCCTTGTTGAAAATATGACGTTTTACTTACTTATCTGTATGTCTTAACTTTTTCTGCTAATTGCTTTGTTTATTAGTTTAAAGCTGATGTCATTTCCATTAGGGTTTTTACATCGGCTGCCCTTTTAATTGTCACTAATTATTTTACTGTAGTGAAGTGTGTAATTTTTCTTTAGGCTTTTTATTATGAAGATAGTACTCTATGAGTGAAGTCACTCGGTGTGTCTGATTTTTAACAGGTTATGGGCCCAGACACAATACAGTTTTTATAGAGTACTGGAATATTTTTGTAATCTGGTTTTACAAACATGGCGTCTGAAGATTTTTCATTTAAGGTTGAAAAATTGACCACTGAGAACTACCATTCATGGAAGTTTAATATGAAAATGTATCTAATCGGAAAAGACTTGTGGGATATAGTCAACGGTACAGAAACTTTGAATGGAGATGCGACTGAGGCTGACAAACGAAAGTTTAAAAAACGAGAAAACCAAGCTCTGGCTGCGATTTGTCTCGGGATTGCAACGAACTTACAAATTTATGTTCGATCCGCCGCAACCGCCACAGCTGCATGGGAAAATCTTGAGAAACATTTTCAGCAAAAGACTCTTTCGAAAAAGATTTATTACCGCCGGAAATTATACTCCGCACGGATGGAGAAAGGACAAGACATGACCGAACACATTAACCAAATCAAAACGTTAGGGGAGCATTTGGAAGCCATCGACGATGCAATTGCCGAGAAAGATCTTGTGATCCTTTTGATCAGCAGTTTACCGGATGACTACAATTATCTAATTACCGCTCTAGAGACAATCGCGGATGATAACTTGACATGGGATTACGTTCGCGACCGTTTAATCCACGAAAGCGAGAAGAAGTCGGAGAAAAGCCCAACATCACCACCTGAAGCTCTGATCTCAAAGCTAGACAAAAAGACTTTGAAATGTCACTATTGCAAAAAGACTGGACACTTTGCGCGAGAATGTTACAAGAAGAAAAATGATCTTAAAAGGAAAGAAGGTCAAGCCAAACTCGCAAAAGATGAAGCCGTATCTGATGCACAAGCAAATTCCGAACTCGCTTTAAAATCATCGAATCGAATCGAAGACGAAAATTGGTGGATAGACTCTGGCGCTACCCAACATATGACGCCCCAAAAAGAAAGTATCGAAAATTATGTTGCTTTTAAAGAACCTATAACAGTGAGACTTGCTGATGAGAGCATTTTATACTCTTATGGAAAAGGCGATGTACATTTGACAGTTAAGGATACGACTGAGAATGTTAAAATTGTTTTAAAAGATGTTCTTTTTGTACCGAAAATCCAAAACAAGCTTTTTTCCCTACCGGCTGTTACCGAAAAAGGATATATCGTTGATTTCCAGGGAGACTCTTGCGGAATATCCATCGAAGGAAAACGTTATAGCGTCGGAAAGAAACACGGTAAACTTTATAAACTGAACACGATAAATTCTGATCAGACTTGCTATATTGGAAACGCAATGGACGAAATCAATTTATGGCACCAACGATATGGTCATCTCGGCTACGACAACTTAAAATTACTGAACAAGAAGGAAATGGTCAACGGCCTTGATTTCGACTTGAAGGAGACAGTCAATCGAAACTGTGAAGGTTGCGCGATGGGGAAGCAACATCGACAACCGTTCCCGAAGAAATCGACGAACACCACAAAGAGATTACTTGAATTGATTCACAGTGATGTTTGTGGTCCCATGGATGTACCTTCAGTGGGAGGTTCCAGGTATTTCGTTACGTTTATCGACGATTACTCCAGATATACGACCGTTTATATGATGAAGCATAAATCAGAAGTGTTGGCTAAATTTACCGAATTTGTAAATCTTGTCGAGAATCGAACGGGACTGAAAGTTAAACGGCTGAACGTAGAGAACCAAACTATCCAACGTTTACGTTCTGATAATGGTGGTGAATATACGTCGACCGAATTCACAAGTTTTTGCACCGACCGTGGAATCTCGCGTGAACCGACTATACCGTATTCTCCTCAACAAAACGGAGTTGCCGAACGTATGAATCGAACTCTTTTAGAAACTGCACGGTCAATGTTGCATCACGCTCAGAAACCGATTAAATTTTGGGCTGAGGCTATTTCGACTGCTTGCTACGTCCGAAATCGTAGTCCAACAGCATTTCTGAAGGAGACCACACCTTATGAAATATGGCACCGAAAAGAACCGGATGTGAGTAATTTGAAAGTTTTCGGATGTAAGTCCTACGTACACGTTCCAGATACCAAACGCAAAGGAAAGTTCGACAAGAAATCGATTTCATGTATATTTGTCGGTTACCCATCAAACGAAAATGGATTCAAGTTTTACGACCCACAAACCAGAAAAATGTTCCGAAGCCGAGACGTAACCTTTGTGGAAAAGGATTTCGATATCGAAAAGTTTGACGGTACTAATTCAAACTTTGAATTCTTTCCTGAATCGACCGAACCAGACGAACCTGAAGACAACCCGGAAAATCACCCAAATGCTAGACCTGCACGCACAAGGAGACCGCCTGAGAGACTAAACGTCCTGACTGGTGAATGGTGGAATCTGATGGATGCTGCATCGATCGCCATAGTTGACGAAGAGGAACCAACCACCATTGAGGAGGCATTGTCCAGCCCGAATGCTGAACTTTGGAAGGACGCTATCCAAAATGAGTACGATTCATTGATCGAAAACGAAACTTGGAAATTGGTTGAAATGCCACCTGACAAAAACCTAGTAGGAAGTAAGTGGGTTTTCAAACATAAGAGAGGAGCTGATGGCAAAATTCAAAGATGCAAAGCTCGTCTTGTAGCACAAGGATATTCGCAAAAATCCGGAATAGACTACAACGACGTATTCGCACCTGTCGCAAAATACAATTCAATTCGCTCCGTACTTGCAATTACAAACGAACTCGACTTAGAACTGCATCAAATGGACGTCAAGACAGCGTTCTTAAATGGAGATCTTGAGGAAGACATCTTCATGAAACAACCTGAAGGATTCATTAACAGGGACAATCCGAATATGGCATGCAAGTTGCAAAAAAGCATTTACGGTTTAAAACAATCTGCCCGATGCTGGAACGAAAAGATGGACGAATTCCTTAAAGAATCAGGATTCACTAGAAACGACGCTGACCCTTGTATCTACCACAAACAAATCACGGAAGGAGACAAATCCTTTACCCTTATCGTTGCTGTATACGTCGATGATCTACTTATCGCCTGCAACAACATCCAGATTCTTCGAGAACAGAAACAGAAACTCGGGGAACGTTTCGAAATGGAGGACAAAGGTGAGGTACATTTCATCCTTGGCATGCAAGTCAAGAGAGATCGTAAAAATCGCAGATTGACTATTGATCAAAATGCATTTCTTTCATCTGTGCTTAATCGTTTTAATATGAATGAATGCAAACCAGTCGCCACACCTCTGGAACCAAGTATGAAGTTCGAAAAGTTGGCCAACGATGAGGAGATTGTAAAGTTAAAGGATTACCAATCAGCGATCGGATGTTTGACCTATGCATCAATCGGTACCCGCCCAGACATATCTGCAGCAGTGGGAGTTTTGAGCCAACATATGTCAAAACCTGGCAAAGAACATTGGATTGGCGTAAAGAGAGTTCTGCGTTATTTGAAAGGAACACTTGATTATGGCTTGATCTACGAAGGATCTGAGTCAGGAGATATTCTGCTTCACGGTTTTGCAGATGCTGATTGGGCTGGAGATATTGACACACGAAAATCCACCTCTGGTTACGTATTCAAAGTCGGAAATTCTACAGTATCGTGGAAATCCAAGCGTCAATCGATCGTTGCACTCTCGACAACAGAAGCTGAATATGTAGCCTTGTCTCAAGCAACGCAGGAGGTTATTTGGCTACGAACTTTATTCAAAGGTATGAATTTCGAGCAAACTGATCCAACAAAAATGTTTGAAGACAATCAAGGAGCTATTGAGTTGGCAAAGAACCCAACTCACCACTCTCGAACCAAACACATTGACATTAAGTTTCATGACGTGCGCGATGCTGTCGCAAAGAAAGTAATTGACTTGGAGTATTGCCCTACTGATGAAATGATTGCTGACCTTTTAACAAAAGGACTCCCAAGACCTCAATTTGAAAAACTTAGAGAGGGACTTAATGTTAAAAAGGTTTAATGACTTTAATGACTAACGGATTTGAAATTTATTTAGATTTTATTTTGTATACGTAAAACGTCAAGTGGGAGTGTTGAAAATATGACGTTTTACTTACTTATCTGTATGTCTTAACTTTTTCTGCTAATTGCTTTGTTTATTAGTTTAAAGCTGATGTCATTTCCATTAGGGGTTTTACATCGGCTGCCCTTTTAATTGTCACTAATTATTTTACTGTAGTGAAGTGTGTAATTTTTCTTTAGGCTTTTTATTATGAAGATAGTACTCTATGAGTGAAGTCACTCGGTGTGTCTGATTTTTAACACCCTTTCTTAACTCTTTTTAGCTGACTCACGATATAAAAGACAGTACCAGAAAAACTCACTTGTCCATGGAAGCATCAAAGATTTGTAAGAACTGTTGCAAAGATGTTTGATACATAGTGTTGACTATGCTCATTTCGACAACCAAGAAATACAGAATACTGCCACGTGTTGCAACTGGTCGAAATTCTTCACGAGCTTCGTTGATTTTGATTTCCGTTTCGGAAGCGATCAGAAGTTTCTCACTGACTTCTTGTGCTGTTTGTTTGGTAGTTTTCAAGACAGCAACTAAAGATTCGTCTTCCACTAAGGAACCCTATTAAGAATCAAAGTAGGATGTGTTACTATAAAAACAATTCAATTTCAAAAGCAGTATCTCCTCAAATATACACTAAAAAATTCCAAGACATCAAACAGGAGCGCTACTTCTTATCAACGCAGCGTGACAAATCACTTTCAAAATTTGTTTCGAATATTCTATCTATCGGAGCGGTCCGGCTATAGTTTACTGGCTCTAGAGGTTCTAAAAAAAGACAATTAAAGAAACACAAAATTGGAATTGTACTTGTGTGCTGGTCAATCTGTACAAGAGGTTGTCTTCCAGTTCTTTCATTTTTCGTTTGTTGGCAGTCACATCTTCCATCAATGTCACGCGCTCTGCTTCCAATTCCTACATAAAATGTTGTGAAGAATATATAATATAGAACATTATCTTCTATGGCTATATAGACAATGTTTCGATTTTCAAGAAATGAACTAAATCTACTCACTTCTCATTAGCGTCCATTTTTGTTTCAATGGGGAGAGGAAAAGTTTGAAACTTGGTAGGATTCCATATCGGGTTACATAAAAATTCAATAGGAAATCGGAATTCAAAGCTAGAAAATTAACGTATTTTGATAAGCTAGAATTTTAGGGGCCTTTCATAAAGTGGTCGAAGCGAAGTTTTTATTATCAGAAGAAAAATGGATTCCACATATTACAAATTTGCTGAATTTATGCCAGGATTCTTAATATTTCATTGAATGTTTCTGAATTTTGCTTTGTTAACTTCGCCGAGACGGAATCCGCCTGAGACGGAAGAACTTTAGACAAAGTCCACACTTAAAGAATATAACAGTGGTGTTATTAGTTGAATGAATAATATGACTGATGAGCTCTATCATTCTCTTTTCCTGTTAATCAGCCGATTGGTGTTACCTGTTTTTCAGTGTTGATAACACGACCCAACAGTTGATCCTCCAAACCTTTCATGGTGACGGTGAAATCAATAATAGCAGTTCTTGCGCTGACCTGAAAATTTTCAAAAAATAAACTGATAAATTCCAATACATTCAAGTGCACTCTAAGTTCTAAAAATATTCTGTAATGAAGGCGAGGAGTTTGATAGTAATTTATTTTGTACACCAATGCACATGGAATAAGGTCTGTTAAATACATGGTTCCCTAAAAGATATTGCAGGGAAATGACACGTTGTGTTCTCGCACAAAATCATTTCTTAAAGGTACACCACATTGTTCGTTTGGAAGTTCTACAAATTTGAAAAAGATTATGGTTACTGTATGTTATTTGATAAAAATGTCAACGAAAAGAACACTAAATTGAATTTTACCAAAGCCATCATACAAAATGCAATCAAAGTCGGTCAAAAAATAGTTGGTTAAAATAATATTTCAGCAAACCTCGGGAGTGTAAGCTGGATTTCCAAGTTTAGTTGTGATGTACAAACGGAATCCATCCATGACGTCACATTCTTTGTCTCCAACTTTCACCTGGAAGTATTCAATATTAGAGGGCAATCCAATCCAATAAATAATTCGGGTTACCCTCGACAAAGTGGTGGGGTAGTAGGCTGTAAACTACGCAACTACGTGACATAGTACTAGTAGGCTAACTACTTTCGCTTTCCCAAAACTAATCTCGCGGCTTTTCCCCAATTTATTATTTCTACCAGTTTGACTTGTTTCCCCGTTCTTTTAGCTGTAAGTGCAGTTAGTAAGCAGAATTCCTTTCAAGCACCGCCTCCGTCAGAGTTTATCGTAAAGTATTTAAAATGAGCCTCTTTAACTCGAACCCCTATAACTTGAATGTTTCCTTAAATCCCTTCAGTTAACAATGCCTTATACCTTAAGGGAAGAAATTTTCGCGAGAAGAAATATTCGCGGAAGAAGTTTTCGCGGAATTTAATTTCGCGAATTGGGGCGTAATTCGCGAAATTAAATTCCGCGAAATTCGATTTTTTTTCTTCTTCTTTTATTTTGTTGTTTTTGACCAGGTGTTACCAAAAAAGATGGACATGATTGATTTTCTTAAAGCATTATAACGTGTATTTTTTATCAAATATAAACAAATATAAACAACTCCGTGATGCTTAAAAGGTAATCTAAGTTGATAACTTCTTCTCAATCGCGAAATCAAATTCCGCGAAACTTTTGAAATCGGCTCATTCGCGAAATTAAATTCCGCGAAATTTGCCATTTTGAAACTCTGATTCGCGAAATTAAATTCCGCGAAAATTTCTTCTCGCGAAAATTTCTTCCCTTAAGGTAATAAACCTAATTCCATAACTCTGAATTTCTTTAACTCGAATAAATTTGTGCCCCCCCCCGTGTGTGTTCGAGTTATGGAGACTTAACTGTATAATAAGATTTGGAACAACACTAACCTTGTATGTACTACCAGACTTGATGAAATTCTTTTCCAATACATTGTCCAACGCTGGATCTAACTCTTCGCCAATGTCTTCCAGTAGAAGTGGACGTCCGAGAGATAGACAATCTTCGAGATGTGTCCGGAAATACTTGTGGTTCAGCGTTGATACCTAGGAGTAGAAAAACGTATTGTATCGGATGACTTATTTCTAAACAGTTCACCAAGGCACATTCAAATATTACGGTAACAGACTGTACTCTAAAGGACACAAAAAATATTAGGTATACGTCAGTTCTAGAGTTATTCTTTTATCACTGGTGAGTTTAATGCACATGTATAATTTTTAGAGGCTAAAGTCCGATTGACACATCATCCAGGGAATTGAGAGATATTTACTTTCTTACTTGTAATTCATTATCAGCTTCTTTATTTTTGATCCATGTTTTTCCTTGAGTCTGTGGATCGATCAGTAATGGATATCTAGTTGCCTTGGTTACAATGATACCATTTTGAATGGACAAATCATCGTTTGGAAGACCTTGCAAATTCCATTCACCAATCTTTAACAGAATAATTTGCAATACAAAAATGTTTTCACATACTGTATACTCTGTACCAGAGAGTATTTTACGTTGACGTAACGCAGTACGGCAATGAAAATGTCTGTTTATATACAACATATTGTGCAGACAACTTATTTAGACGGTGAAATCAAAAAATGCCATCAAAAGCAAATTCTGATGGAGGAAGACCCTGTATCAATTGAAGCCATAAAAAAATCACCTCAAAATCTAGGCCAGTAGGGCCCGAAGCACGCACGAAAATATCTGAACTTACGGTAGCGTTATCGACCAACATAGCAGTGATGTTGAGGTCTTCAGTGAACGGGATACGTCGCTTTTTTAATTCTGATTGCCAACTGGTACGTAGACGTGTACGGAATGTCTGATTGAACGGACCAGAGTAAGACAAGAAACCAGTAGCTAGTAGTACGTCCCCAACAAGTCTGCACAATAAAGAGAAAACAAGGGTCAAATTCACATCTTGTGGAAGAAAGGTTTTGTTCTTTAAAAATAACAAACAAAAGCGGGCCCGCATCTTGTGCTAAAAAAGCAAAATTAACGACAAAGTTATGAATGAGCCGTTCCCCAAGCGGTTTGCGTGATGTCGTGATCGGAACTTTTTTCCAGTGTGATTTCGTGATTGCGTGATCAGAGGTCAAGACGTGATCGTGATTTGAAAGATTTATGAGCCGTGATGCGTGATTTGGACCTTTTTCAAAGGGATGCGTGACTATCCAAGTTTTTTGCTGTTTTATGTGATCGTGATTGAAGACAAATAAACCAGCTGCGCTGGAAGGTCAGCCCAATAAGTTTAAAACGATTAGAAGGAAGTACAATCAAGAAACCTAATTCGTTGTTAAAGTCAAAGAGGTTGAAGAGCTCATTTTGGCTGAAACTTCAGACGAAAAAATGTTTAACACAAAGTTGGATTTGTCCAAAGTGAACATGGGATAGATGTTGGAATTTCACCTGGGGGGATACTAGGTTTACGAGGTGACGGGTGTCCGAGCCGAAATTCGACCCTTTGAGAGACAAAATTTTGATGATTTTGGGACCCTTTGAGAGACTTTCCTAAAATTTTGGTAGATTTTTTCCAAATTTTGGTCAAAATTTCTGGAAATCGTGTCCTTTTTAGAGAAAAATTTTCGATAGAGACTAACTTATGAATTTGTACCCCTCTGAGAGACTTTTGAGGCCTGAAAAAAGGTACCCTTATGGCTCGCATCCATTTTGCCTAAGTAAGTAAACCCCCCGGGAAATTTCACCTAAATCTGTTCGTTAGAATGTCTTAAACCTGTTCGTTATTCTCTGAGAAAGTATGAGGCCCCCTAGCGGTTTGCGTGATGGCGTGATCAAGATTTTGGCGTGATGCGTGATAGAGCAAAAATTTGAGGCGTGATGCGTGATTTGGGCTATTTTTTGCGTGATGACAAATTTTAGCGATTTTCGTGATGCGTGATGGAGAAAATATTTTTGCGTGATTGCGTGATTAGGTGTGCCGCTGGGGGGCCTCGTATATCCGAGGCGGTCGCTTTAGATGTTCACTGTTCACTGCAGCTTTCATCACATTTGTCAGATTGATTTAAATGACGTGTTGAACCAAGTAGGCCCCTAGTATAATGTGAATGAGTAGGGGCATTTTATATTGAGGAAGCTGCGTCGAAAATTCCGTCCAGTTTCGATAACTCAATCGAAAGTTATGATGATTCCAAGTTTCTGTTACGCCACACTTTAACACACAAAAACTCTCTCTCCACACAAGAAAGCCTCAAAACCAATCATAAAAAACTTTCTTTTATACTCTCTATTTATTTACAATGCAATAGCTTCTTTCAATTTATTGAATAAACAAAAATTTTCATTTTTACTACTTTCTTCTTTTATATAGTGTTCTTTTATTATTATTCTGATATCATGCGCAAATCTTAATAAATGAAGTGACGTGTTTCTTTTCTCTTCCAAAAGAAAATATTTTTCGCGCCAAAGTTTTACCGATAACTTGTTTTCCGAAAATAAAATAATCCGAAATCGGATTTAAAAAACAAGTCCAAATGCGCTGCGGATGCTGGAAAAAAAATCGCGGAACCGATTTGAAGGGTCACCGGGGCTGACCAAAAATGCACGAAATCATGATCAGAGTTACCGCTGGAGGAGCCTCGTGAATAATAAAAAAAAAATAATAAAAAAATTTTTTTTGCCATGGTAGTTTACCTTCCAATTTGTTCTTGGAACTCTTTACTTTGCTGTGTCCATCGAACACGTTCACCACTCAATCCATCAATTAGCGCTGATGCAGCCTCCATCTTCTTCTTGCAACCAATCGCATCGTCCATTAAATCCTATGGAAAGGAAAGCGATGATTAAGTATATAACATATTCAGTGGCCAAAAAAATATCCTTTTGTACTCTTGACAACGGACTAGCCACAGTGTCTCTTAATATTCAAGAGAAATTTGATGAGACGGGCATGTTTCTTTCGGAAATCTGGCAAAGACGAAGAACTTTAAAACATTGCATATTGCTTGGGTTTCATTCCAATTTAAGTTGAAATGTAAGCGTTGAAATATTTTGTTGTTATAACTCAACGGAGAGAAGTGTTTCATCATTTTCTTCTAAAAGTGATCTTTGTGTTTGTGACGTTCCTCCAAACCAACCAACAAATTACAAGTTCTAAGAAAGAAAATAATCTTTTCGCATAATCAATTAACATTAAAATATGATTTACTTGTTTCTCTTTCATAGCACCATCATAGAGAGCTTGCACTTCATCTAACTCCGCTTGTTTCTCATCGAGAGTAGCCTGTGCTGCATCCAAATCACCCTGCGCAACGCCTAGCCTGGCTTCTTGGATGATCAGATTAGCCTGTGTGAAAAGAAAAAAGAAATTGTATGGAGTTTGTTAATTTTATCAAAAAGTGAAAGTAATAGTATATTTTTCTGCGACGAAGACGGTTAGCTTTTGGTTTGTCTAGAACCTGATCAACTGAGGACGACGGTAAACAAGAACTTTAACCGTTCTCAATAGACGATATCGGCTTAACCGAATTCTCCCCGAATGATTACCCATGATGCATTGCGCAAAAAAATTCACGGACGATATTGACTTTCCGCGCAATGCATCATTGGTAATCATTCGGGGAGAATTCGGAAAGCCGATATCGTCTATTTCGCGGGTCGAAACTTAAAATAACAAGGAGGACTTTCAACGTTTCCAATACAAACAATGAACAATAAAGTACTTTACCTTTAACGGTAATACTTCTTTGTTGACACCGTAGAAGAAACTCATAGCTCTGGTCCATGATAGCAATCCTGCTACATCACCACAACTCTGAAAGATAAAGTTGACGCATAAACGAACATTAATTTTAAGACATTCTACTAAAATAAAACCAGAAATCATTTATGATAGACTGAATGTTATAATTTCTTTCTCATTAGAAAAAATGACGGAGGCTTGCTGCACTTATCGCGAGTGAGAAGAAAAACCCAAATTGATAAAAATTCCATCCCAGCCAATCAGTTCACTCTACCAAGTTGGTAGAGAACGTTAGACAATGTCCCTTTTAACACCAAAACGGGGAAGAGAAAAATACAACGAATATTCTTACCTTTTTAGCTCCTTCCAAAGTATAATCAGGCATCGTAAGATAGGGCTCCAAGAACTCCACCATTTCTGCATTAATAGTATCTTTATCAAAGGTCATCAAATTATGCAAGAAGGTTGAAGAACTCATCAGCTAGAAATATTAAACAATATGAAGAGATTCGCGTCACTTTAACATGTTTTTCTTAAAATTGTATCATGCTCTTTCACCCTGTAGAGCACTCCTGAAGCATCGTTTAACCTCCAAAATATATCAATGTTAACTATCAAAAATGGGGATTAAAGTAACTACAAGTGTTTGAAGAAAACATGCAAGGGGAGTTGTGTGTAGACCATCTTTTAGGAACCTTTTCCACAATAATAATAAAATCGTTAATATAAAATATTGTACCTTGAGTGATTCAGCCCATGAAGGGACAGGACAAGGAAAAGCAGGGTCGGCTTGAACTGTTAACAAAGAGCGACGGAAGAGAAGCAAAACAGCATCCATAATTCTCATAATCAAATGTGGTGGTTTGGCTAATTTACGAACAGTCGAAATATGCGCTGGTTTGATTGTCTGCAAAGAAACAACGGGTTTAGATATTTCGTGTTACTTACTAAATCTAGAGGAATGATGACTTATAATATTTGACTTGGTGTATAGAATATGTGGAAAACTTTCTGTATCATTTTGGCTACCATGAATTTATTGTATTATTGTGTCGTGACTTCAAGAATTTTGATATGGAGCTAAGACTCTCAAGAGATAATTATTGACAGTACCTGAAAAATAGAGAATCAATTTTTGAAAACTATTAGTCTATTATAACAGGGGAAATTGGGGAAATCATACCTGTAAAGCCTTTTCTGCTTCTTCTAAGGCAGGCCGAGCCGCTTCTAGTTTTCCCTCTGCAATGACTTTGTCCGCCTGAAGTTATAATATGAAATAAAGAATACTCATGGTGAGTATGAGAACATTTTTATTATACTTGACTTTATTCAGATACCGTATAACTTCGAATAAACGCCCCATTCTTCTAAACGCACCCTTCGAATAAATGCCCCTCCTAAAAAAACAAACGATTTAATAAAGGCCCAAGGCGTTTATTTGAAGTAATATGGTATGTGACTTAAATTTTGAACAATCTTACTTAAATTGCAAATAAAAGCATAATACTTGTTTACACTACGTTTACTTTGACCGTGTAATTTGTTGTTATGTGTTATCCATAATCCTATCAGTGTTCGCATTTTACGGACTCGTTTAATAAGAGTTTATCCGATTTAAGGTAGGAGTTACTACCATAAAGTCGCAGCTGCAAACAATGCAACTAAAAAAAAAGTTCACTGGTTGATGTTGTTCACCGAACAATGCAAAAATCTCCAATTGATCTGATTAATAAACTTACATTAATTTCTTCGACAATAGCTTGTGCCTTGTCTTTGACTGTTTGCACAGAAGCTTTGACTTTCTCGGCTGCTTGAGCCTTGACCGTTACTTCTTTCAGTACCTAGAATATGAGAAATTAAATGAGTCAAATTAAAAAGAATTTCTGAAAACGATTTTCTTCCTCAGAAATCTGCAACAATTTTGGTTTCTTCTACAAAAAAAAATAGAACAGCTCTTATATTTTCAACAGCTCAGGGTTTGCATACAAGTTAAAGACCCCATTGAAAAATGGGCAAGAAACATCTTAGTAAGAAGATAGTAGTACCGGGTGTCTCTGGAAAAACTTTCCCCTGTTTGATTCAAAATTGCGAAAAAGTGAAAAAATATATTAGCTTGATTTTTTCGAAATCGTTTAGAGGAGGGTTTAACTTAAACTTTGGTATATCAAACTTTAAAATTGCTTCATTAGACCAAAAAAAAATCTTTTTTCAAAAAGAGCGAAAAAAGACGAAAAAACAGGGTATCAAATCTTTTGTTAGAAATAAAGACACTCAAACTTTCTCTTCTCCACTCCACTCGCTAAGCTTTGGAAACTTTTGGAAAAATTTTGATAAAAATTTGTTGCTTGTTTAAACTTATTAATGAATCCAAAAGGAGCTCTAAATTGGCAATAAAAATCATTAAAAACGAATAATAAAACAAAAAAGATGCACAGAAGTTCAAAAGTAAAACTTTACTGTCAATAAAGTAGCGTTTTCTTGTATAATTTGATACCCTGTTTTTTCGTCTTTTTGCGCTCTTTTTGAAAACAATTTTTTTACTCTTTTTGTCAGAACTTTTGATCTAATGAAGCAATTTTAAAGTTTGATATATATACCAAAATTTAAGTTAAACCCTCCTCTAAACGATTTAGAAAAAATCAAGCTAATGTATTTTTTCACTTTTTCGCAATATTGAATCAAACAGGGGGAAGTTTTTTCAGAGACACCCGGTACCATACACTCAAGTTACATCCCACTCTGAGACAGTGTTGTATAAAAAAAAAGATTGACACAAATAGATACTTGTTATAGAGTGGCCGGAGGGACTAGGAACAGGGCTGTTTCGTGATCCTGTCAGTTTGTACAACAACTTACCTCGTCAGCTTTAGCCGAAGCAACAGTCAAATCTTTCTCCTTGACCACCAGTTCTTTAGCGAGTAAAGCCACAGATTCCGTTGCCTCGATCAATTTATCAAGACCAGTTTTCATGCGGCCTGCCAGTTCACCAATTTCACCTTTCTTGGAACCGTAAATGTCTTTATAACCATCAATAAAGGATAAGTAGGATTTGGGTGTGACGTGAGTTTGACGTCGGAAACTAGTAGAGATTTGAGGATAAATATGATGAAAAAAAGAAGTAAATACCCGATATCAAACCACACTACGGAGTATCAAATGAAAGAAAGGCATTGGTAAAATACTCGAACGAGGACCAGTTATACTGTGATGTTAAAACTGTTCATTTTCTGCTCTTTCGGGTTAAGCATTGCATGAGGTACGAACAAATTGCAATAAACGATGCTTGTGACCCTTACCCTTACAATTTCAAAGCAAAGAACTATCCAGGAAGACGCTTCAAGGGAAAAAAATCTTGCGTTGTCAACTTACCGTTCAAAATAGTCTACACAAGATTCAGCGACACCATCATGAATGATACCCATAGTTTCAACTACAGCATGTTTAGTCTCTGGTGTACACACTACATCGAATTTTGATAAGAAATAATCAGCGACGGCTATCAAAGCATCTTTTGGCCATCTACTGAACCAATCCATCGTACAGCCAGAAATAAGACCAGGAAATTTCAAAGCACGGGTACGGAATTTATCTCCAACCTACAAATGAAGAAAATGTGTTTTATATGTTCATTTGTTTCATCGATGGCATCTCAATCCAGTACCAATGAAAATCTGGCAACATATCTGATTTCTCAAGATTGAAAATTAAACGTAAATGACGTAAATTGCCAAAATAATATTTCATAAATTTTACTGATTATTGTATGAACAAGCTTTACAAACGCCTCCATTCTAGAAGATATTATGTGTAGCTTTACTGAGATACACCTTTCAACTCGTTCGACACTCAAAGGTTCACCAAACAAGTTTACCAGGAACAGATAACAATAAATGCCCCTGTATCTGAGATCGTGTCAATGGCAGTTCGAGCCTGATAAACTCAATCATCAACTATTTTCGCAGCTTATAGCCCTAGTGCCGGGGGAAGTATTACTAAAAGGATTATCACTAAACCAAGCATCATTCATAGCTTACCGGTGAGAAGCACAAAACGACGTGAAGATTGGTTCTCGCTCTTGAGATGAAATAATTGTACAAATTATCTTGTGTTGGTGGAACTCTGGGTAATTCTTTCTTCATAACGGATACTAAATCGTTGGTGATCTCGTCCAATTCATCACGAGCAAACAGATTGGATACCTACGATGTAAAAGTATTATTAATTATACCACAATAAAATTTTATAACCATTATAACCACCAGCAGTATCTAAGCTCTTGTTTAGAAGGTCAACTTTCTGCCCTATTCTAACTGTTAGAGTATGCAGAAAGTGGTCAGAAAGTTGGTAGTTAAAATCTTTGCGTCGACGCGTTGACGTCAAAAGAGAAAAATGCATTGACAGCCAACTTCTAAACCAGAACTTAATCATTTTCTTCTAGATTTTAAAACACAAGATAAAACTAAAGACATCAATAAAAAGTAGGAGACATCCGAGATCCGTAGTTCTCTTGAGAATAATCCCAGTAACCTAAAATCTCCATCAGAAGGATGTAAGGGTTTGCAGTAAAAGACTCACCTCACCAGATGAGAGAACGTTGTTAATGAATTCCAAGAAGCTTTCACTTTTGATTTCATTATCAGTGAAGATGAAGGTGATGCCTTTCCCTTCACCACCTGCCACACGATACAAATATTTCAGATCATCCATCAAATTCGTCTGATTGTAAGACCTTGAATGTAGTAGAAGAGGGTTGTCGAATATATATATGCTTTTTGGTAAGAACCAATTGATTTTTTGCTGAGGCTCTGTTGTTCTTCGCTTTTCATGATTTTCAGGCTTAAAATGTTGTTTTTTCCATTGACATAAAAGATGCTTAGAATCAGCATTTCCGAAATCCGATTCTGCGATTTTGATAACAAAAAATCAGTTGTCGTGTTCTTAATAAGGAAAAACACGCACAAACTTTAACATTTTAAATCGAGTCGTTCAATTTTCAACAATATTTCACTCTGAGTAAATTAAACTAACTAGGGACAGAGTTTTGCTAAGAAAAGACACATTCAAATACGCACTTGATTACCTTTATAAAAAAATAACTCCCCCGTTTAAATTTTGAAAATGGTTTCATGAGATTCAAATATTTCTTAAGTTACTTCATAGTATGGGATGATTTGGGACGAGATGGAATTTTTACAAGCCCTCATTTGATTTGGTTGGTCGTTAACCAATAATAAAACAATTTTGTTACTTTTTCTAAAGAACGCGTCAGCTTTATTACTTCAAATGAACAATTATTAAAGTATCTTATAAAAACTCCATCTCATCTGGATGATTTACCTGGTGAGTGTGATCTGGAAATTTTTGTAACCAGCGATGAAGGAAGCCAGTCTGGTGATCGATTGTTTACCAGAACCACCGACACCAACCAGAAGTGCATTTCCACGCGCTGTTCGAATGATACGTGACACCTGGAAAAATAAGATCAGTTATTTTATCCATTCCCTCAGTAGAATTAGGAACTTAGGACAGTGCTCAATGTTATATATTCTAGCGCTATCAAAAGAGGAATGAAAAGGAAGTAAATTTAATGTAAATTCAACGCAGTGCCCCCTAGCCATCCCGCCCACATTACATTTTGAAAAAACTTGCCGTGTGTCGGTCTGTTTTGGTTAGCGAGATTCTGTGTCTCAGTTTGTCCCAGTTTTCTGTGACAAAATCATGGAAAACAAAAACGGTGGCTAGCTTTTTGTGACGTCATAATTTACGGCTAACTCGGATTTTTATGGTACGCCTTCGAGTTAAAGTTAACTTGATTTTAAGATTTTTATGGTACGCCTTCGAAGTTAAAGTTAACTCGATTAACTCGGTTACCTTAAACTGTCGAGTTAAGTTAACTCAAATTTTTAAGGTGGACCTAGATTTTTCGAGTTAAGTTAATGTAACATTAATTTTCGAGTTATCTTGAAGCACAACCAAGTGGAGAGTTTAGGGTTACTGGCTGGTATAGCCATATATATATATTTTTGCCGGAAACGAAAGAAAAGGAGATTCAAGAGTCGAAAAATGACGTCATTGATGAAGCAATTGATTTGGAATCGGTTGAAAACTATCGAATGAGTATAGAGCATGACTGACAATCATATCACTAACTTAATATCCAAAACCCCTTTCAAAGGAGACCCCGTTTTGAAGGAGATAATGTATTTTCTAAAGGGTAAAATATTTTGTTCTCGATTTGTTACAAGCGTAAATTAGTTTATTGTACTATATCTATGTAGTATAGAAAATCTATAGAAGCTTAATGCAAATACCCTGACTGACAAATGATACTTTTAACTTGTTTGTATAATATACGTCAAAACCTTCAAATCCCGTGTTTGCATGCGATGATGAAGGGGTCTTATTTAAGCCCGGCGAACAGCGAATTTCGCCGCTCCAAGGCACGAAAAAAGATTCACTGTTCAAAAAGTTCGGTTCACCGCCTCAAGTACATATTTACGCTAATCAATACACTGCGCTTGCTAAGAATTCGCCGGCCTAAAATCTAGAAATCGCCAGATTTAATTTTTCATTCGCCAGCCCACCAAAAACAAAGCAAAACCGCTGATGATGATAAGAACCTTCATGGTAACTCGTTTCAGGCTATATTAAAGATAATGTGCAGAGAAGGGAAGTTACGGGGCGCACCTCTCAGACCCGTTTTCACCTGCGCCAGTATTATGCAGGGTTGCAAAAAAACACAAATATGTTCTATTGATGAAACTTAGAGACAAGAGAATGATATAAGGATTTTTCTTATTTAAGACAATACGCTAAGGTTCATGAAAAATAATCTTCGAATGACATACCTTAACTAAATGAACCATAGCATCTTTAAAGAAGACAAGATCTAAAGATCCACCTCGAACCATCTCGTTGTATTGTGACATGTATTGAGCAAGCTTCTCAGACAGGAATTCCAATGTTGGTACCTTGGAGTGAAAAATGCAATAAAAAATCTAATTTTTGATCCGATTAATCATTCTATGCTATTATTGTTTGATTTTTTTCTTGGATTAACCATATTAGATAGATGAACAATTTCCGATGCGAAAATGATACCCATTATTTTATAGCAGACTTGTTACCATATCAGGAATAGGTACCTTTTCAGGGAGAACTAAGATTTTCCTCGATAAAAAGTATCTATATTAATTAATATAAGTTCTTTTATTTCAATCTATTCCCATTTGAATGACAAGTCTTCTGACAAGATAATGATTCTCTTTCTACTTACATAGCATACACTTAAGAAATGAAATTAATGAAGAACCAACCATTATACAAAACTAAATTACTTACCGGTTCATAAACTTTGGGAGCATCTAAGTCCGCATCTTCCCCTTCTTCACCAGTCGGCTCTGGTGGATCTCTAAAAAGTGGAGAAATAAAAATGGCTCGATCCTTATCATTTAAACGATACCACTGTGACGTCTCGCTTGAAAATTTCGATCGGAATCATTCCCGGTTGTAAACAAAAGGGGTACACTGGCTTTTCCGAGAGAGGGTTTATCTAAAAAATCCTGCATTTACTAAAAATAGAGAAAAAGAACGACAAATTCCGCCGTCCAAAACCCCGGCCGAAAGTACCACCGCTACGTATTTTATTCCTGATGGTTTATCACGGGAATTAACTACATATGGTTTAAAGAATGACAAATCACGCATGCGTGTTACAATGCAGGATTCTTTAGAGGAACAGACTATGAGCTGTAAATAATAGATATCCCCGTAATTATCCAGAATTATCCCCAAGTAAGGCTCGCTCCTTTCACAAAAATGTCATTTTATGCTTGAGACGTATGTACTAAATGTTAAATATTCTTACTTACAGAATGCTGTAAGAATATTTAAGGATGATTTTACCCAAAAAGTATAAGAATATCCATCATGAAATAAAAAAAACGACATTCTTATAAAAAAAGTGTGTACAAACTCTGGAAATGAGGGAACTAAATAAAAGTTTAATTTACCTCAAAAAGTCAACAAAGAAGGGCTCATCGTCAACTTCAGATTCTAGTTCAGGTCCCAGTTCATCTATCAATGCTGTTTTGATGGCTTTGTGGAACCACCCTTTATCTTCGTGATTCGTAAAGCGATCAGCGATGACACGCGTGCATTCGTGTTTCCATAAGTTTAAGATGTCTTTACGTGATGATAGGCCTTCGTGTGTGGCGTTCAACATCCCTTCCCAGATACGTGATAAGTCACGAAGATTGAAGACGTAGTGAAACTTAGCAGGTGTCGGTAACATTTTGATCTGAAGAATAGGAATGATTGTACACGATTTAAATTGCATTTTCCATTAAGTTGGTTTTCTCTGTATGGAATTTCAAGAGAATTAAGGCGGAAAATTTGAGAAATCATGTAGAGAAAAGTGGTCTGGCTCTAGAGCACCAATTTGAATTTACAGCGATCACGGTACCTTAGTGCGTTGCCATAGGATACGAGTGCAGGGAACCAATAATTTTGCAGTCTCAGCAATTTCGTCATTAAATCGTTCAACACAGAACCAACCGCAACCAATGATACCTATAATAATCAGCAAAAGAATGTACTAGAAAAATTCGTGATTATGATTAAATTTCAAGAAGATCAACACTATAACCAAGCTAAAGGTGCTGAATTCATATCGCAATAATACAAAAATGCCTGGGAAATAACAGAACGTTAAGTGTATTGTGGGTAATGTTATGTCTTTTAAGGAGAGCCCTAATGAGGGGGGGGGGTAATACTTCATTCTAAAGTCTACGAGACACTCTTTAGTAAGAACAAAAATAAATTTACCAAAGATTTTATCTATAGAAGCATTTGATGGAAGGGTACAATTGAAAACTGAGAATTGTCGTTTTAAACGTTGCGGGATATCGTTTCTTCCACCGCCTGGATGAATCATGGCGCCAACGAATTGGATATCAACAATATTGGTGAATTCACCAGGTTTGTCAAGGTTGTAAAAACCACGCATCTCCATCGTTTGCCGTGTGATCTCGTTGGTGATCTGAATGAAATAAAATCGATGGATCATTGAATAGAGGTGTTTCATGTTTTTTTGCTCTATTAATGTCTATTTTATTTTAGAACATTCAGCGAAATTCTCAGAACGCCTCGCGACTTAGAATCATTTTCAAAATTGTAGATTACACCCGTTGCACCAGGTTGCCCAGCTTTAACGAGCAAGTTTGGGCCGGTTTGTAAAATACACGATACCAGCAGGTGGCAAAAAATTGACCCTCTATGTTTTAAGATAACATGTCACGTGGTGTTGCCTCACAAATTTTGAGCAAAAAAACTACTTACTTTCCTAAGTCCTATTTTCGGTATTTTCAAAAAATTATGACGTCATCAGGTTTTGATGACGTCATCAATAGTGCCAATTCATATTTGGTGTACACTTGCAAAATTTCAAGTTGATTGGACAAATTTTTCAATTTTCAATCAATTTTTTTGCCATCTTAAATACCACTTAAATGAAATATTAATTATCATAAATTATGTTACATTATAATCTTAAGATACTCAATGAAATAAGTCTGTGTCCACGCAATGCCGTTCTCTTGTAGCTAACAACCTACGACAGACACATACACAGCATGCAAACAACAAAACACTTAGTGTCCAATTCTATCCAGACGTTTCTTTTTAAAAGCTTCTTTGGTATTCAAGTGAGGTCTGAACACAATAATAAAGAGTTTATAGCCGTACAACAAGACAAAGTGTGTTGTATTATACACTGTTGTCACTAATAAAACAATAAAGCTTCTGTTCACCATGGATTCCTGAGAAAAATAAGTCGCCGTGGTTGCAATGAAAACCACCGTTGAAATAAAAGACGAATAAATAACGTGGTTTGCTTCTTGGAATCGCGATGGCAATTTACGTGCACGGAATCCTTGGATACCGTTACACAATGAAAGAAAAGCAGCAATGAAGAGTTGAATATAAATCATGATTTCGTTGCTACAGTAATACTCTTTGGTTAATGTTTGGTCAAAGTAATTCTGTTGTATGGTGACCTGTGCATTGATTAAGAACCAAAGCTGTAGAATAGCGTTCATTAATAATGCAGTCAATATAATAATCCATTCTGATGCTTTAGTCATGAGAATTTCCGTATTAGACATCAAAGTTTTACTTGTAATGATCATGTACAGTTTTTGAGATTTTGAAATGTTGATCGATAGGGTGAGGCTGAAAGCCATCCCAAGAAAGATCTGCTCAAAAACGCAGGCTGTCCGTGATAATGAGGTGAAAACGGGTAGTGTTGGGAATAAAAACAGCAATAAATGACTGCACAGCTGAATGGAAGTCATTGTTCGATTGGCTTGTTTAACAATTGGTGTTTCACGCTTTATAAGGAATACAACCATGGTGAAGATGGTCAATATTGTCATCAACGCTGATGGAATGAGCACCACCAACAAAACTGGGTCTTTAATATCAAGATTGATTTCCTTGTGAGGGTCATAGCAGTTGGTGCGATTATGGTTGACCTTATTTGGATACAAACACACCATACAATTCTGCTCGTTCCCTGCGCTTGGCTTATAAGTCGATCCTTGACATTGCTGGCAATTCCAACCGTAGCTTTGCGCCCAATGTTGTTCTTTGTAGAATGAATGGACTAGCTGATAGCCTGCCTTACAAAAAGGTTTCATGTCATCACATGGTATAGTCTGCGTAATAGCTTGGGTAGGGTCTTTCATTGGATATAATTTCAACTGGTCTAATGTGATATGATCAATATAATGAATGGTTTTGAAATATGAAAACACAGCAAGTAGTCCCCATTCACTGTCCATAAGAGACGCAAATGCTTCTTGAATCTTTTCTCTTAAAGATGGAATCTCTAAAGCTCGTTTAATATTTTGGAAAGTCAGTAAGTTCTCTGGTATCCCTTGTTTTATAAATTTCATTCTAAATTCATGATTTTTCAACAGATAATCGTCGAACAAGAACTTGACAGCTTGATTGTCTACGGTTATCTCATACACTAGAACATGAACGAGATTAAAGGCGTGTCTGAGCAGTTGATTAATTGGCGTAGCTCCATAGAAATTCATTAAAACATTATCAGACAGATAGCTAGGAAATGTATTATCAAGTGGATCTCGACCTAAATCCTTACTCCTTGATATTGGGATGATAGGAACGTGAAATGTACCATCCTTTGATGCAAGCTGCGGCATTTCAGCCTCCACAGTATATTTGTTATATGAGATTTGATACCCAGCCAAGAAGAAAAAGAATATTCCATTAGATCTCATTAAACTTAATGACTGTTCGATTGCGCTTGCATTATTTACATCAACCAAGAGTTCTTTAATACAATCTGTTGGGTTTGTTTCAATGTAGAGGCACATTTCCGTTGCAGTTGGATCATTCTCACAAAGTGCTTTTGTAGACACATTTCTTGCTGTTTGATTTCTCCTGCCAAGGTTTAAAAAAGCCGTGTTGGTTAAATTCATTTGAACTTTAAGCTCCATAAAATCTAAAAGAATTTCAGCGCCAAAGCTTGCTTCATAACTGTAAACCGACCGTGCATTTTCTTCATAATAGGCTGGGTATATGGGTTTGTTTGTAGCACTTATCAGAAAAATTGATTCTAATGGTAGTATCAAAGAGCTCAAGAATCTGGTCAAATCAAAAGATAGAAAGCTGAAGATGATGATTCTCTCGGTGGTTTTATTCCAGACACCATCCCTGTTATCGCAACGCTCAATATGATAATCAGTTCTTTCGTCTGTGGTGAGTGGCAACACTAAGTCAGCCAGCATCCTGGAATTGTTTTGTACATCTTTAAAGCATGTATAAACCAAAACAGAAAAATGACCTTCGTTTAACCATTGGACAAATCCCAACTCGAACTGGTTTTTTTTGGCATTTTCACACTCGAATGTGTGACCTGGATCACAATTAGATGAAGTAAACAAGCCAAGAAGTTGAATCTCATTTTTCTCCTTAGCTGCTACTACTTTCAAGCAGAACATAAAATAGACGATAATAGCCGATATTTGATGCCTTCTTTCCATTTCTTTTGTATTCAAATTCTCTTCGATTAAAGTGTTGTGTGATTAAGAGATTCAGTAATTTATCACAGTACTACAAATCTTCTGTCAATTTCTCAATCTTTTCGTGACTGAATTTGCTTAATCTTTTAAAAATGAACTGAAAAATCCTAAAAATAGGCCCCCGTTGTTCTATCTTATATTCTCTTGATTGAGTAGGAAGAAGGTTAGCTTATACAGCCCACAACGTGATTATATTATTTTGTTGGGATGTTCTTTTATCTGCACTACTGGAGACTCTTCCGAGAATTTTCAACATTTCTTCCTAAAAGAGGAAATTTTTCTGTCTTTCAAAGGAGGTAAGTAAAAATCCAAAGGTGCCCGGAATTCTAGGGGTTTTGTATCTCAAGTAACAAAAGATAGGACCAACTAAAGGTTCAAGAGACTTTTATTCATTAAAAACGAAAGCTTATCGAATGATAGAATATTGAAGAGCATCTTTTATGAGAGTATTTGACGTTCGTCATATCTATACTTTGGTGAGCCTGCTTGCATCCAAGCTATGAGTTTGAGGCTAATGAAAAGCAACATTATTTGTTCTCTTTCCATGTTTTTTCTCAAAGATTTCTTCTCAAAGATTTCTTCTATACAGTCCGAAATGAAAGACAAGACTTTCATTTTCGTCTTCATTTTCTCTTTTTTTTTCAAAATCCATGAAAATTATTTTATAGAGGAACTATTTATCGCTTAGTATTCCATTCCACAAAATTGATTGTGCACTCTTTGTTGTTATCGGTACTAGATCAAAAACAGGTTTTGGATGAAGGATAGATATAACAAATGAGTGAGTCCACATCTTAAGGCCAGCGCAAATGAATCCAACATTCAATCCAACATTTCCAATTCATTGTTGGACGAAATGTTGGACGAAAAGTCACGTGGAAAAATTCGAAAAGTTGGATGAAAAGTCATTTGCGCAAAAACGTCAAACATTTTCATCCAACATGATTACGCAAATGCATCCAACATTGAAACCAACATAAAAGTGACGTCAATCTCATTAAAAAATGATGGGTGAAATGTTTGACGGCGATCAAACTTCATCCAACATGATTTCCAACAACTTTCTTAAAAAGTTGCAATTTTACGACTTGCGCAAACGAACCCAACATTTGATCCAACAATAATGTTGGATCAGATGTTGGATTCATTTGCGCCGGCCTTTACTATTGAGTCACCTCTCTTTTTAATTAAAGTAGGTGGGCCGGTTGGCGGACGGGGTTAGTTGGTGGACGAGCGACTTTAAACCCAGAGAAAAATAAAAATTCAAATTTTAAAGAAAAATCCTTTCGCTCCTTTAAAAACCTTTTATTCTATCATCTGCAAAAAATTGCATTTAAGCGGCCTGTAAAACTTGAAAAATACACATTTTCACAGGGGTGGTTGAAAAAATGCCAATTTTACGTCGAAAGAGATTTTCTGAAAAAAATGTAAAGACAGAGCTTTATTGAAAAGTTAAAATAAAATCGAGAAAATGAGTATGTACTGCTTAAACTACAATATCTTAGGTACCATCACGCAAAAAAAAAACAATTTGCAGCAATCAATAGTTAATCTTTTACTAGTCAAAACGTAGGGGTAGGTCGACGTTTATGATGAGGCGCTACCTGGCGGACGACTTTCGCGCCAGAAAAAGATTGAGACCATTCTGGTTTCGTCAAATGTTTGAAACCAAATTATCGCACTGACGTCACTTTAAATGAAGACATTACATAGAACGCCCTTTGTGACGAAAATAAACAGAAAGATGAAAAAAATGGACGAAAAGAATTTCTTCAAAAAAATAACCATATCTCACCTAAAGTTCGATTCTGACAAAAGTATGCTTCGTGAGGGAAAGTAAAGACTAATAGTTAAGAGAGTCTTATCGGCTAAATATTTTACCCCTTCGCCAAAGTTAATTAGGATTTTTTCCTTTCTAAAAATCGCCCACCAACTAGCCGAGCGTCCGCCAACTGGCCGAGAGAAGTATTGACTTATAAATAATCATTCAAACAGGATTTTTTTCCAAAAAAATCGGCTCAGACATGAAAAACATCATAATAACCCACAGAATGGTGCAATACGTGATATTTAAAGTTTTATGGTTTTTGAGAGATTGGCCCGTATACCAAACCGTAAGCCTACCGGCCTAATGACTCTAACAACATTGATTTAAATCAGCTTCCCTAAGAAAACAAAAACTCCAAAAAAATGATGCACATACCTGATCACCCCATTCATTGATGATAGGCATGTTAATATCATCAATGAAAACCGTCATTCGACGGCCCGCAGGTGGTCCATATGTTGTGCCAACACGCTTGTCGACATAACTTTCAACTGTACGCTGTAAATGAAAAGCAAAGATCGAATGTTAAAAGAAAAGAAGTGTCTAAAAAGGTATCACATCTTCCTGATTTTAACTCATGGTCCACCAAAAAGGGAAAAATATAGCTCCAAATTATAATATAAGAATTATATCAATGTTAAAACTTGATAACAACGATACCTGGAAAAGATCTGGTGTACTGGCAGATGAGAAGGAGAATGACTTTCCCATGTGCACTTCGGGATCATATTTGGCCATGAAACCTTTCACCATGACCGTCTTTGCTGTTCCTTGTTCTCCCATCAACAAAACAGCCTGGAAGAAAGTAAGACAACTGTGAAGGTTGCACTGCTGAGGTGTTGGTAAAGAGGACCGATCACGCGATTTTTGATCACTTTTTTGCCTGTCAAGTTTTATTTCGGATTTCCTTGAAACCGTACTGCAATGGTTAGGTAGTGATTTAGAAATTTTTATTGCCGTTATTTTTCAATTTTTCGTCATCTTTGAAGAAGATTTCAGCAGTTCAATTTACAGAAAAAAGCAAAAATTCCTAAAAATTGCTAAGATACATTTTGCGTTGATACATTTCTTAGTTAGCACTTCATATCAATTCTTTCACAAAGTCAAAGATATATTACGAAAAGGACACCTTAATAAAAGGTCTAGAAAATTGAATAATCTATATGTCTTAAGATACCAAATTCTAAAGTTTCCACGGGAGAAGAGGAGAGGGGTCAAGCAACAATACTTATTCGTCAAGCTATAAAGAAGTAGTCCTCCTTACCTTTCCTTGTTTAGCAATGGTACTTGTCAAAAAGTCCGTGCAGACATTGTCAACATTGGGCACAAGGATGGACGAATATTCTGGTTTAGAATCTGGTGGGTAGATGTATTCTTGAACGCGGTTTCTCCAATGTTCCCAATCACCTGTTTAAAGAGACATTGTATGTATAATTGTTCTACGGAAAAGATGTTTTAGTTCAGTCCAGAACCAATTATTTTTTGTCATAACTCACAACTCAAACAAGTTCGTTAACCTTATAAAATACACAAAATAACTAGTCATGCATCTTTCCCCCCCCCCAAAAAAAAATGCTCGAAGGGTTAACGTTAATTGACAGAGATTGAGTTGATTATTGGCATATAAAAAATTTGTACCGGGTAATTTTCCAAAATCGAAAGTTAGATATGGATAAGCATGAGAACCAGAGTTATGTACTATGCTATGAACGTCTAGACTTAAAACACAATTAAAATTCAAAAGAACAAACCGTTATCATTTACGACATATTCGAAAATGGTCTCATTAGAACCAGCAGGAACAGGTGGCAAATCGAGACATTTCAATGAACGCATATGTTCTTCCATTTTGGCTCGATCATCCAACTCAAGCAAAGCACCAGCACTCCACATCAATGCAAATACGATGAGTTTGTTGAGATGGCTTGTTGCTAAGAGACCATTCTCGTCACGGTTGGGAATCAAACCAGCAAGTAGATCGCAAGTCTAGAAAAAAACATTTTTTTTAAGAAATGTCACTAACAGTTTGGCACTGATAACAGGCGATCAGAAGATGATTTCAGGGTTTTACTTTCGATTCCAGTGAAATATCTTAAAAGATGTTTTCTAGTGTGTTGTTCATCTAAGAAAGTTGACACCCCTGTATCTGTGACCTAATGGGACCCGTCCCACAGAAATTGATCTTTCCAAATATACATTTTCTCAATCTACTAGATAATTTACCCGACACTAGGATTTTCTTTCTCATATTGACCAAATAAGGTCTGATTTCCATGCACTTCAATAGAAATTTAACAAAAAGGGTTTACAATTCAACCAACTAGATTTCAAGAATGCTTTGTCCCAGTGAACTTCGTATTTTTTGACATCCACTGGGGCGATCCCTACAGGGGGTAGACAAACATTTACCAGGGGGTTATTGGAGAAGAATTCCAGGGGGTATAAAGGAGTAGTATTTATTTTCCAGGGGGTAAAAAGTTATTCTAAAATTTCCAGGGGGTACAAGACCCGATTTAAGTTCGTTCACCCTCACTTTTAAAGTATTTTTCCAAGGATTCTTTTGCAAATTGTGCCATTTTCCAGGGGGTATCCACACATTCTCTAAGAATTTTTCTTTGCTTTGAAAAAGTTCGTCCAACTCCCTGTATGGAAATTTAATGGATAATGTAATAAATTAATCTAGAAAGACAAAACCATTCATAACTTGATAATGTAGGTTCAAAAAGAAAATTGACCTGTTTAACGACGTTGATTTGCAGAAGATTCATTTTAGGTGAGAGTTGTTGATAAATGAGTGCAAGTAAGCTATCGAATACATTATCGAACACCATTTGGATAGCTTCAGCTTCTTGAGGAGCTCGTGTGGAACGCAACCAACCCTAAAGTTAAAAACGAAATGAATGAGTTTTCTTGCTGTCAACCGAAAACGAGCTTCTAGTTCCTAGTATAATTAGAGGCTAAACTGAAAATAAGTTCGATAAAAATTACCGATTATCTACACTTCGACAAAAAAATTAGCAATCACAGCGTCACTATAATAGCGGTATTATAAGTACGGTTAAAAAGAAAGATAAAAACGCTACCATCTCCATCGATAGAGAGCTGAACATATTTTTGAAAATTGTGCACCTAGAGTACGAAAAAAAAACACCAGCTTGTTTTGATAAGTCTTACCTCAAGATAAGGTCTCCAGTCAAGGATTGAGGAACTCATGAAGACCATACCCACACGAGAAACAGTAGCAGGAGACGCATTGTCCACGTTATGTACCTAAAAGAAACAGAAGAAATCTACAGTTGCCCCTCTCTAATTCTATCGTTAAGATTTTTCTTCGATTTATAGGAAGCATTTTACACTAATTTCTAGCTAGAGGAACCGTGTTCGAATTACAGAAATTTTCGAATAATAGAAGTTCGAATCGGGGAGTATCCGCTGTATAAAGCAATAAAGGTGAAGTTAGAGTCTTTTTTCTAGTTAAAGGGCTTATATTGAAAATTCGTGAATCTATCTGTGTACGTACTTGAAAAAGACACGTAAGAGGTCGAAATATCGTTAAAGAAAAAATGTGTTACGTTTTATTTTTATTTGTATACGTAAATATCGTGAGAATGACTTTACCTCGAACAAGATTTTACATTGCGGTGACATAGTGATACGATCACCATTGGCAAGTGTCAACGTTTTGTTATCATCTAAGACGGAGTTCAGATTCTCAATCCAAATAGCATCGACTGGTCCATCAAGAATCAACCACACTTTGTCACCTAAGGAAATAAAGGAAATAGATCACAGGTAAAAGTTTACAACAATGTTTTAAAATTTTGAATATCGTTGTACGATGGCTGCTTTACAGCACAAAAAGAATGATGAATAAAGTCTTGGATGGATAAAATCTTTTGCTTTTCTAAATTTGCATAACATGGTCATCTTTCATTTTAATTCAAAAATGACAAAACAGAAATCAATTTTCAAATTCAATAAACTAGGATTAAAAACCATCTTACCGACTTTCGTCTTCAAAGTTTTCCGCCATAAGGTGGAAAAGATTCCATCAGTCCAATCGTTGGTGGCAGCATCTAAACGCCCAAACATCTGAGGGGCGGTAATAGCTTTAGGGTTCATTCTCAACTCTCTGTGTGGTTCACCCATATCACCCATAGCCTTCATCAGCATATTGATGCAAACTGTTTTTCCAGCTCCACTAGGACCCAAACACATAAGACCGTGACGGACGCGTTGGGTTTCGTACAACTTAAAAATATAAAAAAGAGTATGTAATTTTAGATTCTCGTTCAGTTAACTTTACAAACCCTGGAGAAAAGTTTTCTTTCCCAGCACACCCAATCTGATTAAAGTTAGAAATCTGATTTCCTATGATAATACTACTATATTATAGGTATCAATGATAACGATGTAACTTGTCTTTCTCTGTTGGTTAAACTTGTGGTCAGTGTTCGTTTAATGACCTGCCTGTCTGATAAACTGTTTTCATTTATTGGTTCGAGTATCATCATGGGCTTTTCCAGAAAAAAACCGTATATGCTGCTGTTTCGGAGGTCAATTTCCATTCCAAGGGGGTAAGGTTTTATATGTGGCGGAATTTCATAGGGAGATATAGAAATCTGTCAAAAATAACTGGAATTCCATGGGGGTAGCTTTTTAAATCCTACTAAAATTCAGAATTCCAGAGGGGTTTAAACCTGTAATTGCCTGGAATTCCAGGGGGTTACAGCATTTCCAGCCACAGAGGGATGGACCTCCTCAACAGGGGGTATATGGTTTTTTTCTGGAAAAGTCCATCATTAGAAACAACTTGATTATGGATAGATATTTGAATTAATATTCAAAATCCTAGTCCATTAATTTGGTTTTGATTGATTATTGTTTGATTGGAAAAACCAAGCCAGGTGTATCGTTGTAACTATCAAGGTATTCATTCACACTCAATTCTTCAGTATCAGTATTATTATCTAAAAGACAAACAGTGGAGAAATCATCTACCTGTATAAGTTTCAAGATCCATGGTGCGTGGTACACCAAACCACTTTCTTCTACATTCTTTCGTATGAATCCTTCCAATGTTGGATAACCAGCTTTCTCCAGCACAATACCAGGGAACAAATCGTTAATCAAACTCAAAAACAAAGGTTCATCTTCGTCAACCTGTAGAAATAAAGTATATTATTAGTCACACGGTGTTCTCGACATAGGTTACGATATATATTGGATCAGTAAAAACCTTATTATAGCGGCAAGGTTTGTAGCCTATCTCTATCCCAACACGCGATTTTTTTATCACTCTGTTTGTGGTCGTCTTCTCAAAACAAAACAATCGAAAGCGCATTCGTCAATAATTATAATTATGCAATGTCTTCTTTTTTATTCAATCGAATTCTTCTACCCAATCCTATTCCTAAACAGGTCTAATCCTTTTTATTCATCTCCTCTCGATATGTCTTCCACGCCCAGAAAACGAATATCTTAATCTTTCATACAGAAACACCCGAAGAACACCAGGCGCTTGCCATCATTTTTAAAATTTGAGTAATAAATTTGGTAGCAACGCCCGGTTTTTTAAAAGTATTTCCTTTAAAAAACGTTTACGTCGTGAATGCCGAGAGAAAAATGACCAATAACTTTTTCCCTAGTTAAGTGTTGATTATTTAGTAGGAAAAAATAAATGACATGTAGAATCAACTCAAGAAAACGCCGGTAATACTCACCAATTTGGACAAGTTCATATCACGAAGAATTCTCATGACAGTTGTACTCTCACTGTCGTTCGGATTTTGTCGTTTGTTTGCACCCAATGTTCGCAAAACTGATAAAATGTTACGTAAACCGAAATCGTAGTGAACCTATAGGAAAAAATTTCAAAAACATTTTTAAGACGGAAAATTGACATGGCTTTAGAGCTATTGATGTTGAAATCTTTAAAATTTATATTTGTTGTCACCTTCAATAGGATTTGTACCAAAAGGAAACAGATTTTTTCTTGTGGGTACTGCAAGAAAATAGAGGGCTCATAAAAAATTAGCCAGGCTTTACCTGTTTAGTCAATTGTTCTTCACAAAGTTTATACAAGGTGTAAAATTTCTGTGCAAGGAGGACGTTTTCTAAGAAACCACAACTAGCAAGTTTGACACGCATGATAATTTGACGATCAGGAACCATCATAGCGACTGTTCGGAACTGCACTTTCAAATTTTCTGGCAATTCTTGACGACCAGCGTAACCAGGGTTCTATGGAGATGAATTATATTTAGATTCAATGTTGGAAAAAACCTTTTTTCTGTTGGCCGTAAATGTTAATGTTTCCATATAAATAATGTATAAATAATGCCAGCAATCAATATTATTTCCATAAAAGAACAAAGAAAGACATCAATAGTAGCCGGTATCCGGACAATACCCCGACAGACAATTCCCCGACCGGTTAATTCCCCGAGCAGACAACTGAGATTTCTCCTGTCAGTTCTTCATTAATCGGGGAAATGTCCGCTCAGGGAATCGTCCGTTTGGGGAATACTTTGTCGGGGAATTGTTCGAATTGCCCGGTCGGGGAATGGTTCGTCAGGGAATGGTCCGGGATTCTAGTAGCCTGCTTACACCATAAGTTCATTAAAACATAGGACAATCTTAAAATGCCGAAAAAAATCTACCTGGATTTTATGCACATAATGGGGAAATTGGAGAAAAATTACTTACCATAGTCAAAAAGATACCGAATTCAGAATTCAATTCAACAACGTCACCATCAGAGAAAATGAATTCTGCTTTTCGTTCCTTCTTTGCAGTCAAAACAATATAAATCTGCTGAGCGGCTACAGACAGGACAGGTAACTCGATACGATTGAATTCATCGAAACAACCCCATGCACCGCATTGTGCCAAACCTTTGTAAATACGACCCAGACCTCTGAAATCCATCTGATCAGAACAGTTGAAGACCACAACATATTTACCCAGTGCTTTACCCATATCCTTAGTTGTCTCTATAAAAAGGAAATACATTTTAAATTACTTTTGGCCGTTATTACTCGACTATAAGAATTAAATTGGCTTTTGAGAAATAGAGATATTGCAAAATCTAACGGAATTTTCATCAACAAAATTCAGATTTATACTGCTTAAAACATAATTACATTTCCTCGTATGCAAAAAGTTTCATGATGATAAAACTATTTTAGGGAATAATTAGTGTTAATTACATTGTTAATTTAGTGCTTACCAGTTTTTCCAGTTCCTGCAGGGCCAGCGGGTGCAGCACCCATAGACATGCCAAGAGCTTGTGCAATGGTGATATAACAACGATCTGTAAGGGGTGTGATGACCAAACGATCCGTACAACCAAGGAATTCATTCTGGTAATGAAATTCAACATCAGTAATTTGAACCAGACATTCGTCTGTGTCTTCTTTGAAGTAGAATCGAGATTGTTTGAGCCATTCGAAATCTTCTGGTGTACGAATGTGCATTCGAGTCTAAAAAGTAAGATATTATAGAATTATATCTTGTTGACACAATCGATAGAAATTGGTCAAAACGTATTTGCTTAAAAAAATATAGGTACTGGCATTTTAGAAACTGTGGGGCTTTCGCATTTGGTAGGTAGTCAATCTGGGTTAGTTTTAGGCTAACTAGGTTAATTTCACAAACAACCGATGTTATTCATATTCGAAAACAAAATGATGAAATAGTCGAACGTGCACAACGCACTAGGCTCAACTTCAGTGGCTTCAAATTATTCATAGAACCAATTGTAGACCCCCAGATATTCACCCAAGGAACAAGTGCGCAAAATTTAAGCCAAATCCGACCATTTTTGTAGTCTCCAGGCTGCCCCAAAGTTTTAGCCTCGTTTTGGCGAAAAAAATCGTCACCAGGCCCCAAAAATCAAAATTTTCAAAAAATGAAAAAAACACCCCCAGATATTCACCCAAGGAACAAGTGTGCCAAATCTGAGCCAAATCCAAGCATTTTTGACGTCTCCAGGCTGCCCTAAAGTTTTTGTGACAGACAGACAGACAGACACACAGACATTGTCAGATTGTAGCTCAGCTGAAGTTGAGAATTGAACCATCTTACCAGATCATCGAAAATATCACGTTGATGGACATGAATGGTAACCAAAGTTTCATATTTGGTACGTTCCATCTTGGTTAGATCTTTAATGGTGACATCAATCAATGCGTTCAACATATCCAAGAAGTATTGATTTGTCTTCTTCATTACTGATTTGTCATTCTTGGCGGCTACCAGGGCCTCTTCGGCGTCTCGGGTCCAGATCATTTGGATTCCAAGCAAACCGACCTAAAATAGATGTAAGGTGTAATACAAAGAGACAATCTGACAATCTTGAGGATTAGGATTCGAGTAGATTCGTTTTGAATTTTACGAAAGCGGGAATACAGTTTTTAACTGGGGGATTTCTGGAAGTTTATCCTGCAATCATGGACAAAATATTTGAGACAAAGGGGATTTCCCTGCGAAATTTTACACGCCACAAACGATTTTGAAGCGCGTTAAACTACAGTTGAAAGTAGAGTTTTAACTCACGACCTTAGGATCTCAGGATTTAAAGGCTTAAATTTGCTGCAAGAAGACTTAGAATATAGCCTAGAAGCCACCGAACCCTTCCAAAATCGAAATAGTCAATGGAAGAAAGTGGAAGTGCTAAAATAACAATTCTCGCCCGAACTTTAAATTCTGAAAAACTTTAAAATACACTGAAATCTCAATATATTTCGACCATGATTGTAGGGGGTACAAGGTCGTTTTCAGATAAAAGCAATTGACAAACCTGAGATGGGAAAGTATTGAAGAAATTCATCATTTCAAAAGAGGGATCTTTGATCGAAATCGCAGCATCACGGATGACGACGTGTAACGAATGCTGAGCACCATTCAACAAGTCCAATAACCACATCTCCACATTGCCTTTCGCTTGGATCGGTTTTTCAAGCTAGTAGAAGAAACATACAAATTGTAAAAATCATAATTTTACGAAAGGTAAATTTAAAACTTTATGATTATTTCTGTTCATGATAATAACAGAATACCAAATATTATGGAAAAATATGGGAAAAACAAATCGTCGTGCCAAAGCTCAGCGCCATAAAAAGGAACAGCAAAGCTAAAGAAAAACGAGCAAGAAAGTCAAGAAAGAAAGGCCATTTTAATAAGAATTCTCACCGGGACGGTTTCACCTTCGCTTGAAATAATGGAAATCATACGATCGTAGTCTTGTTCGTGGAAACCGACATTCTTGGTGTTATCAAAAATACCCAACAAATGTGCTTGGATGGTGTGAGAATCTGAGGCTTGGCCAAGGATCTCCAACAATGCAGGATCCGAAATGAAAAAGAAACGTGGAAACAACAACCTAAATGGAAAATATGGTGAAAATAGTGACTCTTAAATGCAATGTCATTCTGTGTGTTTACCTCAAAGATAAAGGGCGGGAGAAACTTTAGAGAACGGGGGAGATATATATTCTCTGATTTGAGCTGATTCGTAGTGAAATGAAAGCACTCAGAATCTATACTGGAGTCGTTTATAATATATGCAATACAATAATATTGTTGCTTTGTAATAATACAAAAACCGTATAACGGGATGATATTAATTTGTAAACTATAAACTTTGTCCCTTCCGTTAGTTTTTGCTTGTTTTGCCCGTGTCTGAATTAGTAGTCTAGCATGCTAGACTACTTAAAATCAGGAGTCGAATAAATCTTACCTTTTCTTTTCCAAATAACCGGTCAACGATTTTTGACAGACTTCAAGTTGTTCGAGGAGATGAGGTAGTAATTGACCCATCGTTTCGTCACCAACACAACACTGGACAACATTTGGTGTTTCGTGAGCACGTGTCATGATTTTCACCCATGATTTGTCAATGTTCTGGAAACGTTTCGCTTCCTGGAAGGTTAATTCAAAATAAAGAAGTATGCATATATATATCTTATATAGTGTAATCTCTATAACTCGAACACGCACGGGGAACACAAATGTGTTTGAGTTAAGAAAATTTCGAGTTATGGAGGTGTTAGTTATAGAGGTTCGGGATAAAGGGACTCCACTGTATTAGAAATGTGACGTATTTTCAACTTATCCCCTGTTTTATTGGTGCAAAAGATTTCTATGGGTAATCATGATAAGATTAGACAACGCTGTATTCCCTTGATTAAAATTTCACAAGAGATCTTCAAAAAGCACTAAAATTTCACAAGAGGCCTTCTAATTTCCAAAACGTGGAAGTCAAACATCGTATGTATTAATTCTAAGTATCCGTACCTTTGGCAATTGTTTGGCAATGTCACCACCAACAAAGACAGCTTCCAAATAAACCCACAGATTCTGTACAATCATCCAGTTTTCAATAATGTCGGAAGTGTTGGAAAGTTTTTGAACCCACGATTGGATGTCCTTCTTGAAAGGTGCATTGTACCTGAAAACCAAATCATTTTTATAGAAAAATAGATACGACTTTAAATTAAAGGTAAGCTTTTGAAGACAGTAGTTTTATCGTCAAAAGTTGGAAGAAAGAGCTTTTGAGTAAGATCAGATTATTCTAACGGCCTGAAAAAAAGGAAGCCAACCAAAATACTCGAGAAGGTTTTTTTTCACTATTGTCATCAGAAAGCACAAGGCATATCTCAATACAGAGCATGACAAGACAAGACAAGACATACACCTTCCCAAAAATGGGAATAGGTCTTAACCTAAGTCAGAGATCGCTACACAATACAGAGCATGAAGACATGCAATAGTGTTTCTTTTCTCTTCAACATTCATCAGCAATCTAGCTACATTATGGTGAAATTCCATTATGGTGTATTATGGTTTTCAGCTAAAAGAGAGTAATAAACTTAATACTTTTATTTTACTAGCTAAGATAGATAATATTACCTGTTACTCATAAGGGAACCGAGAACCATAAGACTGTCTTCCAGAAAGCCAACAATTTCTGAAGTTTCTGCACCTTTCAGAAGTAATTCACCACGTGCTTTGAAAGGAGCGAAAGAAAGAGATTGTGCTTTCCAATCAGTGACCACTTGCGCAAGTTTCGCTTCGATGTCTTTCTCCTTGACAGCTGAGATGCAAATATCCTGAAACAAGATTAGATTTTAAGTGAGATGAGGTAAGATTCAGGTAAAGGTGACAGTAAAAAAATGCGAACTCGTAAAGACCAAATTTGTTTTAAGGAAAACGTTATAGGCTCCATTAGAATCGTCACTAGACGAATGGGCCATGAACTTAAAGCAAGCGCCACTAGTTGTGTATACAAGATTCTGATTTTTATCTTTAAAAAGTACCTACCGTTTAAACCTAAGGGTTTAACTTATTACTAAACACGAATATTAGAATCTTATTTTACGCTCATGAAACGAATCGAGCTGGAGAAGATTAAAGGACTTTTCTTACCTCAATATCTTCTTTATGTTTCAAAAGAGGTGCTTCCATGATGTTTCTCAAACAGAAATTCTCATTGTAAATATCAAAATGGTGGCCAGTTAGAGTTTCCATTCGATCCCAATGACGTTGTTTCATAGCTTTGTTTGCCATCATTTCCAACAAGGGACAACATTCGTTAAAGTCGTCAATCTTCTGTTTGAGTTCGTTGTAGGCGTCCCATTCTTTCAATGCTTTTGGCAATCGACGACATCTAAACAAGAGCGGGAAAGGGTTAAACTATAACGTATACGGATACGGATACAAAAATTTCAAATGATTGGATCGTCCATAAAACGGTTGCCTAGAAATTTTGTAGCATGACCTACAAGATCAAAAGCCAAGAGGGGAAGACAATTTTTTTCATCAAGTGCCAATACCGAGGATAAGCGAAGACCTATTCACAACGTGGAACGTATACGTATATGCCTTTAAATCGTTATTTTTCAAAAATGGGTTATCACCAAAGCGTTCTAAAGTTACAGGTCTTGTAAACATGCATTGTAACTTTCGAACGCCCTAGCTATAACAAAATGACATTAGCTTGGCCGTAGGTAGTCAAAATAATGTTAAAAAAGCCTATTCGGCCAACTTGCCTGTTTTGGAAATCAATCAACTCGCTGTTGATTTTCTCAATATCAACATCGTGCCAAAGAATATCATAATAACCATTAACACCATCAATGACAGCGTTGTACAATCCATACAGCTTCTGCAACAGACCTAATTCCTTCTTGATTCGAGCAAGATCAGGATACTCGGTAACTGGCAAACCAAACAGTTCTTCACCGCCTGAATATGTTTGGAATCGTCTCCACAGTTCATCAAACCTTGTCTGGAATTACAGTAAGATTCTTTACATGATTAAAGGATTAAAAGAATTGAGAGTTTTTCCGGTTATCGGTGGAGCAGCAGCCGCTGTTGGGAAGATCTTTTAAGATAAATCCTTTAATTGATTTCCCAAATAAATTGTTTTGGCAAACTCAAATAGCTTTTTATGCACTTGATAAAACTTTAAGGTCCAGCAAGGGTTAAATAAAACTTAGAGGAGCCCAAACAATTTTTACTTTTTACTCATTCTGATTCTAAATAGCTAACGACCTATTATCAAAATGTCTAATAAGAGCAAGTTATACCTGAAAGAGTGACAATCGATCACTGGCTTCTTGAGGACTGATTCCTGCGACCATTGGACCAGTCTAAGATAAAGCAATCAATATTTTAGGGGGGTTAATACTTAAATTTAGTTATGTTCGAAGGATCCAGTAACAGATACGAGGTAACTAACTTTGACC
Source organism: Clytia hemisphaerica (assembly GCF_902728285.1). Taxonomy (NCBI): domain Eukaryota; kingdom Metazoa; phylum Cnidaria; class Hydrozoa; order Leptothecata; family Clytiidae; genus Clytia; species Clytia hemisphaerica. The sequence goes on along the minus strand of NW_027103829.1, from coordinate 665,041 downwards.
AGTTGTGCGTTTTGGAAAAAAATGTTACCTATCGGTATCACAGAAATGGTAAGCGATCAAAGAGCATCGTTCACACAAAAAGAAATGTTGGAGTTATCATACGCTTACCGATTCATACTCATCAGTGTAATTGTTTGAATCGACGTGAAACACTTCCACTGCGTCTAGCAAACCACCTTTAAAGTTGGGCTGGATCTTCACCAGTTCAGTTTGTACAGAAGACTGCAGGAAGAGAAAGATTTAAGAAATGAACCTGGAGGAATCGATTTGGTAAGAGAAACCAAAACACAAGATGAAGGTTTTTATCATCAATATGCTTACTTTTTGTACTTTTGGTTTATATCTGATCTTTTTTATCTACAATCGGCGCCGAAATATTTGGCACAAAAGGGGAATTCCCTCAAAACTTTAAGACTTGGGACCTTAGGATCTCAGGATCTAAAGCTGGGTGTCCACTGAAAAAAAATAAGTTTGTGACAAATACCTGTCGCGAAAAATAAACCCAGACATATGTCTGGAATCAAAAATCTATTGTTCTTTTTTACGACGAAATAAAAAATAACAAACGATGTAGAATGAAAACGTTTTCATTTTTTATCGCTTATTTTTTTTTCGCCCTATCGCAAATAAAACAAGACGACTTGAAGTCGAAAATTTCACCTAGAATTTGAACTGCATGAGAAAAACAAGAGGTAGAGATTGAAGCTAATCTGAAATCTACTTTACATCGAGCCTTGATGAAATAATTTTATCAGAACAACGAGGCTTAAAATCGCTAAGAAAATAAGACCAATTTAAAAACAATTGTTGTTTAATTTTTAAGAACTCTTATAAAGTATATGCTTATAAAAGATAAATATGCTCATATTGCACGCCATCGCTTGTTTATTTTGTAAGAACTAATTACCGAAAGGTATGTCACCGTCTATCAAGGGTTATTGATTTGATTCTTATAAAGTATATGCTTATAAGAAAAATAAATATGCTCATATTGTGCGCCATCCCTTGCATACTTTGTAAGCACTAATAACCGAAAGGTATATCACCGTCTATCAAGAGTTATTGATTTGATTCTTATAAAGTATATGCTTATAAGAAAAATAAATATGCTCATATTGTGCGCCATCCCTTGTTTACTTTGTAAGAACTAATTACCGAAAGCTATATCACCGTCTATCAATCAAGAGTTATTGATTTGATTCTTATAAAGTATACGCTTGTAAAAAAAATAAATATGCTCATATTGTGCACCGTCCTTTGTTTACTTTGTAAGAACTAATAACCGAAAGGTATATCACCGTCTATCAAGAGTTATTGATTTGATTCTTATAAAGTATATGCTTATAAAAAATAAATATGCTTATTTTGTGCGCCATCCCTTGTTTACCTTGAAGAACTAATTACCGAAAGTTATATCACCGTCTATCAAGAGTTATTGGTTTGAATCTTATAAAGTATATGCTTATAAGAAAATAAAGAAAAAATCAAAACTGTGAAGCTAAAGACACAAAGATATATGACATAATCCAAAGAAAACCCGCGAAAATTGTCCGTGGTTATACGAGCGTGTAATTTGTAAATTAAATTTAGTGAGTTCGTCCACCGTATCAAGTACTTTCGTTTTCTAATTTTTTTTCCGATGACACCAACACCGCGAAAGGCTATCGTAATACTTTCGCTAGGCGAAATTAAAAATAGGTTTTTAATTCCAGACATCTGTCTGGATATATTTTTTGCGACAAACAAATTTGCAATGAACTTATTTTTTCCAGTGGACACCCAGCTTAAAAGCTCAAAAATGTTCCAATAAGGCTGAGAATATAGCCTGGAAGCCACAACCCCTCCCAAATCGAAAAATCCAATGAAGCAAAGTGGAAGTACTAAAACTGCAATTCTCGCCCAACCTTTAAATCCTTAAAAACGTTAAAATACCCAAAATTGCCAACATATTTCAGCGCTGATTGTAGTAATGCACGAGTCCTATTACCCATTTTTTTCGGAAAATCCACGGAACCATGAACTCAGAAGTCGTTTAATACAATCAAAAAGAGGGAATAAAGTATGAAACCTTGCTGTATTCATTCAACTTATTCATCCACTCTGTATATTAATCTTAATCACCCGAATACAAAAAACCGACTTGAGAATCAAAAACAATAGCAGAGAACTACTTACAGATTGAGAGAAAAGCTTTTGTACTGAGTAACGAAGTGAATCGACTTTCTCTGATTCTTCTCGATTGTACTGAACACCGTATCGATTCAACATGCTGTATGCTTCCTATAAAATATAAGATAAAGGCTATTATCATATAAAACAGTTTCTGAGGAGTAAACCTAGTTGAGTTTAATAAGAATAAAAGGTGACGCGAGTTCTCATAATAAATGTACTGAAGATCGCAATTTTTTTAAACAGAGTTGAGTCTCTCAATCTCGAACACGTACGGGGAACTGTTAAATTTGTTCGAGTTTTAGGAAATTTCTAGATATGGAGTTTATATGGCATTACTAACTGAAGGAACGAGAAAAATTATAGTCCTTGGCTTGGTTCGAATCAAAGAGACACTCTGTTTTCCTAAATAAGTTAAATAAAGCCAACAAAAGAAAGCCAGCACACCTCAATTGGTAAAATAGACATGTCAATTCGAATCTCATTCTGTCGAATATCTGATAAAGCGGCCATAACGAATCGAACATCATCTAAATCCTTGATAGGATGTGCCAGACGTCGTGAATAATCGGCAACGAATGATACAACATCTTCTAAAATATCTCTATATTTGAAATTCAATGAGCGACCAATGGCCATCTTCCAATTCTGTGCTTCAACTTGGAGAGCGAGTTTAATGGGAGCAGAGTTAAGTTGCAAAGCTTTGTGTCCAACTTTAAAAGAATCTTGCAGGTCTGTGATTTGTTGCTCAAGATCCATATATTTGATTATTTCCGCTTGGAATTCTGAGAGAATTGGATCAGATGCAAGAAATTCCTGAAAGAAATCAATCATATTTTTTATCCTTTCTGGTACTGATGTGAAAAAAAGAAAAAACGCCTACCTATTCATGATTGCCCAAATATATCTTCAAGTACCGTAACTGTAGGATAAGTACATTTATAGACCACCAAGAAAGGCGAAAAAAATTTGAGAAAAAATTGGAAATTTAAGTCCCTTTCAAGGTCACTTTTTCATAAATTTTGGTAAAATTAGAGTCCCACGTAGGGTCTATTTATCGGACCTCAACGGAACACTCCCGTTTGTTGGCAAGGTTAGTACCCGGGGGGGGGGGGCGAAAGTTAGATTATCTTTCACTTCAATGACTATAAGTAATGGTAAACACGGAAGTAAACATAGTTTAAAAAGACCGATTAAACTTGGAAATATCGAGGTTTACCTGAATGACTTCGTCCCGATCACTCTTCCACAAAAACATGAATTGATCGAAAATCTCCAAACATTTGTTGGTGTCCACCTTGGTTGCACTTATTGCTGACGTAAGCATGACTGTTAGCTTAGTAACGTCTTTATGGTCGGCAATGTATTTGTAGTAGTTTTTCGTTTTTGGAATAAACGACCCTGTTTAAAAAAATAAGAAACAACATTTTGTGCAAAATCAAGTTTGTACATCTAAAAACTACTTTTTGATCATAGGAAAAAGGAGATTCTAAAAATTAAATGTTTCATTCTTGATTTGAGACGGCCAAGTTTAGTTGTTGAGTATAAAAGATTTTGGTACCAGAATAAAACCATTGGATAGGAAATGAAAAAGTTTGGTAAGTAGGCATGTTTAAGAACTTTACTACATGATGGATGGTAAAATTCGCCGTTAACAGGGTAACTAGATCTTGACGAACAAAAAACAGCGGCAACTGCTTATATTCAAAATTACATACCGGTTTGTTCAGTTTTCAGTTGGTTCCATTCTTTGACACTACGGCAAACCTCCAGAATACTTTGATAGCCTTTATTTAAAGCATGTTGAATGTCATCGATTGATGGTTGGATGGTCTAAAAATAAGGAAAGAATACCAAATTTATTGATAAGTACTGCTATTATCAGCTATTATCTGGCGGATTCGCAAATCCACTCACACTAAACCTCTGATGTGGCGCATTCCCAGTCGGGTTCAACTATCCTTACGGGTAAACTTGGAAATATTTTGGTTGGACCCGCCAAGCACCGAAAACGAGGGTCAAAGTGCCAAAGATGCTCGATGATATCTCAGAGCTGTTTACGTGGTTACGAATGAGACTTGTGTAGTTTTTGGTACCCAAAAAAGACCTTCATAAAGGCTTCATACTTTAAGTACCAAAATCTACATTAGTCTTATTCTTAACGAAGAAAATTGGCATTAATTTAGAAAAAGCTATATTTAAATCCAATCGCTTTTAATGTACACTAATTTTTTTGCATTTTTCATCCAATGCAATTCTAGACTAGAGTCTACTTTTGGCCGAGCTTTGCTTTTTGATAATTTTTTATGATGCCGAGTCCAGTGAGGTAGACTAGCAGCATTTGACGTGGTCGCCGTTTTGAAAAAAAATGTTTAAAGGTTTTGTTTTTAAATAAGAGTGATAACGTTTGCTTACTCATGAATTTTAATTTACAAGCTTTTTCACATTGGATTATGCTTATATAAGCATAATATAACAATAGCTGGACACTGTCCTGGTATGAAATATGTGTCTGATATGAAACGGGAACACTTATGTAAAAATAAAACCTTTAAAATCCAAATAACAAAAAAGCTACTTGAAGTTGAACAAGCTACATTCTGAATGGACCTACCTGAAGATTGATGTAATAAGACAATTGAAAAATGACAACAATAGTATGAAAATGCAGAATAATACAAGAAAAACACGATTTTTAGAAAGTTCCTGTACCAAAATCAGTTTCATTGAAAATTGAACCATGCTTAATCTTGGACATTCTTATAAATAATGTTTTTGTTTGAAAAAAACAAAGACATAAAACGAAAAAATCCAAGGAAAATCTGCAAAAACGGAAATTTCCGGCATTTTTGGCCGGAAAAATTTTGTTCTCAAAAATCGAACTCGGTCATGTTTGCAGCATTGCGAATACGCATCTTTCTGCAAAAAAAAATCAGAAAAAACAAGGGATGTAAATTCGAGAAAATGTCAAAAAACCGGTTTTTCCGGCATATTTCCGGCCGGAAAAAAATGTGTTCCGAAAATCGGGCTCAGTCACATTTTAGGTATTGTCATTTTGCATCAGTGTGCAAAATTTCAAAAAAAAATATAAAATACAGCTTCAGAAATTCAAGAAACACTGTTTTTCCGGCGAAAATAGGTTGTTCCGGCGATTTTTGAATAGTTCCGGCTTCAAAAATCAATGTTATAGAAAATTGAAACATCCTTGATGGTGGGCATTGCTATTAATAATGTTTTTGAATGAAAAAACAACTAATTTTTAGGAAAGAGTCCAATGAAAATCCAGAAAAACGGCGATTTTCGGCCGGAAAAATTTTTTTCTCAGAAATCGGACTTGGCCATGTTTTGGGCATTGTTAATACGCATCTTTGAGCAGAAAATCAGAAAAAACTAATGATAAAATCTCGAGAAAATGCCAAAAAGCCAGTTTTTCCGGCATATTTCCGGCATTTTCGGCCGGAAAAAAATGTTTGTAAAATCGGGCTCCGTCACATTTTGGGCATTGCCATTTCGCATCATTGTGCCAAAAATCAGAAAAAACTAATGAGCCAATCTTGAGAAAAGCTGGTAACAGACGGACGGACGAACGAACGAACGGACATGGGTTAATTTATAGGACCTCCGAGGTAGGTCCAAAAATATAATTAAATCCAGATTGATATTACGTTTTCCGTAATCGAGTATTTCAATTTGGGAAGGGCTCATAGACTTCCAGACTATATTCTGAACCATATTGTACTATTCTTGAACATTTTGAATTTTATGTCGTGCGTTAAAACTCTAAGTTAGAGCGCTTCCAAATCGTTTGTGGCTATAAGATTTACTGGGAATTTTCCTTTTTTTATCTCAAATATTACGACCTTGATTGTAAAAAAATACCTTAATTCAAAGAAAAACTGTACATCCTTAGAAAGAAGCAATTATTTTGTTTGAATGAAAGTTTGACCGAGTGAAAACAATCGAAACACTGTTTAAAACAAAAGTCCTACATTTGTACATTTTGGGTCATTCGCGTAAAATATCGACTCTTTCGATTGTAAAAGTTTTTTAGGATTCATTTTTACACCCTTAAGAAGACTTGAAACACAAAAGAGGCTTGTTTTAAAGCTAAATAAGTTAGGCCAAACTCGGGGTAAAGGGTCAAGTTTTCTTCTCAAACCAAATTTCTACCTGATTTCTAAGCTTCCTGAAAAAATAAAAAAGGCTTAAGTAAATAAGATTGAAGGTATAACTGACATACTGAGATCAGATTAAGTTTCTCAAAAAACTTTTGTAATCAATTCTTTCTCGACCATAGTTCTGAAACTTCGTTCGAATTCAAAATTGATGGACGGACTACAGATAAAAACTGGCTGATAGTTCAAAATACTTATGGAAAATTGACTTTCCAGCATAGTATCTATGGGGAGTACTTTTTTCCTGGAGGGGGTGACAATTTCCTAGGAAAAATGTACTCCCGGGGGTACATTTGTCCTAGAAAATATGAGAGTGTTAAATTGCGCACCTTCTAATTTTTGCGCGTCTTATAATTTTTTAGGCGTTTCTGATTTAACAAGTGTCTTGAAAAGTTTCTAAATGCCTGTATAATTTGTTGCAAACCCGTTGCGAATGCAAAGAACCAGACACAATGCTTTTTCTTGGTTATTTGAATGGAAAAAATTGGACACATCTTTGGGGGTAAATTTATTGGTTCCAAATTATTGGAAATAATGTGCTAAATTTTAATTTAAAGAATTCAAACGAAATTACAATAATGGTTGTGGATGCAGGAGCAGGAGGGCGAAGCCTTTCGTGCCAGCCCCATTTTCGATTTGAAATCTTCATTTTTAGCCTAAGTTGATGGAAATGAAATGAAATGCACTTTCAAAATCACCACAAAAAAGTTGCAAATTTGGTCTTTTGGGAGAGATTTTGGCCATTGAAGTAAAAAAAATGCCAAAGTTTTCCAGAAACTCACTTTTTTGAGATTTTGACCGTTTTTATGCCATATTTGGTCAACCAGTGAACGAAAATTCAAAGAATTTGCTTAGGTATACTAGATTCTGTCCTCTAGCAAATAAAATTGAAACAGGAGTGATTTGAAGCCGCACCACCGGGTAAATTGCCGTCAGGTCCCCAAAAAAAGAGAAGACTCTCAGCTATCCAACGAGCTATAAACCAACCTCTAATTCCTTCTGGTTCAGGAAATAAAGACGTTTAAATTTGACCTAGCTCATTTTACCAAAAAAGCACCCAAAAAAGAGCCCTGGCGCACAAAGGGTTAAAATATTTTCAATTATTTAAATTTTGTCGCGCTTATAGATAATAAATAATGGTGCATGCAGTTTTGCATATCAAAATTGTAAATTGAAGAATCGAATTTGAACAAATAATAAAATCCTAACTCTGACTAAGTCTGAATCAAAAGATTTCTTCTTATGACATTTTACAAAATCAAAAATCAAAATGGCTAGTCGAAAAAATAACACAAATTACTCGGAACTATTTAGCTCCTTTTAAATACTCTGAATGGTCAAAATAATCTCCTATGTAGTATTCTACCGGTACAAAACCGATTTTCATACATAGTATCCTCTTGTTCCTGCATACCCAACCATTATTGCAATTTCGTTTAAATTTTTTAAATGAAAATTTAGCACATTATTTCCAATAATTTGGAGAAAACTTTTCAAGACAAAATTATAAGGCGCACAAAAATTAGAGCGCGCCAAAAATTAGAAGGCGCGCAAAGGCGCGCAAAAAAGATTAAGGCGCGCAGGGAGCGAAGGCGCGCAATTTAACAGACTCGAAATATGAACTGGGGAGTACTTATTTCCGGGAAATATGTACTGAAGAGTACTTTTTTCCTGTGACACCAGACCACTTAATCGCGCCATCCAGTCTATAAAAATGCTTTAAGTGGACCCCGGGCTGATGTAATTCTAAGCACTATAATCTTTAAAATAAATAATTGAAAAATTCTTAGAAGATGAGGATGAAAAATTAAGAGGAAAAAATGAAATTTTTCTTCTTTAGTGCTGAAAACTTAATCTTTAGTACAGTGGTACTTTGAAGGTTCCTTATTTTAGCGGTATAGTTATTTTACTTCATTGAAGGATCTTTCTCTAGAACTAGAAAGTAGTCGAAAAACCCGATTTTTTGCTCCAACCTGCTCCAACGGTCTACCTTTTAAGATTTATAACTTTCTGTTCCATAATGTCAGAAATGATTGTATGTCTGAAATCAATCAGGAGGCTTCATAGATACCTCTGTACCAAAAATAGAATGTTTGGCAATTAATGCAAAATTAGTAATTCCGGCCACAAGGCTAACCATATAATTTTTAACAATAATTCGTTAAAAAGGACTAAGATCGAGTATAATTAATTGCTATAAAGCAGATGGAAGAGGGAAAATCGATAATCTTTTCGATGAATGCATCTCATTTTTAAAAAGAGCTTTATTTGAGCTCAGTTGTGTTGATCGTTCAGATAAGACAATAATTTTTCTGGTGTTAACAAACTGGTGTTAAAAATGAAGCTGTTTGTATTGGTGCTAGCTCATACAATTGTAAATATGTTTTTCACTGATGCTGTGAATTTTGAAACAATCACTTGTATGGAAAAGACAAGAATTTCCATATTTTTTGACATGAATTTCATCGAATACGGAGAAATTGCTCTTAGTCCTTTAGGTTGGATGAAATTTAGAAATGTAGGTAATGAATTCAGGAATACGCTTCAAATGGTGAAACAGGTACTAAAAAACTCATGCTTTCAAGCTAGAATTTATAACCCACAGATGAAATCTTTTAGCGAAGTCCCCAATTATGCACAATTTGAAAGCACTTTAGAAACTGTGTTAAGAACCATGAAGGGAGGACACACGATTACAGATGTGGAAGACTTTGCCTTGGACATGAAAGAAAAATGTAACACAATTTCTGAAGAGAAGGAAGTTACTTTATTTTTTAGAATGGTGCCGTCCAATTTAGCACATGACCAATTTAAACATATTCCAACAAATGGACCTTGCTCTGTCATCATTGCATTATTTTGCATGCTCTTGTCAGACACATTGGAAGTTCCAGAACTATCCTGGTTACCCATACACAGATTTGTTATTGTTGCAAAAGATGATATTGTTAACAATAACTTTTATTCGCAGTCTCACAGCATGAAAACAATCCGTGATTTGATTTTAAATCCAAATTTCAATCGCTTTCAATACAATAAGGAAACTTTGCTTACAAATTTCCAGTTTCCTTCAACTATGAAAGATCGAAAAATTAATTTATTTTTAAACATTGTCAGCGTCAGCGAGGGTATAATTCCTTCTTTTATATATGGTCATGGGACTTACAACCATAATTGCGAAAGCCCTGGAATAGACATTGATGGTTATCTACAATTAGCAAAACTACTAAAAGAACTGTGGGAAAAAAATGAAGGATGTAAACTTTATATTAGATCTCCATTTAGACTCCCACCATTATTGGAGCTTTTATTCAAAAAAATTGGTCTCTCTCTTGAAATTCCAGAAAAATCACAAACATCCAAAGAAGAATCGTATACTATTGATATAGTGACTCGTTTTACTCATAGAGATTATATAGGGCATAGAGTATATTTTTATTGGAAACCTAGAACATTGGTCATTACATCTATAGATGATTGTGAATTACCGCTGACACGTCCTGACTTTACAAAACAATTCCCTTACGAAATACAAATTTGCCAACAAGATTTATTACTTAGTAAAAATGTCGAGAATTTGTTTCAAATGATTATACGAATGGTAGAGATTGAAGGCTAACCAAACACATGATGCACACATGATAAATAAAAAAATTCCATGCAATCATGTAACTTATAATTTGGAATGATTTCATTAAGATTAAAGATATGTATGTATGTAATAGTTTATTTCAAGTTGACGAACAGGTAGCAATAAAGGCTAATAAAAGTCAACGCTACTTTACAATTTGTAAGGTGATTACAAAAAGCCGATACCGTCAATAAAGGTCCGGCAGTTTCTACACGGGCATGATGTAGGCCTCCACTGCTTAATCTTTTCCTTAAAAATACTAAGATCAACTTATCTCTATACTCATATTCGTTCAATCAATACACAATGAGTTTACTAAATTGCGTGCGTGAGTGGGTAGAAATTTTTGGGTCAAAATATTTTTTGCGTAGTTTAGAAACATTTTTTTGCGTGGGTCGAAATTTTTTTTTTGGTGGGTCAAATTTTTTGCGTGGGTAAGATTTTAGCATGGGTCGATTTTTTTAGACTATTTTCGAATCAGATGTTTTGTATATTATTTTCAAATGTTTTGTATATTTTCGAATGTTTGTTTTTACACTATAAAGTTAGCAATGTTTGGAAAGGATAAATTGAAAAAAAATAGACCGAGGTTTTTAAACAACAAAAAACTTGGAAAACTTTTGTTATGAATTCGGAGATTTTCTTGTAACGTGCGTTTAAAACGTGGAAAACTTCTGTTATGAATTTCTTCCACGTGCGTTAAAAATGTGGAAATTATTTTTTGTGATGAATGTAGAAAACTTCTGTGTGTCAATTGAAAATTTTTTCATGTGATTTTTTTTCTTTTTGACATTTATTTTTTTGGAAATTATGATTGTTTCAAAGTATACGACATTTTTTGCTTTTGCAGCATGCTTTTGGAAATTGTAAAATGGCTTCTGTTAGGGAATTTTTTCCTATCATGTGGATATGATTATGAAAATGTTTCCCAGCATTTATGAGATTTTTTTCCTTTTTTGCATTCTGTTGGAATATTATGAAACTGTTTCCCTGTTTTGACATTTAAAAATAGAAAATTTAAAAAAAAATTATATCTTTTGAATACTAAAACTTTTTACCTTTTCCCAATATTTTATATTTTATACATGAAAGTATGCAAAATATTTTATCTCTTTTGAAAATATAAAATTTCCTTTGGTTTTCTTATTGTAAAATACTCCTTTTTGTCATTCTTTCGTTTCAGAAAATTGCGCTTTTTGGCTAAATATTTCTGGCAACCATAATTTAAAATAAAAATGATGTAATCATTCAGAATCATGCGTATCCAAAATGGGCTTTTGATGTGTTTAACAACACTCTACTCGGCGGTTTAAACAAAAAATCAGGAAACTAGGAATTGAGCTGTGGCATGGCGTAATAACACCTACTCCAATTGCGCTGATAGAGGCTGATAGAGGCAATCGCAGCGAGCGTTAACTTTCGAAAGAAGCGGGCACAGTGAGTGAAAACGGAACGCTCGTCCCGCAACCCCTTTCACATTGATAAGGGCTCTGACCAAAGTCAGAAATTTTTTAAGCGAATTTGAAGATAAAATTTTTGACACTTGACACTTATAACAAAAAATTGCCTTTACAAGTTGTTTTGAGATTTATTCTGTCAAGTGTGATTAAGAATTTAATCGAACTATTTAAAAATTTTCGGAAAAGTTTTCTAAATTGATGTATCAAATATAATGAACAGTTTTTCTACGAAAAATTGGTCAAAAACTGCTATTTTCAAGATTTTGAGACAAGGAAGCTTTTACAAAAAAAAAAGTTCTTCGCAAAAGTATTTTCTTTTTCAACAATTTTTTTCACTGCGATTTTTAAATTTTTAGATTCAGGAATAGTTGGCCTAACAGAAATTAAAAAACATGTTTAGAACACTTTTAGGCTTAGAACTCCAAAAGTTAAGAACACCCTTCAAAATTTTTGGATATTCTTATAAAAAAACGTGTAATTGATCGTATTAAACAATTTTGCTTCTAACAAGTTTGTGCACACGGAGATTTTTTCACGTTTTCACGTATTTTTGCACGTAAAATTTTCTCAAGACCTGTAGATATGGGGAACTTAGCTTACACAGTGTTTTAAGGCTTTAAGTAAAGTTTGCTTACGTTCAAAATGTTTTCAACGTAATAATGTACTGTGTTGAACGTGCTAACCGCACTGGCTCAGTTTCAGTATCTTTTAAATTACTCGTAGGCCCAATTGTAAACATCAACAGAAAATCTTTGATACAACAAAAGTTTTAGCATTGTCTTTGGCTAAACCACGTCCTTGAAATTGAAAATCTTGAAAAAATGAAAAAAAAGCCAAAGGAACAAGTGTGCGAAATTTCAGCCAAATCCGACCATTTTTGAGTTCTCCAGGCTTGCCCAAAGCTTTAGCCACGTTTTGGCAAAAAACTCGTCCCAGCCCCCAAAAATCAAAACTTTCAAAAAATGAAAAAAATACCCCCATATGGGAGGAACAGGTGTGCAAAATTTCAGCCAAATTCGACCATTTTCCAGGTCTCAAGCCTGTCCCAAAGCTTAAGCCTCTTTTTAGCGAAAAAGTCGCGACCACGCCCCTAGAAATGAAAAAAAACACCCCCAAATATTCACCCAAGGAACAAGGGTGCAAAGTTTCAATCAAATCAGACCATTTTTGAAGTCTCCAGCCTTCCCCAAAGATTTGAGGTGACATACAGACATACATACATTCAGACACAGACATTTTTAGATTCTAGCTCAACTGAAGTTGAGAATGAAGACCTGAATTCACTACTTACTACATTAGGGATGGAAAGGACGACATCTGCTTTGAAAAACGGTGCAAGAGTATCTGGATGGTCTTTGCCACTCTTCTTGGAATAATACGATTTACCGTAACGATGACCACTTGACCTGAAAATCAAAAAGGCAAAGTAAGTAGACTTAATTTTATCATTTTTTAGGGCTGGGCTTGATGGTTTCAAACTTTATCGACGCAAAAAGGATCATATAATTTTTTGTCACGAAAAGTCATGCGATGCACTTTCCTACCAATCAGATTTAATCGCAGCAAGAAGAAAACAAACACTATGGTTTAACTTATTAAATAGTTTGGTTTCTTGTAGTCTAGCAAGCTAGACGACTAATTCAGACATATTAGAAATAAAGCAAAAAAGTAAATTTTAGTCGTCTAGAAACCTTTGTGCACTAACTCCAAACAAAAAAAAAGTGTCAATATCTCAATTAAAATTTTTTCCCGCTCAAAAAAAATTCTTGAAAATGAAATGTGTGTGGATTTAGTCGCGCGGCTGAGGTCGAAAAAAGTGGCTAGAAAATGATTTTCGTGATACACCTCTTAGATTCCACTTTTTTCGATGGAGACTCTCGAATTAGTATATGTAGATTCCAAAATCAAAAAGTTTCCACGATATTATCGTGCAAGTAACGAGTAAATGGCGATTTTTTGCATTTCCAGGCAAAATTGCAAGGCCTGGAAATTCATGATTTTTGGGGGGTCTTCAAATTAAAAAAAGACCTATATCACACGATAGAGCTCTTCAAACTGAGCAAAAAAGTGTATTACATCAAAGTCCCAACTTCTCTAGATCAAAAGTTATGGGTCTATTTGTGGTCAAAAAGGTGTTTAATTTTGCATAAATTAATGCAGATTGTGGGGAAATTCCCTGTTTTCCATCAGTTTTTCACCACAAATAGGCCAATAAATTTTGATCTAGAGAAGTTGGGACTTTGGTGTAATACACTTTTTTTGCTCAGTTTGAAGAGCTCTATCATGTGATATAGGTTTTTTTTAAATTTGAAGACCCCCCAAAAATCATGAATTTCCAGGCCTTGCAATTTTGCCTGGAAACGCAAAAAATCGCCAATTACTCGTTACTTGCACGATAATATCGTGGAAACTTTTTTGATTTGTAATCTACACATACTAATTCGCGAGTTTCCGTTGTTTTTTTTGGAATCTAAAAGATGTATCACGAAATGAAACGTTTTTCGACCTCAGCCGCGCGACTAATTTGTGTGTTAAAAATGTTTCATTTGAGTTGATTTTATTTTGAGAGTTTGTTGTTGCTTAATAAATTGTTTTCTCGCTACGCAAGTTTCTGCGTAGCTAGGCCCGGTATCTATAAGGCTGGAACACCAAATTCTTCCAGTCGTTTATAAAACTAAATCCCGTATCATTATTTGTGTTTATTATTAGTATTAAATGCATTATAAACGACTCCAGTCTAGGTTTCTTGAACACTTAAACTACAGTTGACCGTGTCGTTTTATGAGTTTTTCGTTGATTGTAACTTTCAATATTATCAAATAATGGAGAGTATCGAATAGTAGAACTTTGAAAAAGAGAGCGTGAACTAAGAAATTCTATGCTTTCTCTGATTCTGACGTCACTCTGTGGCAAAGAATGACACAAATCGGTACAAAAGTACTTACCCTTGGAAGACACGCCTTTTGAGCATATCAAGGGAGTTTCGGACACACTTTAACAGAGCATCCACCATTTTATGAGAGAAGAAATTAATCAATTCTTGTCCCTCCTCTTCAAGTTCAGCATCTTGAATCTTCATTCGTTCATTCCATGCCACCTGTCGAGGAAAGGAAAAAGGTTAGACTTTTTAAAGGGATAATCAGATGATCTTTAGGCTGCTGGTTATTTACATGGACCTCTAACTCTTTTACCCGAACTATTAAGTATAAGAAGGCAAAAGAATTTCAACTTGAGAACAGAAGGACCCAAAGACTTCAAAATGTCATATCTCGACATAAATTTGACCATGGAAGATTTTGATGCCGTTATTTTTTGACAAAAATTAGCTTTTGAAATAAGTTCATAATGAACAGGCTTTGACATATTCGGTTTGTTTAAAAATAGTCGTACGTGCACAACGAACTAGGCACAATAGGCCCGATTGTAGGAAAAAAAACGAAAGATTAGTACCCCGGACCCGAAAATCAAAATTAAAAAAAAAATAAAAAAGCACCCCCAGATTTCAGAGGGGTCATTGTAAGCACAATATTCACAAGCGAAATTTTTTAATCTTGATTAAAGCTCGTACCAGTTCAGTAGATTCAGTTTGATCCTGTTTCATGGTTGGTCTTGAGCCTTCTTTTACCTTCTCATAACTAGTTTTGAAGACATCCAACATGTTACCAACTGCTTGTTCGATTCGTAAACTGGTCGCTTCAACAGTGATGGCAGCTGCTGCTGAAATTTCCTAAAAAAACGCAAAACGTATGGATTTCAGAGCATAAAATTTCTTTACGTCAAATGTCTTTATCCTTACCAGCGCGCAAAATTTTTGAAAAAATGTGAAAATTTCCAATTTTTTGAAATCCAAAAGTTCAAACTGGACAAAGAAGGTTGTAACTTGAGAGTTAGACAATGGTTTAGACTAGAGTCTACTTTTGGCTGAACTTTGCTTTTTGATATCTTTTTATGACGCTGAGTCCAGTGAAGTAGACTAGGAGCATTTGGCGAGGTTGCCATTTTGAAAAAAAAATGTTTAGAATCCAAATAACAAAAAAGCTACTTGAAGTTGAAAAATATACTTAAGAATGAGAAAAAAGCATTGATAACAGATTTTGAATCCCTTATTTTCAAATAAAAACATTGCTGCATTCTTTTTTTACCTGGCAAAAACAACGAAAATCTGGCGGACTGTTTTACAGTCCGCCTAAGCAAAAGCATATTACCATATACTACCAGGCCACTTAATCGCGCTATCCAGTCTATAAAAAAAGCTTTAAGTGGACCCCGGGCTAGACAATGGTTTTGGTACCATTAGCCTGAAGTCTGGTACTCAGTTTATTGGGATATTTAGAACGTGTATACACGCCACTCGGGTTTGAATGGTTAAATATAATCTTTTGAGGATTCTCTAACCCTGATGATTAGAAAATACGTAGACAAAGATTCCTTTGGTTGAATTTGTTCACCTTAAAGAAGACTAAACATTGAAGGGAAAAGGTGAATTGAGAAAAAAAGAAGCAAATTGACTTACGGCGGTTCGTTTCTCGAAATGTTCGACAGTCCACGGTTCATCACCAGGCACCTCACATAGATTGGTAGTGATAATCTCATGAAGTAATGAATCGATTCTTGCGTCTCTTATATCCATCACCTAAAGATGACAATAAAAAAGAACAATAAAGATGAACAATAAAGATGACCATAAAAATGAACGATGAATATGAATATGACAATGAACATTTTATCATTACTGTATAAATTGTGAAACGAAGGGGGTGTTTATAAACAGTTTGGACATATGACTTTGGTCTTCACATATTTATCCTTTGATCTTACTCAGTTTGTTAGCGCATTGATTCTACCGTTGAATTCTTTCAATTTGGTCAGCGTTACGGACCGACCCATGTATCCGTCGTACTTCCTGAATCACACCTTATCAATCTATAGTTGCGAAGCTGGATTCGGCGTTAAAATGTATACAGATTTCAACAAAATTAAAAACCAGCTTAATATACCATACAATCAATTCGAGAACAATGTACGACAGACCCTATAGTATCTGCTATGTGTTTTTTTATTACTTCCAATCATCCAGCAGATTGTTTCAAAGAATTGTTCATCGACATACATAATCAAACAGCAGTCGATAAAGCTTTAATTTTTCAAGATGTCACACTCAGAGATTATATTGACAAAAGCACCAGAATGGCTCATCATTATTGTTGCTGCTATTCTTAATATGGCTTTAAGTCTCTTATATTTTCTCATGTCAGAAGAAGTCGCTATAGAAGTTAAATATTTTGACGACTCCTAAGCAAAGAATTATACTGCAGTAACAATATTATGATATACGTTCAGTTAGTCATAAGAGCTGTATTTTCCATTTGTAATGGAGGAATCCAGAGATTCCGTTCTCGAAAACTACCTGCCCGCTTCAAAGGGCAAATTTTACTCAATGGCAAGATTAACCAAAAGTAGACATTTTCAATTTCTTTTCTTTCGGGGATTAGTCTATAGTACTTACTAAACTCGAAAATTTTAAGGTGAGGTTATTTAAAAATATTTTTCTCTTCTTTTGAAGAAGATCTAACCTGTTTATTTAGTAATTCAAGGTCATTCAAATGATCGTGAACGTCTTTGATATAATCTTGAATCTTCAACGAATTCCAGCTAAGCATAGTTAAACCCGGTGCGATTCTCGCTTCGACCTAGAAAAGGAGGGGAATGTTAAAAAAGTAAAAAGTAAAAAATAAGACAGCCTGGGCAGGGATCGAATTAGCGTATCGCATTTCGTAATTTACGATGTGTTTTTCGATTACTTACACGCTAAAAATTAATCCATTTCAAAATGCAAAAATCATGCTTGCCAAAAAAGTGCGATGCATTTTTATATGCTTATTTCGATCCATGCTGGGTAATTAATTAATTCAAATAGAAATGCTGTAACTCAAGTGTCAAGCTAATGCATGTGTTTGACCTAGCTCTAGACAATTAAACCAGAGAGGAAGTTTTGAGTTCAACAAAATATATAATTACCTTGTTGAGATGGGGCTTTAACATGGGTAAAAACATTGCTGGGATAAGTTCTTGTACTCTTTCGCGCTCTTCAATCATAACCTAAAAGGAGAAAGATACTCTAACGTAAAATCGAATAATGACTTTACACCACCGATATCTTATATAGAACACTAAGATAGAGCTACTCTGTATTTCTCCAGGAACGGCAGTTACAGCAAAATAACCATAATCTTTGATGAAGTAGACCTAGTTTAGTACCGGCAATTTGTTCAACTTAAACAAACAACCCGAAACGAGGACGCGGGAGAATGGTTTTGATCGATTAAATTGCCGGCACTGAACTGTGGCCTACTTTCATTGAAGATAGCGGATTATTTTGCTTCAGCTAGAGACAAAATAGCTCTATCTAGTGTTTTATATTCAGTAAGATATCTATGCTTAAGGCGCGTTCTTCATATTTGATGATTCATTTGAGAACAACAATGCAATGTTTTTTGCAAGTTTGGCATTTTTTAGCAATACTATACAGACCTCAATGAAGCCTAGCAGACTGGCTTTAAATTCAATTATATGATAAAACGAGTGATATTTCACCTTCAGTTTATGTTGGTACTCTTTCAACTGATCTTGTCGTTGGTAGATTATTTTGGCTGGTTCTGGAATGTCCAGTTCCATCTTCAACATGCAGTCAGTTTCACGGATAATTTGTGTGATGGATGGATCGAAATTCACCATCAATTGACCGGTCTTCTTGTTACGCACCAGTAAAGAGACTTGCAGGCCTGGCGGATCGAAAGAAAATTTAAAGGCAACTGAATTTTACAGTTTATGCTCCTGCTGTCATTGCCCAAAAACGCAGGATTTTGAGTTTTGCCAAAATCTTTCGGATGGCACTATACCGCTTGGAAAGTTTATGTAGCAGCTAATGAAATTTTCAATATCGAAATTCAGCAACATAACAATGATACCACGAGAAATCCAATAATAAAATAATGTTGCTAGCTGTTTAAAACTATGAGAAAAAAATACCGTATGCAATCTCACTATTCTTGCATTTATTTAAGATCATGACCACTGGGCAATCAGCATCATAATATAACCTTAGTAATACCTGTTTTGATGGCAGAAACATCTTCACACCACGCGTCAAAGTAGAGCATTTCAAATTGCAAAATAATTTGAGCACATTTATTGAACTGGTGAATAATCTTATTATGTTCTTTCTTTCGAATTGTTGCCAATCGTTTTTCGAAGTAGTTCATAGGGTCACGGATGCGACGTGTCAATTGGCGCGCCCAAGCAATTTTACCAGCGATGGGTGGTAGATTTCTTGGTGTGGGCGGGTCTTCTTTGCATTTGTCGTAAAGCTTGACAGAGAAAAGTTAGGGAAAATTTAGTGTATGAGCGTATGCCATGGTGGGAACGGCGAGAATAGATAGGTCAACGTCGTTAGAACAAAACCACAGAAATAAGATAAGCTCTAATGGACTGTTTTATATCCATACAGGGTGGTGAACAAATATTTCCAGGGGTAACCCGAGAAGAATTTCCAGGGGGTCTAAAGTAGTGTTTTTTCATTTTTTCAGCGCGTAGAAAATTAAACTAAAATTTCCAGGGGGTAAAAGATGGATGGAGAAATATCATATCTAGAAAACCTTTAGCTTTCGACAATGAGAATTAAATTCTAACAGATACAAGATAAATCATTTTGAATTACCCTGCCGACTTTGATCACTTCTGCACCAAACTGTTGGAAAAGCTGGTCATACTTGTAATCAATAGTCTCTTTCATACTAGGCACATTCAACTTTTCGAATCTAAAAGAAGGAAGCTTAGTAAGCAATAACTAAATAAAACCTAATCAGGGCTTAATTATTCTCCTAAACTTAGCATTCCGCTTAACTGTAAAGTAATCTTGGCAAAAAGACTTTATTGAAAAAGGATTCTCCCTGACTAAGATTTCGAGAATAAAGAAATATTCCAAGTCTCTACTCCTTACTCAAAATTTCGCTAGCCTTTTCAAAAAATTTTCAAGGAAAAATATCGAATATAGAGAGACCTTTCAAGAAGTTGAAGAGCTTGAATGGTTGTTGGGATTTTGTCGAAGCAATCATCCATAAAACATTGAAGTTGAATCTAAAATAAAGAGTGGTGACGAGTCAGAGCAACTAAAGTCTGCTAAAGTCTGTCTTAAAATAATCTGCGGCAGAGACAAAAAAGTCTGTAACTTTTGATAGAACTCAAATAAGATAGCGGTTTAAAGTCGATTTTTTAACGTGGATAGCCCAGTAATCTAGGACTTTTAGGCAGTCTTTCGATTGTTTTCATGGGGTCCACTTCCAGCTGGCTCGGATATCTATGAACTGAACGGAACATTGGAAGGAGCAAGGATTCGAACCGCGAATCCCTGGTTTAATACGCTGACGCCTTCGACCACTTGGCCATCACTCGCCATCACCACTATCCATTCAAATGCTATCTATACCTTTTTTGTATCTGCTGTAGATTATATTGTGACAGACTTTAACAAATCTTGGGAAATCCATTTCCGATGATTTTTTTTATCGGCCAAATAAAGTATTGTAAAAAAAGGAGACAAATTCGTTTCAAGAATTTGAAAATCTAGTAGATAGTATGATGAAAAATAAAATTTAAACAATTCCGATATGAATTCTACTCATAGCTCACCTCCAATTCATTGATGCGAACTTTGAATTCCTCAAAATCGTGATCAAAATCCGTTTTACGGTGATCCAGAATGTCATAAGATTTCTGTTTCATGTTTTTGTAGATGTTGTCAAATCGGCCAGCTAAGACGTCGATGCCTTCAATTTTGGATACGTGCAGTACACTGTAGGTTTCTAGGTAAGTCATCAGTTCAGTAATCTATAGAGACGATGAATGAAAGTTCACCAAGAAGCAAAGAAACCTTAAAAGGTTTTTTCATTAAGAAGGTAAAATCACAAACTAAGGAAGCTCTGATACAACGTTAGCATAAGCTGGAAAAGGATTTGAGCTTCGGCATTGATTGGTTCAAATTCATGATATCAATGACGTAATGTTTTCTACGGAAATACCCCAGTTTTAGCCAGTAGTACAAAAGTTGTATAAAATTTGTCACTACTGGCAAAAACCGGGGTCTTTTCGTAGAAAACATGAATATCATGAATTAAATAAAAGGTTTTCCAAGGTTTTGTGCGCAATATATCCCCTACTTATCTTATAGTATGTTACCTTCTGGAGTCTCCTGCAAAACGTATCAAATTTTCCAAAAATGTACATCTCCGAAAATTCAAATGGTTTCTCTGAAGGGTCTTCTTCAATCTTTTGCTTGGTCTTTTGAAAACAATTTTGATATTCTTGATTCAATTTGACGCAGTTTTCTAATTTTTCAATTAATGGTTTTCGTGGTTGATCCCAGATGCGATTTAATTGGTTGTCAGTGATGTAATCTTTACAGGCAGTTACCATTTGATTGGTTACTTTGATGAATAATGACGTCATTCTTTGAGAAGTATTGTAATATTGTGACGTAGAGTGAATCATTTGGATTGCACTGATCAATTTTGGAATAGCAGTGATCATTTTTATCTGAAAATGAAATAAATTATATTCCTTAGAATAGAACAATTTTGGAGAAATCTTTGAAAAAACTAATACTTTCAATAGTCGAACGTGCGCAACGCACTGGGCTCAACTTCAGTGGCTTCAAATTATTCATAGGCCCAATTGTAGACCCCCAGATATTCAACCAAGGAACAAGTGTGCCTAATTTCAGCCATATCGAACAATTTTTGAAGTCTCCAGGCTGCCCCAAAGTTTTGGGACTTGCACACAGACAGACAGACACACACACACACAGACATTCTCAGACTCAAGCTCAACTGAAGTTGTTAACTAGCAGATTGAGCTACTGTTCGATTAATAAACGGTAAAGGAATCCAACAAATTCAATTTATACTATACAAAGTAATCAAAAAATACTTGAAAAACCTCAGACGATGTTACATTGAGAAAGAGAGAAACAAGCGACGTACTGGGTTACTTTGATACAACGGTTGGCAAGATTTCTCCAGCGTATCCAAATATTTGACGTTGTCTTTGGCTTCGTTGGCAGCATCGGTGATTCGATTGTCCAATTCTTTCCAAATCTGTACGGAGACAACAGGCAATCAAAATTCTCATGTCAAAACCCACTTATAATAATGATTGAATTCTTTAACAGTTTGAAATCAAAATAGCAAAGAATTTAGACTTTTTAAGTGCTATAGTTATCTAAAAATAATACGAGAGCAACTATGCGACGTACTTTACAACGTACAAAATCAAATCATTCAAATCATTCTATCACAGGTGATGTTATTTGTGTTACTTGGTATCTTGGTAGTGAATGACTCTAGTTGACTTCATATATATGCAAGGTTAACAAAATATCGTAGTTATACGTATGAGCAAATTCATTTGTTTTGATTAAACAAACCTTTAGCACTTTTGACTTCGCATGAATCAGAATAGCGATGACAGTTTTGCAATCAGAGCTTTTCATCTGATCAAGAAGAGTATTGAACTTGGCGCGTCTTTGTCTCCAATGTTCTAATTCAGCGATGGGACCAGTGTCGTCAGCTTCTTTTCTCATTTGCTCACTTTCCGCAAGTACCTACACATGGAGAAACAAAGAAACATACCTCTCAATCAAAAGTTAATGTACAAAGTTACTTAAGTTGTTAAAAAGATTTATTGGAGTATAGATTAGCAGGATACTGTAAATAAAAAAGACTTCAATACCATCCCCTAACGAGATTATTTTCAAACAAAATTGTTTATGAATCGAAAAGGAAATATATACAAGGAAATCAAAATGTTAAGATGTTTTGACTAGACTCTTGAAGAACATTGTCTTATTATAATGTATATTTTATCCAAACTTAATGGTCACAAAATAGTTTACCTGCTCAATTTGTTTACTCCAAAGCTGGACAAGCTCCTCCAATTGCGATAATTGCTCAGCATTATTGGCAACCGAAAGATATTGTTTGGTGGTCGTATATTCTGTGGTATCAATCACCTCACATTTGGCAAGCTCAATAGTATCACTCAGTGCAATATGAGTAGCTGTAAAAAGAGAGGCTAGTAAAATGAATGATTTAAGGGAGTGCAGCAATGCAAGTCGATTCTCCTGGTTGTTAAACCAGTTAATTAAGTCAATCTCCTGAATATCATAACAAAGAAATCCGAATGAGCTAGTACAGCGGTTTGCGTGAATGCGTTAATGGGCTTTTTCACTTAAGTGAATGGGTGAAAATTAAAAAGAAATTGTGTGAATGCGTGAATTGCGAAAAAACATTGCGTGAATTTGGGAAAAAATTGCGTGATTGCGTGAATTGAAGGTCCGCGCTAGGGGGGGGGGTGCTCTAGTATAGATATTCTAAATCAAATAACTCAAACATAAAAAGACAAAGATTGTGTGGATCAAAAAATCAAAACATAAAAACACATACATGTCTTTTTTTATAAGCAAGGGTCTGTCCCTATGTCAGGCTCGCATTATGCTTAGCATTCTATTGTTCTCAAACAATAGAGCCATTGTTTAGGTACCAAAAACTGAGCCTGCATATGCTTATAAACGTTATTCTTTAAACGATTGATATTTCGATCTTTGCAGACCTTTATCAAGTTTTGTGAAATAACTGTATTGTAATTGTAAGTTTCCCGTTGATCAAACAATCCATACTTCACAATACATTAGCATAGTATGCAGAGTGGTCGAAATACCTCTCCCTCCATTTATATTGCATACCACCTTTTTTAAATCTCACAACCCCAGCACCATTTACGTCGCCGTTTACTAACCGATTAGATATGGAAAACGCTTAATCTATAGTTTCTGGGTGTAAATTGCATCACAGGCAAAAACTTTGCTATTTACATTGGCATAACAAATACCAAATTCTTTAACCGATTAGAGATATGATAAATACTTTGACCAAAATATGGTTGACTCCCATCTTTATTGGATCCCCTAGAAAAGCCCAAACGCCCCAATGTTTATTGGAAAAACCCATACCCCCTATAAAGCCCTTCATGGAAAGTTGGATCCCCCTTAAGAAGGGGGGGGGTTAACACTAAGTAATGCAAATCGTATGGAATTTCTAATGGAAATGGTGGAATCTTAACAAAAAGAGTGAAAGGTTGCTTAAAACCTTCCAAAGAAACTAACCATCAACAAAATGTGTGAACGAACTCAACGTTTTGAGAAATTCCCTTCGGTGAAGAATTCCAGCTGGTGAAGCATCTAAATCACCCCACTTATCAATGGCGCTGATTGCTGGTGTATAGACATTCGCCATCATCTGACCGATAGCATACAGAATACCACAACCATTAGAACAGTCCATTAATCCAAAACAAACATCCTAGAACGTAAAGAAAAATGTTATTTAGTGAACTTAAATGTCCTGATTTCATTTGAAATTCAACAGCCTTGGTTATGTCTGTCATGGCTAGAGCTGGAAGAAGTCATTGTTGATGGCATCAGTGCAATCATATTGATTCTAAAATTAGAATCAAAACTTTTATTTCAAAGCAGAAATTTTTTCGCGTATCATCAATTTTTTTCGCGTATTTTCGGTTCGAAATCCTTCTCTTAATACTCTATTTTTTGACAAAAAATAATTTTGCCCAGGGTAATTTTCAGTCGATATACGGCCCATTTGCGAAATTAATCCTTCACAAATTTTTTCAAAAATCTGACTAAATCCGATATTTTTGTCTTGCAAAATTTCATCCCGTGAAAATTAACCCGTTTTATTATCTGAGCATAACAGAAGGATCTTGAAGCTAAAATACTGGTGAAGGGGTTTAACCTCGTGAATGTTTCTAATCTTTAGTTCTTTTTGAGAACTTGGTTTGATGAAGTACAGTAGATGACCAATCAGTGGTTTTGTAGTTCCATCAGTGATAAATAGTGTCAGTGGATCTTCAGCTTGTGTATGATGAATGGCTTTTGCACGAGCTTCGGCAGCTAAGATTGTTGGATGAAAAAAAAGGGTTAATGACACAGACGCAAAACGACAAAATAAAGTCCATCAATAAAGGCCGGTCTCCACTTGCGCGTGCAGCGATCGCACTTTTTCGAGCAAAGCTACCACGCTATTGGTCAAAAGTAAAATGAAGCAATTCCATTGGTGCGATCTGACGTAACGTCTGAAAAAAGTTGAAATGTGTTCAAACTTTTTTTCGAGCGCACGCTACATTTTTATGACGTACTGTAATCTTTTTTCCAAGCAAAAAGGATTGAAGCCAAAAGGAGCGATGGCAGCGTGCGCAAGTGGAGACCGGCCGGCCTTAACATTCAAATAACGTATCATAACAGATCATAAACAATTGAAAACGTTTTGTGTTTGCTATTGAATGAGAGAAGCTTGAAAAAATACACTTCTGCTCTTTTTAAAGAATTTGCCAATTTGAATTTTACGTTTTACGTAAGAGGGCAAAAGTCATTGACTTTTCAAAATTAGAGACCTTCGAGCTACAATGACATTAAATGTTAGAAAGTTGATTTGTACAAATTTTGTCCCTTGCGGGCACAGCAACATCATCGATTGCTTTCTGAAACAATAAAGAACATTACTTTGCGTTGTTTATCCAGTGCACATAGCCGTGTCTGGTAATTTTATGGTTTTAATTGTTTATCATTACGAGCGTCAATTTTATATTTTGGAAATCGCATAATGATTGAATATTTACCGATATCTCCATCACAGTGTTGGTAATAAAACAGCAAGGTTCTTTGCCCACCTATCCTTAGAAAGTTCGCGAAAAGCTCTAAGCCCTGAAAAGTGAGAAACAGGAATATGAGTAAAGTTCAAGAATACGGGGGGAAATGATGGTACCTGAGTAATGATTGCTAAATTGATTCTGGGAAACTTCATCAAAGGGTACAGGATAAATGGTGACTTGGTAATAACATTAACTCATCATTAGAAAAGAAATGCTAAAAAAAATGTTCTTGAGCTGTTCTTATTTTCACCGTTTTTATGAGTATTTTTGTGCTATTTCCTTAAAAAAACAGTTCGCAAAGCCTTAAAATGTTCTTAGCATGTTCTTGATATTTTCGCCATCGAAGCCTAATGTTCTCCTGTGTTCTCATATAGTTTGTTCTTTATTAAAACGTGTATGAAGATTGAGCTCAATCAAAAGATTCTACTTCTAAAGTCTATGCAGATAAATTATATTCAACATACCTCTTCATTGTCGACAACAAACTCAACCACCACATCAATGGGGAGGTCAAGTTTGAAAGCAACAATTGAGATGATGTATCTGTGTTCCTCTGATAGTGATGCCTTTAATGCTTCTTTGTTGGCTTTGATCTGATTCTATAAACAAATTGAAACATTTATAGTAAAGTTTATATATCATTAAAATCATTTCCTACCATTTGCTTACACAGCAGTTCTAAGCAAGAAAGAACAATATTCTACACTTTCGCCGCAAATTTTGAAAAAATTTTGCTTCGTCAGCTTTGTTAGCAGATAGCGTGCCTCCTTTTTTAAGTCAAATCTTTAAGAGCATCAGGACTTATTTTGCCCCTAGTTCAAATGACGTTAACTGCTTTTTGTGATAGAAGGTTACAGCTATGTGAAGGCTAATAGGACATAAAAGGGTGAAAAGTGACAGGGTAAAAAATCATTCCGACATTCTTCATTTATCACCTTAAATCCATTTGACACCCCCTTCTCACAGCCCCACTGGGAAACCCTTCCCACTGGAAAAATTAGCCAAAATATCGTCACAAGTGAAAAATTAAACTCAGATAAGCAAATCCTCACTGCAAAATATCTATTTTCTGCATCCTCGCTAAATTTTCTGGCCAAAAAACAATGGAATTCAAATCCCCAGCCAGAATAAAACATGGTAATATCAATCCCCATCGAGTTTTAGTGCGCTATTTTTACCCACACTGGCTAATGAAATCCAACCGGGTCTCTGACAAGGGTGTGTTATCTTCAATTGAATTAGTGCAAATAGTTATTCCTTTTAACATTGGGCTCTTCCAGAAAATTTTCTTTTTGGGGGCAGTGAGATCTGTTGTCTGGGGGGGGGGGGTTCAAAATGTCAGGGGGTAAAAATTTCTCCACCCATCATATTCAAATCTCTTTCTGAAAGGGTCTACTTTATAATTATTTATACTGGGAATTCGTTATGAAATCACATAATAAAACAAAGTACAAACTTTGGCTGAATTGACTAATAGTCAAAAGGTGACTATATTTAAAAATTTTAAGATATCAATTTTGTCACCCGCTCAATCAGATCCCCACCTAAATTTCTTTTCCAAACTTATGGCAAGAAATTCTTATTTCCAAAGTCTTAATGATATAAAACATGGTTATCTACCCATTGGACCAATTCCAATACGAAGTAAAAAACATCAGTGGTAGAGAGTGAAATTCGACTCTTTCTTTCAATAACAAATGTAAGATATTTAGAATCACATGATTGTATGGCCTTCATGAAAAGGGGAGGTGAGTGCAACAATCTTGTATCACACTTCTTGCAAAAGAACAAAACTTTTTGAAATGGCCGCTGCTCCACTTCGACAATCATTCCTACCATATAATGGGGGCCTTGGCTAGATCTATCTTTATGAAAATGACTCTGATAACTATTATAACTATTTGGAAATGTTTGATGATGAATTATGTGGATTTGACTATACAGGGAAATATTTTGTTATGTTTTCCGACGAAAGGAGTACAAACACGGGTGAAGGTATACAAGACGTTTTATATCCTGATCCTAAGAGATTCATTAAAGCTGTTGTTTTCAATTATGATGAAAAGATAAAAAACATTGTGTCGTCCGTGATCAAGATTCGCATCAACTATTCATCCCCTCGTGTAAATTGGCTTCTTGATAGTATCCAGTATGACATTCTTTCAACTAATTGGTTCGTCCTTGATGATTTTATTCAAACGTCTGGTGTAGTGGAAAATGGGATGCCCCGAGGGATTACTAAAGAAATCACAATATACCATGGTTGTTTGAAATCGTATCTAGGAACATCAGAGACAATAGAAATAGATAGTAAGTCAACAGTTAATACTGTTAAACTTAAATATCCAAACCCAGAAATTCGAGTTACTGGAAGGGGATCAAGACTTTGGGATAGTAAGACATTTGGATCTCTTTTAATAGTTTTTTAGCACGACGAGGAGATTACATACTAGATTTCATACAGTACAACGATCAAGAAATCTCGTATTTGAAACGACTCGTATTAGAAAATGAAAGGGAGTATATTTTGCAGTATATTTTCTTTAACAGAGCTGCAGAAATGTTTTATCTTTTTAACTCATATAAAGTTGGGGATGGAAATGAGATTTTTGCTGAGGTTGAGGAGAATGAGATCCTTGCATATGATTTCGATGGGAATCTGTCTCATCAGTATCATTTTGACACTATAGTAGATCATATCGAAAATGATTTGTTTTTAAAATGGGGTTCAAGAAAAGAGATGGTACAAGTATTTAGCATCAATCAAAGCGGAATGACAACTTTGTGGGATTTCATGATTGATGACTTGCATCTTGAATGTGATATCCTTACTCATAGATTGATTAAAGGGCTTGGAAACGTGTATTTTGAAAGGCTTCACGCTCCGTATCATTATGGCCAAAACGAAGACTCCATCAGGAAACTTTATGACATTTATTCTGGGAATAAAATATTTGATCAAAGCGATCAAAAGTTAGTTTGTTTTTCCATGGAAGGACTATCAGTTCTGGATTATAACTGGCACATGGGCGAAGTTGCGACTTTGGAATATTTATACGGAGATCAAATTTTGAAGATTGAAACAATTGAATCACACAATGGGATGAATTTAAAGCATTTAGCTCGTCTGGCATGTATGAAATGGTTAAGTGTAGATTACATGAGTAAAAAATTACCAAATGTTTTACACAAATATGTCGGTATCAACAAATAAATAAATTTATTATGTAAGATTATGAAATTCTTTCATTGTTGAATATCCGATGTTTAGAGCAGTTGACCCCCCCCCTCCGGCGATTATTTTTGATCTTGGCAAAAACAAGTACATTGGTCAGTCCTGTAGAAAAAAAGAAACTGTACCTCCACTTAAGCCCTAAAAAAATTAAAACCTGAAACTGTAAAAAATTCCACATAGAATTTCCACATCTATTATATAGTAATATATCTCTAGTAGTTTTGATATGATTGATGTTATTTAGTGAAAAATAAATGTAATAAATCCATAAATTATTTCGTTAAAACTATCACCTTAAATCAACAAGAATGGTTCCACAACTTAATAGATCCTCTTCTAAATTTTTCAAATAAAAACAATTGATGGAAATGGCATTTGAACTTAACGTAACATTATTCAGTTTGATCAATAATGGTGAAAGAATTCCTTCTTTTTGTCAAACAGTAGCGTAGACAAGAGGAGCGCAAATTTGTGTTAGAGAACATATTTCTAAGACACTGTAATCATCTATTAATACCTTAAGGGAATACATTTTTGTGGAACTTATTTTCGTGGTGCGAAGGTACTAAATTGGCGCATTTTTCGGAACTAATTTTCGCAGTAGACACCCACTTATTGCAAAACTTCTTTCATATATTCCATTTTTGAGGATTTTAAGTAAAAATTCCATTTCGCGGAACTAATTTTCGCAGTAGACACCTAAAAACGCAAAATCAGTTCCGGCGAAAATCAGTTCCGGCGAAAATTAGTTCCCGCGAATTTTGCTTTACTGAAGATAACACAAAAACATAAAGTCATTAAAATCTGGTCTCCTACACAAAAGAAAGAAACAAAAATCAATATTTGGAAACTAGGAAACTTGACACTATTTTGATAATTTTGTTATAAATTTATGCGCTGTCGTTGATACAATGACAGATTTTTTTTACATTTTTATGTGAAGAATTTAGTTCTTTGTAATCAGAGTTAAGACTACCAATTAATTTTAAGTTCTCGAAACAGATTTAAGAATAAAAGTAAAAACTTTTAAAAGTTTTAACTTTAGAAACTAGAAAGCCAGTAAAGTTTGGAGGTTTGGCTTCGAGTTGTGGAAAGTAATAAATCTTATTATTTTCATCTAACTTTCCTTTTTTGATATTAAGATATTTTAGTAAATAGTCGAACGTGCACAACGCACTGGGCTCAACTTTAGTGGCTTCAAATTATTCATAGACCCAATTGTAGTCCCCCAGATATTCACCCAATGAACAAGTATGTCAAATTTCAGCTAAATTCGACAATTTTGGAGGCCTGAAGGCTGCTCCAAAGTTTTAGTCTCGTTTTGGCAAAAAACTCGTCCCAAGGCCCCAAAAATCAAAAAATTTTAAAAATGAAAAAGACACTCCCAGATATTCACCCAAAGAACAAGTATGCCAAATTTCAGCCAAATCCGACAATTTTTAACGTCTCCAGGCTGCCCCAAAGCTTTAGCCTCGTTTTGGCGAAAAACTCGTCCCCAGGCCCCAAAAATCAAAATTTTTGAAAAATGAAAAAAAATACCCTCAGATATTCACCCAAGGAACAAGTGTGCCGACACACAGACAGACATTCTCAGATTCTAGCTCAACTGAAGTTGAGAATAATGATATAGCAAAGATATATTTCTATTATTGTACCGGTGAATCTTGAAATTGCACGAGATCGACTTATTTCTATCAAATACTAGTCTTCGAATCCTCATTATTTTACATCCCTGTTTCAAAGACTGGCTATGGCTAATGTTGAGAGTTTTCTTTGATATTGGTTGTTTCTCTGCAAACCTTATGAAGAAGGGGAATTAACCTTTCTAAATTAAGGGCCTGTTGATATACCATTAATTGGAGCTGCTTGAAGTGTTTTTGAAACTTTTTTCCTTCTATAGTTCCTTCGTCATAAAGGGGTGTATTTAAAAAAATAATTTCAATTTGAAAAAAAACTTTTTTAGCTCACAAAAACTTTATTCCGATCTCGAGGATTTTTTGTTTTGAAATTATGCACGGAAATCTAAAATTAACACTAGATTTGACTTCGACGAACAAGAAGCATCTCCCCATGAAGAAATCCTATTCGATTGTCCATTCCAGTCTTTATTTTGGAGTTCCGCATTTTCCCGCCTTCCCTCGACGTCACCCTCCATCGTAGTGCGATAAATTTCGAAAAACGCTTCAATGTGTAACTGACATGACCATGAAGCAAAGAAAAAATTTGGTTTGTGGGGAGATACTGGCTATTTTTAGCCTTAAAATGAAAGCCGTGAAAACATGTAAATTTTTCCTTTTTTCCTTTTTGAAATTGAACACTCCATTCTCTGCTTCTTTTTCATTTTGAAATATCAAATTTTCAAAGCTATTCAGTCTTTCAAAGTCACCCTCGTATGTCTACGTGCGATGGCTAGCCACGATGGCTAAACTACTCCAAGCTTATGAATAGTTGTACACGGTACTCTTAATTGTGGCAGATTTTAGCGATGCAAGATTTCCAGTATATTGAAAAAATGGCAGTTGTGATTCGATTTGCTTTCAAAATAACTCTGCCATCCTTTATATCTTGTTTAAAACAGGAACAGCAGGAAGCGATTTTTATTGAAAAATAAACTTGATTTAAAAGTAGCAAAAAATAACTTTAACTAATTTTCTTTGGGCATATAAAAAATGTCTACCATAATGTGATTTTCCTCAAAAAATACAAGAAACTGTATTAGTTAAAAATTTTCCTTAGAAAATACAAAAATTTGCTTTAGGTTATTTTCCTCGGACCTTGTCAAGTACAAGAAATTATTTTACATAATTTTCCTTGGAAAATACATGAATATGCTATAGGTTGCCAAACAAACTTTTTCTTGCATGATTTTCCTCGAATGAATATGTTAGAAATTCTCTCTACTATATTTTCCTTTGGAAATATGTTTTAATTAATATTCCATTCGATATACAAGAAAATATTTGTGTTATTTTCCTTGGAAAATAAAAGAAAAAGCTTACATATTTTTCATAAAAGTAAAAATACGCAAACCTAGTCGCATAACTAATTGAACAATTCGAATGAAGACCTTGCATTGCAATTCGAATCTAAAGTGTATCCAGATAGAATTGGCAGTAGAAACAAGAATGTCTGTAACATTGGATAGTCAAATACGATTGTGGAAATTATTTTTGCTTGTTTAAGAGAATCATAAGCGCTATATTTGAATGTATTTTTGGTTGAAAAACTCGCGATTTTTAGCGGGTAAAATTTGCGATTAAAAAAATGAGCTTTTTTTCTACTTATGCTACAACGTTCATTTTTGCACTGATGGTAGTTCAGCCTTAGGCGAAGAAGGTTGTCAAATTCAAGGCAAACAGAAAAGTCCTTTGGAATTAGATATGGGACCCAAAATACCCCTTGGTAGCACTTTTCTGTGAAATATCAAATCTTCAAATTTTTAGTAAAAAGGATCCAACCCTAAAACATGAAGCAATCTTCTAACAGCTGGATCTTAATATTAGCTTAGATTATTAGGATATAGTTAGTCTCTGTAGCACCCTTTGTTTCATAGATTTAATTTCATTTAAGGGCTCTGGACAATTTTTCGATTTTACACCAACTTGAATGACAGTTTCTGCATTTTAAAAAGATTTAAATGTATAACTTTTTTTACATGTGTCCTGTTAAACCAGGGGGGTCGGTAGTAAAATCTCAGACATAATGACGTTTACTACGGTGGTGGTGTGACGAAAAATCGAAAAAAAAATTTATTACCCAGGGTAGTTAAATACTAAAATGGGTGGTATCTATGTGTTAAATGATGAAAACTGGTAAAATTAGCAAATTTTAGCTATTTTTGTAATTCTTTTAATTTTTTGGATGACTTTTCTGAAAAAATCTGAAAATTTTTATAACTTGAAAAAATTTTTTGTTGGAAAGTTGTTTGCTGCAAACAAAAAATTCTCGAGATTTTTTGTCAATATAAAAAAGACTTTAATTCTAAGGGCAAAACATTAATTTTTGCACAAAGTGAAAAATGTGTCACAAAAATAATCATTTTTTAGCTTTTTTTGTAAAATCAGTCCGAAAAGCAACCAAAAAATAGGTGGTCTTTATGACAAATTGTCCCAAAAACTTTTACTACCAGGGTAGTAAAATACCTCTTCCAAGAGTCTGGGTGGTGGTATGTAAAAATTCGTAAAAATCCTTTTACTACTCATATATGTCTGAGATTTTACTACCGACCCCCCCTGGTTAAACCTACCTTTTTAGAATTTAAAAATCGAAAAATTGGAATGAAAAAATTAAATGAAGAAGAAAACGAGGAGTTTTTTGAAGAAGAGTATTTTACCTTTCAAAGCCCTAATGTAGGTAAAAATCAAACATTTTGGAATTTTTTTTGGTCTAGGTGATGTATCTATTTAGTATCTAAAAATAAAATTTCGGAAGATTTTTGTGAAAGTATCTTTCCTTTAAAATCTCTAAAAAACCTCATTTTTGGCAATTTTCTCCACTAAATTTAACTAATTTAAATATAACTTGGGATGTAGCCAAATAGAAAATTTTCCCGAAAAAAATCTAAATAAAGAAATTGTTTGTCATTAACTTAAAAAAAGTTTGAAACAATAAAATGATTTCCCCAAGGAGATTAGGCTTTTTTTGTGAAAAGTATATGAATAGCGTCGTTATGACGTTTTTTCAAGGTCCATGCCACACTTATTCCTTAATTACTCATGATGTAATTACTTAAATTCATTTTTTCAAAAGCAGTTTGTTCTTAAACATGTCAAAGAAGCCAAAACATAAGGTTTTATCTTCAAATTCTGAAATCGATTTTTCACTATGACCAAAGCCCTTCGTGCAAGATAGAAATGATTCTAAAACTTGCTATTCAGTCAGGAAGAAAAGACACTTTGTTATTCCAGGTTATTCTGCTACTGGCAATTTCATGCCACTTTTGTGACAATCTTCAGGCAACTAAAAATAAAAAATATACGTTACAATATCTATTTTGAAAAAACAATTCAATAGCTTCTTTTTATATGACGTCAATATTTCCGTCAAAAAGTTCAAGATCGAATTTATGACAATGGTGAAATTTTGCCATGATTTCAGAATGTTTGTTTAGAAGATTTTTGTCAGGATAATTGACATTTTCAAATTTCTCGGCCTTGCAAAGCGCACAATGTCCTGACTCAGGGGTCAAAGATTTCAACTTCTCACATTAAAGAAGAATCTTGAGAAATTTCATTAAGGGTCTTCAGAAAATCATTTCCAGCTATTCATTGTGTCCAGAAATTTGATTGGAGTGCTCGAGAATTTGCAATATTGATAGCAGACCCCCTATAATTCTTGAAAATCTGGTCACTTTACAAGGGATTTACAGAGGCTACAGACAATTCTATACTTATACAGTAATTGAAAATTGGGATTTTTTTCATTCTTGGGATGGAAAACAGTGCTTTTTAATGATTTTCAAAACTTTCAAACCTTTTTCTGGTGTAGCCAGGTCCTTATTTTTACCTCCCTAAAACAGAAAAATTGCACTTAAGTAAATTTTTGACTTAATCTTTTTCAAAAATCCTCATAGATCACATATGGATTTTACTTTTGTTCTGGAAACTATGCAATTTTGTCTACCAGGGACAATAACAGTTTTTCTCAACATTAGTCACAACTCTTGAATAATTGAGGCAAATATCGCTTTGAGTTTAAAACACCTTCTTTTAGGGCCTGTAGAGCCCAGTCAGATTGAGTGAAATACTTCAAACTTTCTACATTTGATGTTTGTTAGTAAAATGTTTAAAGGCTGAGTATTCAAGGCTTGATTGGACAAAAGGCTCAATATCTAGGCTGCCATTTATGGAATGTGCAATCAAGGTCACATGACATGGTTTTTTTGGGGTTTTTTTTTGACATTTTACAGTACTGTGAGTATATCAAAATCAAAAAAAACCATGTGTGTGACCTAAGTTGCAATTTGAAATATTCTCTCTCAAAGTTAGACTTTTACACTTGGCAAAAAAAAGCCAAAACTTCAACCAGCCCTCAAGCCACCATAATGGATTCTTGGGACCCAAACTTTTCTGAGTTTTTAAATCTTGTCTACCAAATATCCAAAAATGGGGGCAAACAAGATTTCTTTGTTACGTGATTAAAAAATAGGGCGCCGTATCAGAAAAATTTAGTTTTTGACTTTCCGGCGCACAACAAGATTCTCATTGTGGAATTCTGTGGGACTATTTTCCTCAGATGGTTAATTTTCAAGGGCCATCAGAGGTTTACTGTGCTCGTAAGCAAATTATGACCAGCGCTGTTATCAGGTTACACACAGGATGATGAGTAATAACAACTAGAATTCAGTCTTTAGTTTTTTTCCCATCCAGCCTTTCATTCCCTACTCATTTTTTAAACACTTTAATGTGAATTAACGAGTTTTTTTTCACAATTAGAAAAAAACAGACAAACACAGTACACAGAACAAAAGTTTGTTTCATCATGTACTTGACTTGAGTGTTGGATATGACATAGCCTGGAGATTCATGCTGTGATTTCTCATCTATATACTGATGGTGAAATGAATAGGATGGTTAGGGCTGATGATAATTTAAAAGTTCAAAATTTCCCACCAAAAAAACCGTTGATAAAAATCTGCCAATCAAAACACTTCTTTTTGCCGGTGGTCACACTCACTTTCGGAACAAAGTTTATAAAAAGTAAAACTTTTTTCTTCGGCCAATGAGTCCAGCAAGAAAATAGGCTATTTTGTTTTTGAGTCTGGAAATGGGCTCACTGCTCTGACCTGTCAAGTATACATCAGATATAAATACGAAGACAGGTTCTCATGTCTAGATATGACAGGATGCTGTTGCATTTTGGCCAACTGTGGACAACTACTGTATCATTTATTTTAAATTTCAAATGTGGTGAGTATGGGTTCACACCCTATGCAACTTAACAAATAGATAGATAGATGGATGCAAATAACAAATAACAGTATCTCAGCCTAAAAAAGGAAAATCATCCAAAAAATACTCCTCAGACAACTATATACTGATTTTCGTCCAGGGGATATTAATCGAACCAAATCGAACTTCGATTGCCAATCAAATTTATCGAAGTAATTGAAGACAATCGTAATGGTATTTGATTGGCTGAATTGATCGAACGTCCATCAAATCGTGATTAAAGTCAAAAAATGTAAATTCGATTGACTTCGATCGTTGTTCAATTGACTTTGATCATTAAATTAGTAATAGTAATGGATTTTCGTTGCACGCTAGATTTTTGAAAATTTTTTCGAACAGTAGCTTCTTTAGCCAATCTAAGTATAATCGAAGCTCAATCGAACATCAATTGAATCAAATAATGAAATACCAATTGAATCCAATCAAGCGTGAAAAAAATTCGATTGACATCCCCTGGTTTGGTGCAACTTTATTCTTAATCAAACAGACAGTTACACAAATCTGAAAAATCCTGATTTCTTCAACTACCCACCCCCACTCTAATCAAGTTCCTCTAATCAAGGCTGCAGTTTCTTTGCATGAAAGAGGTCAGATACCACCTGCAGGATTGACCCTTAGATGTTTATTCTATATGAGAACATCCAAAATTTTTGAAGCCTTCGTTCGGATGTTCTTAACTACTTAACTAGCTATTCCGGGTTTGCTTGTTTTTTATTTGACGCTCATGAAAATCTTCACTTTTAGGTCCAACTTTGACAAGCAATTGTTCTTTGTGTAGTTGAGCTATGAAATTAATTATTGTTGAGTAATTTAGAGCTTTCTTTTAGCTTTCCAACCATATATAATATGAAGGTGTAATATTCTACACTTTTGTCTAAAAATTCGTTCCGACTAAGGAACGAATAAAAATAAAAATAAAATAACTCATCTTTGATTT
This sequence comes from Clytia hemisphaerica, assembly GCF_902728285.1. Taxonomy (NCBI): domain Eukaryota; kingdom Metazoa; phylum Cnidaria; class Hydrozoa; order Leptothecata; family Clytiidae; genus Clytia; species Clytia hemisphaerica. Next base: position 628,705 of record NW_027103829.1, on the reverse strand, counting down.
CAAAGCGCTGAGGAGGAAAAAATGTTCAGACAATGAAACTTTCCATATTTATCAGAAAATACCTGAGAAATCCAATGGTGCTACTCTCTGAAATTAATTCTTTCATTAAAGTTATTATTTTTTACTTTTCATACTTTGGCAAGCATTTTCAGCCTGAAAATGAGGACTAGAATTATAGAGAGTGGTACCACTGAAAAATTTGACCCTCTTTTAGCCTAAAACAGTTATTTATATGCCATGTGGAATTTTTCCTCCGCAGCGCTTTGATTACAAAGATAGGTAGGTTCAGCAATTTTAACTTCCGCTTTATAACGTTTTTATTGTTTTTTGCAATGCAATGTCTTCTTTTTCAAAAAAATTTCTTTTCATTTCTTCCTTGAAGTGATAGCAAGCCATTACAAAAAGAATTTGATAAAAGTCTGCAGTCAAAATGAAGATATCTGGAATATCTTGACTCAATACAAAAGCTTGAATTTTCAATTTTTGCAGCATATTTCGGTGCCATTTTATATGCCATTTCTGGTCTAAATTGTCAACCTCAAATGTCTAAAAAGGTGCTATTTTAGCAGAACCAAAATCTCAATATCTCCGGAACCGCCTATCATTCATTAGGAGGTGTATGACCCCTCATTTTTTTTTCTTTTTTGAAGCTCTAAAAGATGAACTAGGTTTGATTGCCACCAGAATAGTTTCAATTTGACCCTGGAATGGCTAACTTAACTTACTTAAGGAGTTTTAAGCCTAAAAATGTTCTTAACATGTTCTCATTTTTATCAGTTGGCGAGATTTTTGAACATTTTCCTAAAAGAGATTACAGGTGTACGTGTTGGAGTCCATGGGGCATGTCATCCACAAAGCCTTAATTAAAATGTTCTTACTTGTTCTTAACAATTTCTGGCCATGCATTGAAGCCTTATGTTCTTATATAGTTTGTTCTTATAAAAAAAAACGTGTTTATCACACAATAAATTAGTTTAAATATACCTGTCGTTCACGCATCATATCATTGCTCATACTGACACTTCTTCTTCTTTTATCAGCTTGCTTGGCTTTATCCTGAGCCTTGTTAAATCGCTTAGGGGCTCTTTCAGCCATCTTTGAATTATAAACAAATTAATTTCAAGTAAAAGTTCTTCGTGTTGCGTTCTTCTTTTCCTCCAGAATTTCGTTTAGGTTTGGTGCATTTGGCTGGATATTGATCTGTAAAGTTTCTGGAAACATTCGAATGTGATTTGTTTACGTTCCTGGCATGGCTACCACGTTCGAAAGTTTCCCGCCATAAAACTAGAGACTAAAAATAATACGGCTCACGGACCATGGTGTTCCACTATTCCCCGCCCGAATACGGATCGGCGGTTATCTGATATTCCGATGGCGGATTGGCGGCCGCCCACGCTAAAGCTCTAAACGAGCGGGCCAATTTTCCTTGTCCATATCTGATCTGGGTGCCAGATAAGATCGGCGGTCGCATGCTGAAGCTCTGAAGATGAGCGAGCAAGGTGACCAAATTTCCCTTTGGTAATCCGTAATCTGAACCTTCCATATATATAAAACTTCTGCACCTGCCTGGGTGCCAATAAAGAACCCCCGGGGGTAAAGTTTGAAAATTTTCGCGTAAAATTACTGGAAAATTGCCTCCCACAGAAGCCTACCCTAGGTACCAGAAGCCAAGTTTTCAAAGAGAAAACGATTATTCGAGCTGTGATACTCACGGTACACACAGGCTCGTGTAAATACGTCAAAAAAGGGATAAAATTTTCGAAATCAACTCGTAAACCTTTAGTTTAAATCCCAATGTGGTTTTTCTTGTACACTGTATGAAGCTCTGGTCCTGATCATCGGACACTCTTTGATTGAATTATCTACAACTTATAGATATACTTCTATTAGAAACTCTTAGAGGATGAGCCGAAGCCGAGTAAACCTAGAACGTCTAGATGAATTAGATGAAATTAACATTGGAAGATTGGAAGAATTAGAAAAATGTAAACTACAAAAGCAAAGAAAAATGCTAGATTTGATACATAATCCGAAATGCTTCACTTTTTTTGCTTTGGGAAAGGTTGGAGATTCACCTCTAGCCTTCGGCTTGAAACTCAAGGTAATAAATCAAAATTAACTTTTGGTGTACGTTCAGAGACTGTAATAGGCATATTTTTCGTAGCTTTGGTGTTAAATTAAACTTGCATAAAACAGAGAACCATAATAGCATGCAGTTAGACAAATGAGTGATGATAACAACAAGCTTTAAGGGGATTAACTAGAACCGTTTGATCGAATTTCGTGATTAAAACATATGAATGGTTGTTTCAAATATAACTTGTGTGTAAGAATTAAAACAACTTAATCGGTTTTGATTTGAGAGAGTTAAAGGAGATAATGCTCTACAAGGGTCCGACCTTAAAAATGTTTCTTTATTACGAACCGAGCAAATATCTCAAAGTGAAAAAAATAACAATTTCAGGATGTTCCTATTGTGTTAGAAAAAAATTCGGTCAAATTGGTTGGTATTAGGGAACAAAGATTCAAACCAAGATTTTAAATAAATATAAAAGTGAGTTTTTATTTTTCTTTAAATTAAGATTTAAACAAAATAAAAAAATTTTGCACACAATAATATGGAATAAAATATCTCTTTGTTCAGATCAGAGCAATGATACGTGCTACAGATACTAGTGACGTAATCCTAAAAAATATCTATAGTTACAGGGACAATATCTAACTTTTAAATCGTGGACCAGCAAAGAGAGAGTGTGTGATGTTCAAACATTTCAGCTATCAGGTTTTCAAATGTTTCTTGTTCTTTATTTGCAATGAGCTAGAGGGACTAGGGACCATATTTCAAAATTTAGCAAAATAGAATCAAGTAAACAAAGGAATAAATTGAGATTAAGACAATGAAACCAAATTTAGGGAGAGAAATCTGACGCCAGAAAATTTGCCTAACAATAGATCTCCTAAAAATTACACCTTATAAAAAAAATATCTGAAAACATCGGAAATGATCATAATAAAAATATCCCCTTTTCTCTTTTTTAAGCTCCTATAATATTGTTAAAAGACTATGTTATCTATCATAAATAAACAAAAAATCAAGCTCAAAATTGTTCTCTTTCCATAAAAAGCACTCGGAAAAGTTATTAAATTACATTTAGAACTGACACGAACTTTCCATGACCAGTATGAAAAAACTATATCTAATTTTGAAGCTGAGCAAAAAACACGAGATGATAAAACAACATCTTGCCTTGAAATTCGAGAACAATTTCTGTCTTTTTATGTTAATCTTTGTATATAAATTTAAAGTATACTATTAGAACAAATTATAAACTCAAATACCTTTTTTTCAAATTTCAATATTAAAAATAAAAACAAAAAATCTTACAACATCTCTCTAAATAGTTTTTTCAATCACATCAAGCTTTAAACACCAGTTGACAAATTGTTTTATTCAAAAGAAATCCAGGAGTAGATAGCACAGACCATGGCTGCAGCAAACCTCACAGAAGCGAGCTAACAGCAGTCTGCAGCAATCCGCAAGAGATTTAGCGTTCAAAACTTGATACGAATTTACATCTATATACGTTTTTGACTATATTACAAACATCTATTTTAATATGTATAAAGTACTAATAAACAACTTGTAAAGGGTGTATACCATGCTTTGTGAACGCATGTTTTTTAAAAATTAAAAAAATCTTCAATCAGACTCCTGATTTTTCAATACTGCTACTTCTGAAAATGTAAAGGAAACTATAAAATACAAGTCCTTTTCTTGTGAAACATGTGCTTGGTTAAATATTTCCACTGCAGTGCAAATAAACAACTAGTTGAAATTTGAAATGCAATCAAACTTCAAGTGCTTTGTTATTTGTTTCATACTAAATAAAATAAAGAATTTTTCACTAAAGATAAGTTTCCATACACTTTTTTTGATTTTTTATATCAAGTATCATTTAACATAATAAACCCTGCACAATTAGAAAACTTTCCATAAAACAAATTGCAATTTTCCTTTTTGATTGAGGCTTTCCAAACACAAGAGGGTATTCACACAGTGAACAAATATATTTCCCGACTCCATAACATTGAAATCCATATCCTGCCATACCACCATTTGCATAGATCCATCCATGTACGTAATTTTACTCCATTGCACATGCTACTTCCAGATGTTCTTCCACAGGGGCCTGTTCCATAGGTACATCTATCGAGTCCTGTGACAGGTTAATTGGTAAATAAAGTTTTGTTTGCGTCGTGATATTTACTCGACAGAGTGGACACTCCTCACAGATATCTCCACAAGTTGAACAAACTAAATGTCCACATTGTAATACCACATCAACCACAGAATCTCTACAAACTGGGCAATGAAATGCATCCTTAAAACATCTTAGTTCTTCTTTCAGATTATCTACTTGCTCTTCTAATGTTTCAGGCTCATCATTTGTAGTTCCCTTAGAAAGAGTTTTGCGCTGTGCCACAACATCAGCAACAGCTGTTGATCCAAAATTATAAAGTGTCCTCCTAGCATGATCGTAAGCTTCCCTACATGTTCTTTCCGTATCAAAAATATAATTCTGGTCATCTTCATGAAACCATGATAAGATTGTATCAAAAAAATCTCTGGCAACTTGTTCTTTCACTGCTGGTCTTACACTATCACAACGATAAAATGAATGATGTTCTGTTATTGATCTATACAATGAAACGGCTGCTTCTTTCGAATTTAAACGATACAAGATTGTTTCAGTATTTCCACAGTCTGATACAACAATGTTCAATTTAACAGTCTTTCCTGAGTGTGTAGCCATTTTCAAGCAAGTATATGGTATGCTGAAGAAGAGGAAAAATCAAAATTAGAAAGGAGCTTCAAAACAATAAACATAAATATGTACACAGACAAGTTTCTTCAACTGTTCAAAGACATTGAAAATTATTCATCATTTTACCTAAAACTGGCCTAAACATAAATTTTACAACTTTAGAATTATTCCTACCTCTGTATTTCATCTTCTCCGTGATCTATCCTGATACAATCTATTCCGATACCAAATTCCACAACATGATTATTATCTTCACTACGTACTGTACATGTTTCCATTCCATATTCCTCAAGTTCAGCAATTTCTCTGAGACAGAAAAATTCTGCAACTTCTGGTGTCATATCTTGGAGTTTACAATGTTCTAAAATCACTTTTGTTCTAAAATCTGCATCCCAGCTTGATGCTCTTGATGGGTTATAGCTGATATGGTTCTCTCGAAATTTTCCTGCTTCAACTTGAGCAATCAGTGCATATAAACGAGGCATTTTTGAAACACTGGAGTTGTACTTTCCATTCATGATCTCATATTTCACATTCAAAAAGAATTGCCTCCTAAAAAGAGAAAATGTCAAATTTGTAAAGAGAGTACAGGCAGGTGCAGGTGTTTTATTTCTGAAACACTATATTGAAAGGACAAGAACTTCCATCATGAGAATTATTTTTCCAACAGGAAAGTTGTGTTACCTAAATAGGAAATAAACATCTGGAATTTCCACCAATTTTTCGTGCTTTCTTTGGGAAGTATATGCCAAATCAGGAATTAAGAATCTGGGTACCCAGTAAATTTCCTAGACCTCACTATCCAGTGAATGTAATTTGTTTCCCTTCTTTTCAAATTGGGAACATTTCTTCATCTTTTGCAGCTGTTTCTGGAGTGCTCAATACCTAATCTCCTAATCAAAAAAACCTTCCTGATTTGGAAATTCTAGCGGTTTCATGAAAAACTTTTTTCAACCTTCCTATTCAAGAAAATATTCCCCCCTAAAGCAAAACTTGCCATTCCAATATAGCATTGCTAACTGACTGTTGGCACCAACATGTCTAAAATGCGAGTTAAAACGCATTTATGTGATTTATGATTTATTTACCTTGACGATTCTTGAAGAAGCTGATGTGGTTGGACGTAAAATTTGACCCTAAAGAGTAGATGGGGCTTGTTTACTTGCCGGATAACTTTGTTTCTCATATTGAGCCAGTGTGCTTCATTATTTCGGGTGAAATACTGAAGGCCAAAGTAATCTTTTTCAATAATCCCAAGTTTGTCACACATCTATGAAAAAATGAAAGTAAAATCAATAAACATTCATTAAATAAATAAATCACAAAGTAGATCATATATATAGAACCATGGCCTCAAAGCCTCAAGAGATTTATACCTTTTTTCTAAGGTTTTGTCTAGTTTGGTCCCTTGAGTCTATCGTCTTGCCTCCTATTTAGGTCTCTTTATTTTATTTTAGCCTTTCTTTCCCATTGGGATTTTGACTAATTACGTTCTTATGCAGGGGCCGCGGCAGCGGGGGGCCACCGACCACATTTTTTCAAAGCAAAAAAAAATTTACTGATTCAGCTAAATTCTGCGTAAAAACCTTGAAAAAGACCTTTTTTAGGCAGTCTAGAAGGGGCTAATTTTCCAAAATTTCTCCCCTCAGCGCCAACCATGGTGGCGCTTCCTTAGACACTAAACCATGGCTCTACCACTTTCAATGTGGAACCGCGGCCCCTGTTATGTCCTACCGTAACTTAGTCTAATGTCAACATCCAACCTCTTATTCTGACACCCTTTTTATCAGCTGAAATTGATAGAAGGGTTGAAACTGTTTTTCTTTGCTTGGTGGTCAGAGAGGAATAATCCTTTTTCAATCAGTGATTCAAGCTTTCATATTTTTCCTGTCTCTAGAAATGGTGTTGGAATTAGACAAGGGATATCAATATTAGACCAACTTACAGTATATTTTTCTATTGTTTAACTATTCAACACATTTTATCAATTTAATTGTTTTATCCTCTTTCCAGTTTTCAGAGTGTGACAGAAATCATTGAGATCTTGAGGGCCAAGATTGCTCACTTTACAAGGGCAGGGGCAAAATTTTAATAATATCTACAGTTCTGGGGCAAGATCATTGAAAACTGGCTATATTTACCTGTTTTTTCTAGCTTTTTTTGTGGTGGGAAACGGATCTTAGGGGCAGAGTTTTATGTTGGAAATTTTCCTTGGGGGCAACCATGACATGCTCTGAAGACTGGTCCTCTTTCTGCCTAATAGACCTTTTCGCCTTTGATGCCTTTTATGCAAGCAGCCATTTTTCATACAAATCATAGATCGAAAAAAATCAACCATTTCGAAAATTATGTGGGACTGTTGCATATCTGGTCTGTATTCACTTACAGTACTGTAAAATCGAAAGAGAAATTGTGTAGTTTTTAATACGCCGCTCCTTAACTCAAATCAAATGACCTTGGAGGTTCGGTGAAATGGTGGCCGAATTGCCGTCCCATGTTTTGTCAGATAGTCCAAAGTTAGAGCAGTTGACGGTATATGAAAAACTATCCAAATCTGTTTTGGCAATCAATGATTTGTATGACAAATGGCTGCGTGCATATAAAAGGCCGAAATTAGGCCAAATCTCCTGACTGTAGGTTTGCAAGCAAATGACAAAAATTTAACATGAATTGTATCCCTTATCATGTCAAGAAAAGTTGACTTCACCCTCAATTTTAAGGATTTTTCCAAACATTTTTAATGGGATGTTAATTATATTATTGCACTAATTATTTTAAAACTTTAAGCTGCTAAGCCTGGAGGTTTTTCTTCAAGCTTTTCCTAATGGAGAAACCTCTAAACCAATTGAAGGAATATTCTATCAGATTGGAAACTTGAAAAGAAAAATAGAAGAAGCCAAGGTAGGGTCAAGTAGAAAAGGACTTCGATTCAAAATTGGACTTTGGACCCTAGATAAAATCGTCAGAATTTTACCTCATCCATGATGTCTTGTCCTTTAGCATCTTCCTTACATCTCAACAGGTAACAAATATCATCTCTTAGCTTTACATAAACACTAAATTCTCTAACACAAGCTCTAATTGGAGGTTTAGAAGTAACTGCTTCGTTCGCCATTTTCTTCTCGCATCCCTCGTCCATGTTACAAACTCGTTTTGTTCGTCTAGCACAGTTTCTGAAATTTGCAAAGTTTTTCTTTCTGAAAGAATTTTGCATATTTAGCACCAACCAATGGAACGCGTGTTTTCAACTAGCATAATTTGTGAACAACCAATCAAATCAGGTAACAAAGCACCAACCAATGGAACGCGTGTTTTCAACTAGCATAATTTGTGAACAACCAATCAAATCACTGGAAATCGTTAAGAAGCTAATTAAGTCATCAAAGATGATTGCGTAAAATTTTTTTTTTTTTTTTCAAATCTCTTTAATCACCAAAATACTTGGTATAATAAAATATAAAATATAAAATATCTCTGTTTTGTTTACAATGTTAACAGGTTATACATTTTTCTTTCTTTTTTTTATATATACATATGGGTGTTGGGTGTTGTGTGCGACAGTGTGTATCGGAAAGAGGGACCAATCTTAAACAAGCGGGGCCTATCCGGATGGAAAGAGTGGTCTCTCCCTCGTAAAACCCACAGACGCCACAACGCCCTATAGGAAAATCACTGAGCGGATGTGGATATCAGGGGAATCCCCTTCGAAAAAAAGAAAAAAAAATAAATAAATTGTAAGCGGACCTAGATGGAAGCATAAGAGAATAATATAAGGACGTAAACAAATCAAGGTTGATGAAAATCAAAGAGTTGCAAAGTTGACAAAATGGCACTGGAGGGATAACTAGTTTAGGCACGTAATTTTAGTGAAAATAGGATTAAAGAGGCTTACAAGAAATTTTGATATCTAAAGTAATCTATAGAAAACATCTTATAATCATTATTTACTAAAATATAAAAAGGAGATCAGACATTCCTTTGGATTTTTGCCTCAAGCAGTGATTTAAAGGCTGCTCTGTGTTCTAGGATGTGCCAGTTCTGTAAATAAAGTTTACATTGGGATATTTCAGGTTCCTCAACTTCCACAGGACTGATGGTTGAGTACGTAGTGATGTTTCCGAGCAGACCATTTGTTATGTCTAAGTCGTTTAAAATGTACTGCTGGAAAAAAGTGTTCAAAATGGAAAACGATCTTTGTTCTGAGTTCAGCGATGCGATATACAGGAGATGTTGTCGTAATGTATGATTCTTCAAAAGTTGATTTATGAGCAATATCTGACGTTTTCGAATGATTGACTCTATGTCTGGAATTCTGCAAATTTTATTCATCAAGTTGCGACTGTGTTTCGACACTCCAAGTAGAGACTTGAGGCTAGAACGTGCCTGGGCTTCCAGTTGGATTTTATCAGAGCTGTAAGATCTAAAATTTCCATACCGTACAATAATTTGGGTACTACAATCGTCTGGAATAGGTTTGTGATGATGTTTGGATGAGTGTTTCCTTACGCCAGCTGAAATCAGAGATGACGTGACTGCCCACATCTCTGCTAGTCGTGTGTCCTTGTGAGCTTTAAGTTGGAGCAGACTGTTTTTTGTTTCCCACTTGAATCCAAGATGTTCGAGAGTTTTCTTTGGATAGACTTTTTGTCCGTACAATTCAAGATGTGGGGACATGATCTGATAATTCCCTGATGTACAGAATTGGGTTTTTCGGTGGTTGAATTTAAGACCGTGTGCTTGTCCGTATTCTACGCATTCATCTACCAATGCTTGAAGCGATTTTAAAGTTGGACTAATGAGAATGATGTCATCAGCATACACGATCATGGAGGTGTTGATGTTGCCCAGAAAAGTTCCAATTTCGAGAGATTTAACACTTTTCAGTAATCCATCTGTGTAATAGTTGTACAGGTATGGCGAAAGAAGAGAGCCTTGTTTAACTCCCTGGCTAAGTTTAAAAGGATCTGATCTGTGATCTCTGTACAAAACTGAAGATTCGCTGTTGAGGTAGAGTTGAATTAATACCTTAAGCACTGTGGGTGGAATGTCAACTCTTGAGCATAATTTTTCAAATAGTTTCCCCCAATTACAACAGTCAAATGCCTTCTCCGCGTCAAGGCTGCATAAGTATATCGATGATCCATTCTTGTTGTAGTGTTTAATCGTGTCCTGTATAAGTATTTCCGCATGAATTGATGAGGATCCGGAAGCGAATCCAAATTGTGATGTATCGTGATCCTTGATCGTAGGACACTTTTGCAGAATGATGATTTCGATAATCTTTGTGAGAATGGGAATGATAGATATTCCACGGTAGTTATTCGGGTCATTTAACGATTTCTTGTGTGATTTCACTAGGGGTATAATCAAGGATGTACACAGACTTCTAGGTAGTTCCTGTGCTTGGAAAATTTTATTGATAAGGTTGGTAGTGTATTGCAATGAAATGCTGTCAAGGGCGTGAATAAAGTGCTCAGATTTCAAGTGAAACGGATCACGCGTTTTGTCCTTTGATAACGTGTTAATTGCTTTTTCAACCTCGCATTCAGATATGTAGAAGTCTTGCGAAGAAGTGTTTTGAAGGTGACTTAACAGCTGTATTAGATGGGTTTCGGTCTCTTTATTATTGATGCCTGGTGTCCTTGGTTCGTTTAAAAGACTTTTAAAGTGGTCATGAAACTCGGAGGTAATCTCTGATGTGGAAGTTTTCCCTTTAATGGTGAAAAGTTTTTGTGTTGGGTTACTATTCATTTTGATATTTTTCCAGTATGTTCTTGGATTAGATTTTCGTATTTTTTCTGTGTTAATATAGTGTTCAAAGTTGGATTGATTTTTGCAACGTTTGGCCATGGTTCTAAAACTCTTTCTAGCGTACAGATATCTTTGGTACGTGACATCATTCTGGCAACGAGGGAAATTCTTGTCTCTCCAGAGGTTAAACATTTGGTTTAGTTTGGTACGTGCCTTGGTGAGATCTGGGTTCCACCATTTCTTAGCTGGAAATTGGAAAGCTGTGGTATTAAATTGATGGTAACTTTTCTGAGGCACATTGGAGGAAAAGATTGTTAAGATTGTTTATGTCAGTCTGTAGATTTGTTGTGTCGGGTTGGAGTTGAATGGAAGCTGAGACTTTGTGCTTGTAGATAGAGAGAAATTGTTCATTTCGCCAGACATAATTTGGAATGTGTACTAGTTCGTGTGGTTCTTCATTCTGTATGCGTGGTTCTATTGAGGTAGAATTGCGAGGTAAGTCTAGGATTGCGGTGACTGGCAGGTGGTCACTGGTATTTGTGGCTGATGGATTTAGCACTGCAGAGTCGACTGTTAGATTTGTGAGTCCATTGGAAATGAGGATGTGGTCAATGTAAGAGTGATTGGGTAGCGATAAGTGTTGGTACGTATACTTTGGTCCATTTCCAATTGTCATATCGATAGGGGTTAGATTGTGTTCTTCTATGAATTCTGTGAGGCATTTCGAGAGTCTATTTTGTTGGGCCATGCGGGAGGTGACTGGTACTATAGGACAGGATTGGAAATCGCCAAGTATTAACGATTCACAGGAGTCCATGAATTGTTCTGTTATGCCAGAAAGTGCTGCTAATTGTAGACTTTGGACTTCACTGGAAACCCTTGGGATTTCCTTTGAGAAGAGAACGATGGCGAAAAGTTGCACAAACACACAATGGGCGGAGGGCGTTTGAAATGGAATAAGTTGGGCGGGCTGGTAAATATACGGCCCGGGCGGCAACCAAAAACGCGTGGTAACTTTAACTTTCACAACACTGTTAAGTCATTTTCTGAGAGCGAACCTTCTCCCTCTGCTGTATGTAGTCTCTCCCCTACTTCCAAATGCTAACTTTTCCAAGCGACGAATTCTTTTTACCTTTCTTTTCTTGATAGGGCAAGCTTCCAAGAATTTGACGTTTTCTGCGAGAGCGAAAAAATACGAATACAATGGGTAGTTTTAAACATTACGCAAACGCAAAGTAAATATAAACAAATAAGTCTTTTTATAGCCATCCTGTTGGCGTCATCAAAAAGGCCGTGTGAATTGACCTCGTCAAAAATGGACAAAATAAACAGTGACATCACCATGTCTTTTCACACAACAGACAAGTTTGTCATGGATACTAAACAAATATCTAACTGTTTATACAGAAACGGTAAACAGAGCAAGGCAAATATACGGTTCTGACACAGTTGCCAGATACAAATAACTTCGTATCAGCTTGCATCCGCTACTTACTCTCTTGGTTAGAGCGGAGGAGCGGAATCGGCCCTTTTTTCGTACGAAGTTGGCAGCTCGGTTGGCAGAATTCGACGTAAAATTTAGACAGAATTAAAAAGGAAATTCGGAATTGGCTAGAATCTCACGGAATTTTGACAAAAATCTTGAATTTTAAAGGAATTTTCGGTGGTGGAATTGCGGAAACCTCCCTTAGAATTTTCGCCTTGATTTTTGTCACCGTGCCCTTTTGGATTATGCGGTGGCAAAAGGGATTCGAGTGAAGACGGGAATTAGGCGTTTTAGTATTCTCGAATTCTGTTAGATGAATCAATATAAGGCCTGCCTCAAAAAGAGCACATGATCGATAATGATGATAATACCGTGAAGCTATTAAAGAGTTTCCACTGACACATTCACATGACTCTAATAATCTACCAGAAACAATAGATGTTATATTATTATCCGAAAGAGCAGCGATGTACAAAAAAACATGATGTCATAGCAGGAGGTGAGGCACTACAACAATAATTAATGTAGCAGCGTATTTCAGTGAAAGATATTTTAGCAAAATTGATATGATTTTATCTAAAAATGAAATTCTACTTTTACCGCATAAGAATCTATTTTCATTTAGGACAAGATGCTTTTGAGGTGAAGTATTAATGACTTGAAATGAATAGGGCTACATCAATGTGCCTTTCATATAGTGGGTTTTGATGAGATGTTTACGAATTATAATTCTGTAAACGATGATAGTATCACTTTCTTGCTGCTGCCTATATGAATATGTCAAGCAAATCAAAGTATATTCAAAGAAGGGAATTGACAGGAGGATAAACGAGTGTCGTTTATGCATCACTAGTAACTCACTTCATCAATAAATGTAGTAAACCTCTATGCATGCAATGATCTGTTGTTTATTCGGATTCTAAGAACACTTCCAAAAGGAGTTCCTGTTTATTATGTATATTTTCGCTGAAAAGTCCGGTAAATTTTTGGTTCATTTGAGGAAAGATTTTCTTATCGTACATCTGAATATTCCCTGAGTGTTTTTTTTTTCATTTTACCAAGAAAAGAAAAACTATAGTCTGAATCGCAGACCTCTACAAAATCGCTGGTAGTATAAGGAGCACGAATGCGTTAGTGGATGCCAGCAGCCTAGAAAAACGCCAGAAATTCCTTTTAAAAGCCTTACCATCTGTTTGAATCTACTGATGCAGATTCAAAGAAAGTAATGTAAATGTAATTCAAATCTACCCATCGATCATTATGAAGTCAGTTTAATACTGATTTTATATGGGAGTACCTGTGTATTCAGAAATTTACACCATTGACACAGAGCGTAAAAAAGTGTAATGTCAAAAGCGGTAAAATCTGGCGATTTGCTAGTCCAGTTGAAATCATCGAGATATAACCTATTTGTCTTTAGACAATTCGGGTCTTAATTCTTCTCTTTTACACTAAATGGCGGCAATATAATTTAGAGAGAGGTCAAAGTTTGGTCAAAGTCCATTCTGAAAATTGATTACAAGTTGAAAGATTGTTTTATCTGTTTGTCTCTAGATTAAGAATTTTGTAATTAATTTCGCTCTCAAAAAATCGAGTTTGTTGCCATAGAAATCGAGATAGCTTTTTTCACTATTTTGATTTCAACACTGATCACACACAGTGTCGTGCTAAGACTGAATGAAATTTTAATCTCCCTCTCGTAAAAAACATTCCATTCTTTTCTAAGTGAAATAGCTGTTGTATATCCTCTTGTTTTTAACATTATCTTTTGATAAAACTGTGATTATATAAGAAGTAACAATTAATTAGTGTGCCTTGAACTTTGAGTCTGTCCATGTTGAACTTTGAATCTGTCTCAAAGTTCATCTAGCGTGTCTTTTTCGCCGGCTCCATGGCGGTCTAAATATACTATATATTTAGAACGCCATGGCCGGCTCCCATTAGAACACAGAGGTCTCGATTTAGCCAAGCATTTCAGCCGTCAAAAACTACAGTGAACACTACAGCTTAGCTTTCTCTGAAATTAATCTGTGGGGACAAACTGTAAGAATTTTATCGCGCTTGTCCAAAGAGTCGAAGATGGAAAGCACATATTCCCATGTTATAGCTCACTTTACACCCGTATAAATATTTCATATTCACAGGTAAAAACAAAGTACATGTGTATGCATTGTAATCATTAAACTAATTTGCTAAGAATATTCAACAGCCTAGAATCGATTATTCACAATTTCTCTCCAGAGTTGTCTTTTCGCCGTTTAATTCCAGTTTTTACAGTTCTGAGGAAAAGAGAGGAGAAGTGTGATCTTTCTCAAAAGTGATAAGGCTGAATCCAGGTCTTCACAATTAGTATCATGTGATTTGTAATGTTCAGGTATCATTGAAAACCCCGAGAATTAAATTAATCCAACTTAATGACGCTATATCCAACCGGATTTAATAATTCCGTCGCTGCAATTAAATCTAAGACATATGTATTGGATGTGTAGAGGGAGGAATTCCCGAACTAATCTTTGTGTTAAAACGTATTGAATATTCAATATTAAACGCTCTAATCTACTTTCCTGTGCATGCAGTGTGACGCTGTCTCTAAGACCCAAACGATGTCGCAATACTCATCTACTCATCTGCATTTGATGAGGTGAAAGTGAATTTTAATCGACCGTTTACCTCGACACAAGCAGTAATTGTTTTATTGACCTCTTTGTAAAGATAAAGATTCTTTGAAGGTGTTTTCAAAGGTATGGCTTCTAATGTGTCCAAGAATCAAGCTCGAATCAAGTCCCTTAGTTGGAATCTTAAGATTCTGGTAGTGCGAAAGGCTTACATAAACACTAAATTACAACGGTTGTATCGCGTCCATCAATAAATCAAAAGATGGTGAAAGTGGTGATAGCCTGAGAATAACTAGCTTAAGTCTTAGTTGATGGATACAACTAGTAATATCACTTCAGAGGGTATGCTCAAAACATGACTTGCATAAGAAATAAGCATATAGCACATGATGTGAGATTTAAATGATCAAAGTGTGGCCTCTGATATCGATCGATGTGTCAGGAGGATAATCCGACAACTTTGTACAGAGATTTTTGTAAGGAAATCTATTCAATATTAAAACTGACAGATCCGTGAGGCTGATTACCACTCACTAGAAGATTTAGAGGATTTGTTATCAAAGATGGAGAGCACCAATTCTAATATACGGAATATAAAACCAAGGCAGCACTCTCCTTCACATAGAAATAGATGTCGGCTAACTTGTTAGTAGTTGATGATGATTGACTTAACATCTTATTAAAGATGTTTCTGTTTTAAGTAAAATGTCATTAAGTTGTCAATTGCTCAAAGCTCTATCACATGATTTTCATCTAACTTAATTAATGACTCCATCTGTCATTACAATAGGCGGGATCAAGTGGTATTGAGATAATGAACAAGAAAAGTTGATTTCTTGTGATTTAATCACTTTTATGGGAACAAATTAAGAAGTTTTTAAACTTGCTAATGCGGTGGTTTGATGCACCATCAATAATTTTATGATGCTCTTATGGCGACACCTGTATGGTGTTGTTAGGTTGTTCCATAGTCCGTATAAGAAACCCCAGTCTGGATGCCTTTTGTTTCTTTCTATCATTGCGAACTTGAACTTGCGTTGAGAAATTGAGAAATTATTTTGTTTTGCTCAGTTTTTGATCATGTGATTAACTTTTGAACCGATCTCAAGAGGAGTATTTGGTAACGTGATCAAAAACTGAGCAAATCGATTTTTATAATCGTTATTAACAAAGGAAAAAGTTAACAAAAAGTTACAATAATTAGCTTCCAGACTAGGGTTTTTTATACGGACTATGGTTGTTCGGGGGTTGTTCATATAATCTAACATGAGTAACATTTTAAGCACAATGGCTATCAGCGTGAAATTGACTACATATATTAATCAAACCTTCTTTCCCGTTGGAAATTCTTCCCACACTGGGGATTAAAATTTCTATCGAAATCTTAATGGGGGATTGAAATTCTATTGTTCCAAGGTCAAAAAATCCAGTAGGGGTGGTTTCGGAGTGCAATTTTTTTTCAATTGAATTATAAGTGGGGATGAAAAGAAAGTCAATTTTCCAGTGGGGCTGAAATTGTAGGTTATATTCCCACTGAGGACGATTTTTTAGCCAAATTTTCCAGTGGGTCGGTCTGGGGTCCCAGCGGGTCTTTAACACATGGGTGTTATATCTGATAATTGCACATTGAGAGATGTATAAAGCCTTTAATAGAGTAAGTTCCATTTCGACTTTGAAATATATTTTCAAAATTTCAGTTTAAAATTCTCTACTTTGAAATGTAATCTTGGATCTTAACCAACAAAAAAAACCATAACAACTTTGGAAATTGACCAGACACGTCCACAAGAGCTTTACAGTAATTTAAAACCATAAAACTGTAAAACCTCTTGCTATATAATCATCATATATGTCAATGACATTCAAATTTGAAAAATTTAATCCTCTGTAATCTAGTTTCATGTCAAAGATTAACACCTTATTTACCGTAACACTGTTTTTAGAAATTCATAATTGTGAAAGGTTTATGTAATAGCTTTATATGAGAAAATTAAAAACTAGTTGTGAGCAAGGACGTCCTTGATATGACACTGTTCATTATAAATGAGAGTGAAACTGTCAAACTCGAACCTAGTTCCTTATGATAGCGCTCACGAAAGTGTTAAAGTTACAGCTGGAAAGGCCGCTCGGGTGAAACAAGGCATGTCCCAAATATATTTTGCGTGACGCACACCGCTTCCCATTATTCATTAACTTTCATATATAGCTCAAAAGAATCGTATCAACGAGAGGATTTCGAAAAGTGCTGGGTCAAAAATTTACATCAAGCCAATCTCAAGATATCGGCCAAAAACTGATTTTGACGTTATAAAATACATCGAAAAAACACGTCAAAAAGACAATTTAAATGACGTCATTATTGAAAAAAGGCGATAATTCCGATTTGCTTACTACAATCAAATCAAAATTTTGACTGCAGATGTAAATTAACGATTCTAAAATATTTCATGAAAAAAAAATTGAAAATTCATGATGACGTCAGCATTTTTTGACGTATTTTAATTTTTCCCGACATCAAATGACGTCATTCAAATTTTCTGAAAATTTTTGAACAAATATTTCAGAATCATTATTTTACAACTCCAGTCAAAATTTGGTGTTGATTGCATTGATAAAATTGAAGTTATCGCTGTTTTTCAATAATGACGTCATTTGAATCTTACTTATGACGTGTTTTTTCGATGTATTTTATAACGTCAAAATCAATTTTTGACCGATATCTTGAGATTGGCTTAATGTAAATTTTTGACCCAGCACTTTTCGAAATTCGCTCGTTGATATGATTCTTTTGAGCTATATATGAACGTTAAGGAATAATTGGAAGCGGTGCGCGTCACGCAAAATATATTTGGGACATGCCTTGTTTCACCCTAGCTGCCACAAAAAAAAAACAATGATTTTGGGCGACTTTAGTTTTTCCAAAACACGTAATGACTCTAAGCATAACCGTTTTCTGGAATGTTTGCAAAGTACTCACCAGATTTGTTGAAGTCTAAAAAAAAGTTTGTCAGTGAAATTGAACTTTGTATTTAACACTCTCAAAGTAAGACTCTTTGATCTGGTCAGTCGGATGCCCGTCGGATGTATGATGCTATATTAAGCTTCCTAAACTAACGCTGAGCCTTTTAGCTATGCAACTTTATAAAGCCATTACAAAACAATTATTATAAAATTAGTCAGAAATTACGCTTGAAATTCGAAAACTAGTATTCTTATCCTGTGTTTTATCATTGATAGCAAACCAAGCTGTTTGTGTTTTTTTTTTTTCGAGCGTGTCTCCTACATTCACCACAAGGAAAGTTTGCTAAAATTTAATCGGGAAAAACACCCTATAATTTCAGCCCCACTGAGAAATTTTCTTTCATTTCATCCCCATTTGAAATTCAATGTAAATAATTGTAGCTGGGAACAATAGAATTTTTACCTCCAGTGGAATTTCGAAAAATAATATTTTTAGAAATTTTTACTCCCACTGGGGAAAATTTCCACCCGAGCTGTGAGACAGGGATGTCTAATTGTTTTCTCTAGTTATTTTTTCACGATTTGCTTCAAACGGTACCTTCTTTGAATCCAAGTGAAGAATCTCAGAGGAAATCCCTCCTTCTCATTCTCTTCATAATTCTTCTTGATGATGTTTTCAACTTCGATTGTTTCATAGAGCATGATTTGTTTCACGTGAAAGTTGAACTCTCATCAGCAAAGAAAAGAAAAAAGGGTTAAATTAGGGGAAAACAGAAGTTCTTCAATTATTCATCAGCTTCCAAATTTCGACCAAAGTCCAAAGATTATTTTAGTAGAAAATTTCTAATATTTTTTTCAATATTTATTCATATTTTTACAAAAAAAATAAGTTCCCTTTGGGCCTTTGGGGGTGATTTTGAACTATGGAATTGACTATCTGCTTAATTTGAGGGTTCCGAGGAAACCTATCTCCCACATAGATAACAGTTGAACTGAAAAATGAAATAAATATGTTGGTTTGCCCTATCTTTCGATTCACAGTTTTCCAATAACTTTATCAAAACATAAACATTAGCTATATGGAAATTTTCAAAATCAAGACAAAAACTTTTTAGACCACTGCTGGGTTTTATAATTATGGGACTAATGAAAGAAATATCAACACTTTGGCTGAATTGGAGAGCTTTTCCTTTTTGCAAAAACATTAATTCTTTCTGAGGACCTAAATCTTTACCTTTTTTCTCTCTTTAAGATATTCAACGTTTTTGACCAAAGAAAGAGTGTAAAAACCTTGGCTTCTGCTCATCCCCTAGGGAAGAAAATTTCTTATATAGGAAGTATATACACCCTCTGCTCACAGATCCACTGGGACCCCTTTCCACTGGAAAATTGGCTAAAATATCGTCCCCGGTGGAAAATTATCCTCCAATTTTTGTCCCCACTGAAAATAATCAAATAAACCAATCCTCACTACAAAATAATTTACTATTTTTCCCATGCCCATTGAATTTTCTGACTTGAAAACAAAAGAAATAAAATCCCCAGCCATAAAAAATATGGGAATATCAATCCCCATTGAGTTTTTTCTGTTGTTTTTATCCCCATTGACTGAAAAAAATCCTACCGGATCTGTGAGAAGGGGGTGTGTATATCTATAGAGGTCTGCGATATTCAGACTAATAAAAGCTTGTTTTACAGCCTTTGAAACGGTCATATGAAAGATAAAACACTAAAAAATCGAGATGGTTCAAATTTCTCGGAAACTTGATATTTTTGTTTTTCAGATGTTCAGAGAGACAAACATTGTAAACTACATGTCTTTCTTTGTTTTGTTTTGAAACACAAGATGCGATAAGATAGATAGCAAAGATAATCGCATTTTAGAAAATTGGAAATAACATGGAATAACTTTCACGAATCCGGACCCCTACTTACAAAATGTCAGCCAAAAACTCTTTTCTTGGTGAGAAAAATAGTCTAAAATCTCATCCCCATTGGAGAAATACATTCCTTTTCATCCACAATGAGAAAACAGGAATCCCAAGAGGGTTAACAAGTGAGCCCCCCAGCGGTTGGGGATGGCGTGATAGTGGGTTTTTGGTGGCATGAGAAAGCATGAATTTGTGGCCCACTTGGGGATGGACTCGTAAGACATCCATTATTCTCAAATTGTTATCTTTTTTTAGTTCCAAAGGAGTTGTATCTGATTTACGTTCAAATTTCCCTCAGCTAGAAGTCAACTTGAATATTTTTAGTAATAAGTGAAAACTTTAAACTTTAACCAGTTTTGGAAAAATTTGTCAGATTAAAAAAATTGAGCAGTTGACTACGAAATTCATGAGGGTGCATCATACATTTGTTATGTCACCAAAATAATTTCAATTCATCTTTTTTCTATCAAATCGTTGATCGAATTCAAAACATAGGCAGGGAATTTCTTCTTCATTTCATTCAAACTCTTGAATAGGAAACAGAGCCATGTGGTCCATCACACGTAATAAAATTTCTTCAATTTTTAAATATTTTGCTTTTATTCCATCAAAATATATCAACACTTATTATCTACGTACGTGTGCTTCACCTCATGCAGATTAAGATAAGCGTCTTTCAGGTTTCCCTTAGTTTCTGACCGCAACTTACCTCATAGTCATGAAAGGGTAACGCTTCTTTCTGTTTTTATTTCGTTTAGAAGTTACACTTCTCATTGTACTCCAGGAAATGCCTAGAAAAATGACGGGTATCCACCCTATGGACGCCTTTTTGGAAGCCCTGTAAGACTCTTGCAAGTCAGAAAATTTAATCTCAGTTCCAACAAGGTTCGGAAAAATAGGAAAATTTCAACTTTTTGTCTTTTGAAATTTGGTCAGATTAGTCCCAACAAGTGTCATAAAATTCACAAAACTTTTCTATTTTCTTCCTTTTTAGTCCCGCTAAGGGTAACTTGGTATTCTACACTGGTTCACTGTCTCAAACATCACCGATGGACCTAAATTCCATATTGGGGATTCGAATCCAATGAATCAATGCGCTGAATGCTATCCCCACTGAACTTTCTGACTGAAAACAATGGAACTCAAATCCCTAGCCATAAAAAAACATAGGCATATCAATTCAAATCGCGAGTTCCAGTCTGTTATTTTTACCCCTACTGGCTGAAAAAAAACCACTGGGCCGGTGAGAAAGGGGTGTCTCTATCTATCAAAAAAAAATTTACTAGTTGAAAGGACTTAGATCAGAATCATTATTGTCGATATCAAAATTCCCAGTTTCCAAGCACATTGTCATTTGAGGCGAATCACGCCTTTACCTGTCAGGTTATGTCATCAATCACAAGTCAAAAATAGTAAATCACAACACCACAACAAGATGATACGAATGAACAGGAGCCAAAAGTTTTAGATTTCTGCTTAATTGCAAGACAATACTATGCTTACTATAGTATTTCCCTATCATTGTGGTCTCTCATGTTTTTTTTTGCCGACATTGTTGTTCTGCGTAAAATAAATTATTGTTTTGAAAATTAGATGCCCTGCAAGATTGACTGAAGATTGATTAAAAATGAAAGTAAACATTGTCAGCAGTTTTGAAAAAACGAGCAGACAGTAGTCGATAGTATGAAGACTATTCTCTAATCTATCACACCTGGCCTATATCACAGAAATTCGATCAAAATTTCGGTCCTACTACAAGGGAACTTATTTTGGCGGGAACCTTAAGGTATTGATATTAATTTCACCCCCATTCGAAATTCAATGAAAATAAACCACACTCTAAAACCAAATGGATATTCTAAACTAGGAACAATAGACAATAATAATTTTCATCCCCGATGTGAGAACAAATTCCACCGGATATTGTAATCTAGTTAGACGGCACTTGTATAAACAGGCCCCCTAAACAGTGTAAAATAAAATTGGAACCGAAATTGTCTGAAACTACAACAAGATAAAAGGACAGCAAATACTCCTTATTTTCAACTTTCCTTATTTTGAATGAACATCATAAAAGCAAATTCTGATCTGGCACTCGTTCTTCAATATGATTTGCATCAATAAAGAGGTGAATATATAGTTAGAGTATAGTTACTACAATCAGTTCCAAAATACTTGGCACAAAAGGAAAATTCCCCACGAAATTTTATAACCACAAACGATTTGTAAGTGCTCCAAATTAGGTTGCAAAGGTAGAGTTTAAACGCTAGACTTAAGACTTAGGAGGACACCTCGCTCAGGATCTGAGGATCCAAAAGTTCAAAAATGGTCCGAAATATAGCCTAGAAACCAATAAATCCCTCCCAGATCGAAATATTCGACGAAATCAAGTTGAGGGCCCGAAATTGACATTCTCGCTCGAACTTCAATTTTCGAAACATTGTAAAATAGCCATAATTGCCAATATGTTATGGCACTGATTGTAGATAACTTTAACTCTAGCAAATGCTCAAAATTCTTTATTTTCACTAGCCTATTAAATCTAACCTCAGAAATAACTGTCAAAAGGTTTTATAGTTTAGCAGAATCAGCCCTGGCTTCCCCGACCTATTTTGGATAAACACTGGCCCATAAGATATTTTAAAATATTGAATAAAAAGATAGATAGGAGAACCAAAAATATTTTAAGAAGCTCTAAAAATACTATTTGGAACTATTAAAAACACTATGGGGCCAATTAAGTTTTATGAATTTTCTATTTTCCATTGCTGTAATCAACGTTTATCAAAGCTCGATTAAAAGAAATTGATAGGTCGAATTCTATGAAAAAAAATGTTTAGGGAAAATTTTATTTCAATTGTGTAAATTTCAGAAGAAACTATTCCCCTTTTAATAAATAGATTTACTTATATTTACGATAAATATGGAGTCTTCTAATCAGGGCTTTATCGCCGGGAGGTCTTTTAATATTCTTTTCAAGACCACTAGTGGTTGCTAGTTGGTTGGTTAAAGGTTTACGTGCATTCATTTTGTGTGCAGTTAGAAATAGAGTCAAAAACAAGGTGACGAAAAAGTATCAAACAGGCCCGGTGGAAGCGGGGAGACTGGAGAAACTCCAGCTTCCCCACTTTTGAGTAAATGAGATTTACAATTTTTATCTCAAATTCCTAGTGAATTTTATCTCATTCTGAGCCTTTAGCCTCCCCACTTTTACGGTTGTTCCGCAGGGCCTGTCAAACTCCATCATATTTTCAAAATGAAGGTGTTGGACCTAAAAACATACATATAATATTTTAGTAGATGGTTAGGGTTAATTTGAATATCTAAACTCAAACCCAGACCCTTACTTCACTTCTTTATGATTCTGATAGCGCTCACAAAAAGATTGTATCAACGTTAATCGGTAGAATCAAAAACTGGTGCAAGTAGCCTTGGGTACGAGATTGAATACGTCCAAACACAGAAAAAGACAGTGTTCAATAACAGGCGATAGGACTCTATCATCATCATTTCAACCAGGATTATGATGACCTAGCAAGACGTGCATCTCTTAGGTTTAAGGCTTAAAAGGGTAGGTTTAGACGTGAACAAAAGTTTCAAAAGCGAACAGGAAGGGCCAACTCCCTCCATACAGGACTTTCTTAAAAGGACTCAACCCTAAAGATGACGTATTAGGTATGCATTGTAATTTATATAAGCACTTTTCTTGTTTCTGTAAGTCCAACTTTGAGAGAATATGGAATGTATAACTGGCTTTTAAAACACCCCTGTGTCACAGACCCCCTGTGTCACAGACCCACTAGGACCCCAGCCCCACTAGAAAATTAGGGAAATCGACTTTGATTTCATCCCCACTCGAAATTCAATGTTTAAAAATTACACCCCAAAACCATCCCCACTTGGTTTTTTTAACCTTGGAACAACAGAATTTCCATCCCCATTAGGATTTCAATAGGAATTCTTATCCCACTGAGGAAAAAAGTTCCACCGGGGCTGTGAGACAGAGCTGTTTTAAACCACTGAAATTTGGATAATGATCGGTACACTGCACGCTTATTTTTGATTTTCTACCAATGTTGATAAGAAGTTGTGTTAAAAAAAATGACCTAGCGGAATTTTAGTGTTGTTTTCAGAAGAATGTTTTTCAATTTTTAAAGACGTTTACAATTTTTGAACAGCATGCTTCAAAATTTGTTTGAAGCAAATATTGTTTCATAATTTCGTCTTCAGAACTCACTTCAAAACAAGAAGAAATGTTTTCCAAATAGCGATCAAATCTCAATTTGGGAGGAACAAGCTACACGTTTTTTTTATAAGAACAAACTATATAAGAACATAAGGCTTCGATGGCCAAAATGTTATGAACAAGTTAAGAACATTTTAAGGCTTTGCAGACTCTAAAACACCAAATTTCTTAGGAAAATGAATAAAAATGCTCAAAAATGGTGAAAATAAGAACATGTTAAGAACATTTTTAGGCTTAACACTCAAAAATTTAATGAAGGAAGGCTTCAAAAATTTTGGATGTTCTTATAAAATAAAAAACGTGTATTACGTCAAGTTGAAATTATATACGTCACTAAGCATAATTTGTAAGATTTGAGTAAGAAATATTTTCTGAAATATTCCACATAGTGACTTTCCCCTTTCCCCTAAGCCAATTTTGAGCAAAAAGGAAAATTCTTTTGACTGCACTTAAAATACAGTCAATAGTGAATTGATACTATTTAGAGGATTTTGACCCTAACCATCATACAATACTATACTTAATGGACCGTACATCCTGTGCCCAAGTTCAGGAGTTGCCATAAAGCCATTATGGTAATAACCGGGAGGGCACATTGCTATACATTGTATATTGGCTCACTGCTTTTGTAGTTTGAGCACTCTTGGATTGGGTGGAGAGTCTTCATTTAAGACGCTCACTATTTGCATTATGCATCGCTCGCTGCTCGCAGTTTGAGCACTCTTGTGACTCCACAATGCAATCCACAAAATGTGTAACCGTACATCCTGTGCCCAAGTTCAGGAGTTGCCATAAAGCCATTATGGTAATAACCGGGAGGGCACATTGATATACATTGTACTTAATGGATCAAAAGAATTTTTGTCTAAGAATGAAATTGTATATACATTGATAAATCATATAATAGGCTTATTTTTGTCTAATGATACATTACTGCATCAAATACCCGGTGGAGCCTCTTCCCCATTAGAAAAATTGACCGAAGTATCCTCACCGGCGAGAAAAATACCCTGGAATTTGACCCCCCGCCCTGCTCAACACTGCAATTGTTTTTGTTGACTAAAATTTTGAGAATCTCTGCTGGAATTCTGTCCTGTAAACAAATGGAATTCAATTATCCGCCCAAGCGGAACAAGGGGATCTTTCCAACCCCATTGGCATTTAGCTCTTTTATTCTATCATTATATTTTCACCAGGGCACTGAAACAGGGGCTTAATGCTACACTTATATGGTCAAACCTCTCCATTTCTGTACAGTTAGCCTACCAAGCCCTGAGGGGGGGGGGGTACATGTTTTTTATAAGCATAACGTTTATAAGCATATGCAGGCTCAGTTTTTGGTAACTTAACAATAACTACTCATTGTTTGAGAACAATAGAATGCCAAGCATAGTGCGAGCCTGGAATAGGGACAGACACTTGCCTTAAAAAAAACATGTACTTATGTAAAAACGGGTGCTGGGTATATACGTGTGCCGTAAGGGTTTCTCCAGTTAGCCTTGTCTCCCTAAGCTAAGAGTTAAAAAATCTTATCTCTCTAAGGGTCAGAATCTCGACATTAACACGTCAAAAAATGACAAATACTCAAATAGAAGGAACGATTTTCCGAAATTAGTCTCTCTAAGATTCAGGGTTCGGAGGTCCGGGCTAAAAATCAACCTATAGTGTTACTGAATTACTGAGGAATAGTTTGGAAGTTTGGAGAAAATTTCATTTTTGACCTTCTTTACGAATATTACCAAATTTAACTAATCCTTTCCAAAATTTGCTTCATTTTTCTTCGAATTGTGTGACCCTTGGATTTAATTTCCAGATTCTGTGATTTTGGAATCTTTACAGGTCCGAAAAACGACGTATCAATTGTTTCGGAAAAGGTCTAAAGATCACATTTTTCAGACAGCATTTGACGAGGTCAAATTAAACAACAACATTGAAATTTCATCACGTTTGACAGACATACTATCAGAAAGAGGATTAAATGATTTAATCCTCAGCTTAGACATGAACTGTTTTGGAAAATTCGACATTCGTCAAACAAGTCAGACTTAATATTGGGTAATCAGAAAAATGAAACTTTTTTTGCAATTTAGAATACGTCTCCACGATCAAAGTCATTTTGTTCTTTCAAAAAAATGCCATAAATTTGTTTAGCAAGCAAAAAATATTGAGAAATGGCTTAAATCGCTTATGAACCCTCGATCACAACCACAGGACCTGCCGGAAAGTTTCTACGTAAATTGTGCGGCTTACCTGTGGTGTCAAGTTGAATAGGGGGAGTTGAATCCTTTTACGGATTTTCTCCCAAAGTACCAATCCACCCCTTGCTTATTCCAACCATCCCTACAATTATGCACACAGAGAGCTGTTAAACGAATGGTTTAAAAAAAGGAATTAACAACAATTGAAGTTTGTTGGCATTACTAAAATAATATTGATCAGTTCCAAAAAAATCAAGTTACGTATATACAATCTCCTTAGCTCCTTTAAATTTACATAATAGTTCAAGCAAGCAGTTAAAAAATAATAAAATAAATTACATATATACCTGTTTGTTACAAAATAAGGGAGTTTGGGTACTAATTTGTTAAGTAGGTTGAGCGACCAATCCAGCAGCGCCTTTACCAAGTTGTTGTCCAGTGACATTGCTTTGAAGGGGTTTGAAACCGAGTTCTTCTGTGGGAACACCAAACGAACGGAATTTTGCTTCGTACGTTCGAATTAAATCGTTGTGAGCCTAAAACGTAGATGAAAAAGAACATTCGCTATCAATCAAACCGCAGTTGCCGTCAATGCTTTCAAACCATACACTTAACGTGCATTTTTCATATGAATTATCATACTATTTTCAAGCCTAATAATTGCAATCTTAGCTTGCAAAGTTAGGCCAAAGGAAGGGAAACAGCTCAGGGTTACGACCCTTGCTATTTCACATCAATAATTACAACTACCCCTGAAAAAAAGCATACAAGACGAACAGGGTTATAATTTAGTTTACCTTGCAAACACGAGCAAGTTCATATTGAAGATCTTTAATGGCGCTGTTCTTCGAGTCCAATACATCCTAAATAAGAATACAAACACAGTTTCAGTATAGTAAAGTAAGTATATTCATCTAGAGTGGCTGTCGGCTGAACCAGGAATAAGGGAGTCTACCCCCTTTTCTATTAGCGCTAGACCTATGAGATTGAAAGCTGAATGCTACCGAGTGAGCTATCCTACCACAACAGTCCAACGGTCCAACAGTTCTGGTGGCTGGTCAGAAGACAACATGAGAGCGACTGTATTCACTTCATTGGAAAACAAAAGAAATTTCACATGTAAAAATTTAGTGTCTCAAGGAGGTTCAAATGGACTATTTTAAAAGGTTTGTTTTAAAATAAGAGTGATATCGTTTGCTTACTCATCAATTTTAACTCACAAGCTTTTTCAAATTAGATTGGCACGGATATGGAGCAAGATTGATCAGAAAGAGGAAAAGAACAACAACGTTTTGCCTATATCAGCATAATATAACAATAGGCAAACACTGTCCTGATATGAAATATGTGTCTGATATGAAACGGGAACACTTATGTAAAAATAAAACCTTTAACTATTTTACGAACGTACCGCCGTGTAGTTTGCATTAATTGGTATAAATTACGAAAAGCATGATCACAAACAATAATTTTGAATTCATATTCATAAACATCCCGGACCACTTACCTCGAGTTTTCTTGTGACGACTGTCAATGCAGTTGGATCGAGATTGGATGCTGATAATACTTCATTCAATTGTGCTTCCTAAGAATGCAAATGGTTAAAATAAATTGGTAGAATGTCTCTAGAGATCGAAATCTTAGGGGAAATTAAGAATCCCAGGCTATCTTTTAGACTAGATATAAAAAAATTAGCTTAAAGATAAAGGCATTTGAAAAATATAGTACAGCGAGGAGGCCTGCGCAGACTCTAGGAAAATTTTATTAGCAAAAGCCAATAATAAAAAGAAATGTAAAAGCTTTACCAAACTGATGCATAACGCTTTTCAAAAATCGAATTGTTCCGAGTATATTATACATTATGCAAGACAAAAACGAAGCGCGTACCTTCTTCTCAAGGGTATCAGCAAGAGCACCCAATTTCTTTTCCAATAACAAATTCTTGAAGTTACTCTTCTGTTGCACTTCATGTATGGCGGTCACGAATTTATTATATAATTCATCACGCTCATTTTGTGTTTGTTCGAAACGCTGTCGAAGAACTTCATGCTCCCATTGTAATTTTCCGAGCTCTTGTTCTTGTACGCGAAGTCTTGCTTTGGCGCTTTGCAAAGAGGCTTTGTCTTTTTCGTAATTTGCGAGCTGAAATATAATGAAAATATGTTCAAAGCTTCATTTAAATTATTTCGGCAAGGATGTCACATTAAACTTTTTGCTGTGACTCATATTACTGTAATATCATAAGCCAAAAAGTTTAGAAATTCGACATATCTAGTTGTGTAATAAGCTAGTGTTCCGAAATTTTCCAAAATATCTATTACCCTTCACTAAGATATTTGCTAAAAACCCGGATACCTGTTTTTGTAATTCTTGAACTTCTTCTTTAGCTTTTTGAAGAGGTTCAATGAGGCGTCGATTCTCAGTCATCACTTCGTTCATTTGCTTCTCTAAACGCTCTTCCTTCTTACGCATCTCTTCTACTTGTTCCTGTGTATCGAAAGGTAAGAGACAAGATCAGAAAAAAGACCATAATAGACGTTTTATTTTTACAAGAGCAACCTATATAAGGATACAAGGCTTCGGTGGCCAAAATGTTAAGAATAATTTTAAGGTTTCGCGAACTCTAAAACACACATTCCTTATGAAGTTGCACAACAATATCACAAAATGACTCAAAAAGAGCATCGGAAGACTTCAAAAAATTTTGGACATCTATAAAAAAATGTGTAATTCAAAAGGTGTGAAAATGTTATACATGATATGATGCTTACATTTTGATTTTTAAAGATTTGCCAGACTCTAAAAGTAAGCTTCTCTTGATGTAAACCTTTTCCTTAAGATAATACTCAGTGTGGAGAATTCAAGCTTTTCAAAAGCAAACATGAGTTCTCAGTAACACATGAAGTACCGAGAGGATTATTATGTCCAAGAAGGTACTAGCTAGCATCACATTTAATCGTTTTGAGGAACCAGGACAATCGCTCTACAATCAGTGCCGAAATATATTGGCAATTTTGGGTATTCTAACGTTTTTCAGAATTTAAAGCTCGGGCAAGAATTACAATTTCAGTACTTTGTTTCAGGGAATTTTTTGATTTGGGAGGTGTTAAGTGGCTTCCAGCCTATGTTCTCAGTCATATTGAAACATTTTTGAGCTTTTAGATCCTGAGATTCTAAGGTCGTAAACCTTAAGTCTAATGTTAAAACTCAGAGTTAAACTCTACTTTCTGACCGTACTTTAAAGCACTTAATAATCACTTGCCGTTTTAAAGTTTTGAGGGAATTCCCCTTTTGTGCTAAATATTTGGGCGCCGATTGTAGATTATTTATTTACCTTCAGCGAGTTAATAAGTGCCAGATTATTGAGTGTGATGTCATTATAATAGTTCTTGATATCACTGAATGCCTTCTCGTGGTTCTTCATCAACGTGTTGATCTGACTGTTCTTACGTTCTTCAACCTCGTGAATCTCCGTCTTGCGTCGTAATTCCAGTTCGTCACGTAACATACGCATCTTACGCTCGTATTTTGATTCGATTTCTGGAAAACGAAATTAATAAAAATGGGACGTGTAAATAGTGTTGAAAGTAAGTGGAAAAACCATGCGCACAAGACACTTACCAATTTTGCACTTTCATAAGGTTGTCTTAAAAGTAGCAGAAAATAACTAGCTGCAAAAATATATGTTTTCCTAGTTTTTTCAACTCGTAATGATAGAAAAAAACATTGAATACCTTTTGCTTGTCGTTCGAAATCATTACGTAACGCTGTGATCTGTTCATCTTTTTTCTAAACAATTCAACAATCAAAACATGCATTGGGTAAGTCATTTGACAATAGACGATATAGCATGTACAGGTTGGCGGGTGTAGGGAAAAACCTTTGATTGGAAGTTTCTCAGGATAAAAATATCCCGAAATACAACTCATTATTGCAAGGAAAAAGGAAAACCAAAGAATCATGCCATGTCAATTATTGACAAAGTTTGACTTTTCGATAAGAGACAGTTCGAAACTAATAACATTTAAACCAATACATTAAAAACATCAGAATTTTCAAAATACAAACCCTAATTAGTGTTTTTAATAGATCTTCATTTGAAAGTTCTTGTTCTTTGAGTTCCACTTTGAGATTTCGTTTGTCTTTTCGAAGTTCTGATTCGTTGTCATTGTAATCATCTTGTGCTAACTTCAATGCAACAGCATCTTAATAGAAAACAAATAAATATATACATTAGAGTCTTCATAACTCGAACACTCACGGAGTTTTCATAACTCGAACACTCACGAGGAGCACAAATCTGTTCCAGTTATGGAGTAAAACTTATGAAACATTGTTAACTGAAGGGACCATAAAACTTGTTCGAGTTTAGGAGGTATTCGAGTTGTAAAACTTCGAGTTAAAGAGACTATACTTTATGAACTTTTTCAATGATGTTTATCCACAAAAAGTGGGTCTTTAAAATATAAAGTCAACTCAAGGTAGTTTACTACAAGCAACACAGAAAATATACTCGATAACGGTAACCATGAGATAGTTTACACCACCTTTTTAATAGAGGGATACCAACTTTTTGGAGGCCTTTCTGGGGGTACCAAGATTTGCCAAAAAGACTTGGGGGGGGAGGTGGGAATGTAGGGGGAGATCAAGTTAAAAAAATTAGGTTTGAAAATTTGGTTAATTCAAACATATACAAATGATCACGGTCTGTTTATGTTCACGGTTGTTAATATAAAAACGTTTGTCATTTTGTGAAATTGTTGGCTCGTGACTTCATTACTTTGTACTTTTTCACCATTTTGGTAGTACATAGAAAAATTTTCTGTAAAAAAGACTTCATTACAGAGGGGAAGATGGGTATTGGGGATGAAATAAACGTGGGGGAGGTTCTTAACTCTCTACACACTATGCATGGTGGGAACATAGTGACTCTACCAAACCAAAAGTTAATATAACATACTCTCTGCTTTTAGTTCTGTAATATTATTTTGATGCTCATAGAGAAGATGTTTGACTTTTTGTTTATAAACTTTTATTTCCACTTGATGTCTCTCCTCAGCTTCTTCCATTTCGCGTTCTTTGTTCCTTAGATCTGCTTTCCGTTCCTCATACTGTCTCTTGGTGATTTCCCAAAATGTATTGACCTTGTCACGTTCCAGTTGAAAATAATTCCTTTCCTCACGTTCTCTGTCTAGTTCTTCACGCAGTCTTACAATGTATTCTTCAAGCTGTTAAGAAATGATCAAACATGATAAAACCTTACTATTGCATTTGGACACCACCAGATAGTTCTTTTTAGCTAAATTTGACAAAGAAGGGAGTTCTTACAAAGACCCTGTTCTTCTATAATCTTTATCCCACAAACAACTGTATTATTGTAACAGGAGTTCTCTTTTTGTTCTAAACAAATATTTTTGTCAAAATTTGTTCCATCTTAAATTCTTTTATAACAAACCTGTTCTTTAGTCATTTCTTCTGTACTGATCCCATCAACGATTGTGGGTGCCTTTGCTTTGGCAGATTTCTTCCCTCCTTTTTTCTTTGGCCCCTAAAAGAATTTTTAAGAAGAAAGAATTGGAGAGATGCAACTCATAACATACATTACTTGTGAACGAAACCATTGGATTGCTTCATTTATTCAGCAATAAAGATATTTTGCAAAGATAGTTTACCAGGTTATTGAATCCTTCTTACCAGCACAATGCACACAGAGTGCTGCTTTTTTCCCTCAAAATTGTGATGCCAACAAGTTAAATCAAAAGCTTACTTATCGAGCCTGGAATTTTAAATGTCAAAATACCTTGATCAAAGAAAAGAAATTTGGAATGAGCTAGAAACTGAAATTTGTATGTAAACTTACCATTTTTTATGTGTGTTTAATGTATTCAATTTATAATATATTTTTGTTTGTTCTTGCTGCAAGAAGATAAAATTCATGTAAGATTATTTCCTTTCAACATAACAATTATTCCTCTACGCAAATTCCGAATATTTACGTTCAACGGCTTATGCCCAAAGGGTCCCAAAAAAAACAAAAAACATCAATTATTTCGAGAGAAAGTGGGTTTTCAATTTTGCGAAAGATTTTCACTGTAACGACTTCTCCTCAAAAACGCTAATTCCCCCCTGACCACTTTCGCTTTCATTTTCAACTACCCTTCCAAAATTGGTCACGTAACTCTCAAGGTCCATATCCAAAAAATCCTTAATGGCCCCCTCAAGACTCACTCACAATTCACATTAGACTTAAAGTAATATAGATAAAATAATTAAATGCATCTCGTGGTTGACCAAATAGATTCGTATTATCTTTTGTGGAATGCAACCTCATAAGATTGGATTGAAAGAAGAATCCAGCATCCACAATGACAAGAAAAAATCTCCACGCAGTACACACATAATCATTAATTATGTATCAGTGTGTTATTGTTAAATGCTTAAGATTTTCATAGAATGTTTTTGTAGAATGTCATATGGAATAATTAAAAGCTTCAGCATCCCAACAATAACACACAAAAGCATAATTAGTAAATATGTGCACACAATATTTTCTTATGTTGGAGTCTAAGTTTAATTATATTCAACATAAGGCGAAAATAAAAAAAGCCTATTAAAGCATTAAAGCTTTTTTCTTTCACCCGCATTCCGGAAACACTACATTTTTTTATTTTTGCCTAACATCAGGAATGACAAAAGCTTTTTTCTTTTTTAATAAAGGGATATTTGGTATGCAGATTCATTTTATAGTGCTGAGCAAAACCTATTTACCATAATGTGTATAACAAATTTGAACATCCTCTTCTCACAGACCCACTGGGACCCCTTCGCACTGGAAAAATTGGCCCAAATATCGCCCCCAGTGGAAAATTATACTCCAAATTTTGTCCCCACTAAAAATAATTGAATAAACCAATCCTCACTGCACAATATTTTTATTTTTCCCATCCCAATTGAATTTTCTGACTATAGATTTTAAATCCCCACCCATAAGAAATATGGTAATGACAATCCTCATTGAATTTCAGTCAGTTTTTTTACCTCCACTGGCTGAAAAAGTCTTGCCGGGTCTGTGAGAAAGGGAGTGTATTTGAGAAACAAACAAGTAGAATACATGAGATTAAAGTTTGCCCGGTGGGACTCAAAAAAACTATGTAACCATTTAACTAATGTAAGTGAAAAAATTGGGCAATGAGTTTTTTGGAGTTTCTGAACCTTCAGGATGTTCTTAAAGTTGGACTTTGACTTGGTCATTATTAGCATTCAACTTTGATATCAAAATATTTTTTCAAAATTTTTAGATTGTTTTATTTTGTTCAATCGCAAACACTCCTTAAAGTGTCAAATATTTTATTTTATTACCCAATCATTGTGATATCGATTGTTTTCAAAAAATTGCTGTGTGATTGTTTAAAAAGAAGTATCTGATCAAATGAAAGTAAAGTGCTTTAATCCAATCAGAAAGGATTCTTTGAAAAAATAACACTTGCATCAAATTCCCGCTTTCGTTTGAGAACGAAATATAAGAAAAAATTCAACACTTAGAATCAACGATTGAAAGAAATAAAGAAATATGACTGCTCCTCATCCAAGGTAACGAAAAATCATTAGTGCCAAAAATCAGTCATTTTAAAACCTTCATTATACGCAGCAATCTCATTGGTTGAAATTTAAAAAAGACTTTCGAAGGGAGCCACTTACCTTCAACTGTTCAAACTTGGGACGATTGGTCGAGACATGGGACTGTTGAAATTCTGGCCTGTATTTTCACTTACTGTTAAAATTCTCTTTGACAACAAATTTGTTTTGATAACTCCACCAGGTTTATCAATCATACTTTCTGTCGTAACATGTCACGATAACTTTCACTGATAGTGCGCCCTTTTTAACTTTTTTGTTTTCATTCAAAATGACCAGACAGCGATTGGAGAATTAGAGAACGCCCGACCGTCTAACCGCCTATCGCCCGATGGGATCAACAAATAACGAGTGTGTAACTTGCCGCGCAAGTCAAACGCTCCATTTTTGTTTTTTCTTGCAGATTTTGATATAAACATTGCATGGGGAATACTTCTATAATGTCAATGTGTATCATGAGGGGGGGGGGGTTCAAGGGGTACTCAATACCGAATTACCAGCATCTTTTTTCCGAAATACCGGAATACCGGACAAAATAAACCCCACCGTCACCGACAATTTTTAGAATTTATGTTATGCCTAATTCGTAAGGAAAGGCATTTCAACTGCAAGAATTGTTGATGAAATAAGAAGCAAGGGACACCTTGTTGAAACTTTCATTTTTCAACTGTTCTAATTTCAAATGTTGTATGAAAATTATCCGAGCGAAGCAAGCGCAAAATATAATAGCTAATCAAAAGCCCTCTATTATGGCTAAAGATGCGTTTTTCAATGTAAAAATAGGAAAAGGGGCTCCATAATTGGTTTAGTCCGTCCAATTTGCTTTTGATAATCGTTAATGATTTTTTATCAAATTCTACTCTAACCAAGAAAAATAGACATTTTTAAGTGCTTTAACAGATAGTATCACTTTTTAATCGAAGGTTGTGAAAAGTCATTATTCAAAGGATAGTGGATGGAATATTCGGCGCCCCCTCCCTCCTTGAGCAGTCGCCACTGGAGCTCCCCTGTTGCCCCTCTTACCCCCTGCCCCCACGCTACTGCTTTGGGGCAGAAGTTGTATACTGTGTCAAAGTTAATGGTATTAGAAGATTTGAATTTACCAAAATACCGAACTTCCATGGGTAAATACCAAAATACATTTTTAGGCAATTTAACGTCACCGGCAGCATTTCAAATACCGGAATACCGCACATTTTTCTTCAATATACCGGACAGAAAAAAGGCCTATACTGTATCACTGTAAACCTTGAAACCCCCTATTGTATTATATGTCAACTATGTGGATACTGTCAATAAGAAAGTACAAAAATTGACTGTTTTTGCATATTCTTTACACCCCTGACTAGTTTTGCAAATTACAGACTAATAAATGTCTACTAGGCCCTACATTGATACCTGTGGTTAAGTTAAAAGGTCCATCTTGCAAAAGGTATACTTAAAGAGATATATATTTAAACTGTGGTCCTAAAAAAAACGACAATGAATTTTCCTAACTGACAGCTAGTCACACTAAGAAATAAAGCTTTCAGAAAAACAACATCAGTCATCTACAGGATGTATTTGCAACAACAAGGATGAGAGTTACCTGAATCAAGTTCAAGATCCAAAGACAATCAATTAAGATTTGAAATGAAACAAAATGATTGATTGCTAAACGTGCAGCAGCCAATCAACCAACCAAAATTTGTAATTCAATTCCCGAGACAGGGCTTCAATTTTTTAGACCTTGATTATACGCTAAAGCAAAACTAATTCTGCACATGTAAATGGGCCATTGCTTGATGTCCGGCAAAATTTCCGAGAATAGCCTATCTGGCAGTGCGGATCTTGTTGGGTTCTGTCTCCCCTGTAGATCTTTTTCTTGGGAAGTTGATCTTCAAATTAGTTTTCAAGGTTGGCTTGGCTCAAATTTTTCCATCTACAGTATGGCTCAAATTCTAGGCAATTTCTCATTGTTTTTTAAAAATGATTTTAAATTTCATTAAAAAGCACCGGATTATTTTTTCATGAATTCCTTTAGAAGTTTCGCGGCACACTTTTTTACTTGCGAGTCAAGTAAACAATATAGCGCTTTTGCAGCATTAATCTTTGATACGCATTTTGGCGGGACGCTAGTGTGACTAACTGACCGAAAGGATAATGAGTTATCCAAGATCGATAAGTCTTAATAGGGTGCTCCAAACAAGTTGAAATTAGGTACACACGAAGAACCTTATCCTACAACAAGATTCCTATTAAAAAATCTTGTAAAAAGGTCCAAAAATTATAATATTTGGAATAAAAAGGGAAAAAAAGTAAGTCTAGCTTTGCCTTATTGTCAGCTGTTAGGGGGGGGGCATAAAAAAATGCGAGAGCTTATTTGTATCATAAAAAAAGAATCTCAATCGAACGTTGGATTCCTTGGTAATATTTAATTGCAGTCAGGGAAACCATCCAGGATCCTGCCATTCTATAAGCCAGCAAAAACTAAATGACACTTGTAAACTTAAGTTTCTTACCATTTTCCATCGAAAACAACCAAAAACATTGCTACTTTTCAAAGCCAGAGACCAAAACAAATTATCTTCCATGATTATGGCGCTCTTTTGGATCTATTATTAAGGCCATTTAAAATTGTGGAAAGAGTCCCGAAAAAAACAAAGGCACCCGCTGCTTTGAGGGGGGTAACGCCAAAACGCCCAATATGATCTTCCAACAGAAAGCGAGTTAGTTGCTGCACGAGTTACGTCATGCACTCCACAGCAGCACGTCATGCACTCCACAGCAGCGCACAACCAAGCGTGTTTCAATGAATATCAATAATTATAAGAATATCTTATGTGCTTACCTTCAGTAAACTTTGAGTGCTTCATTTAAAATGAAGAAGGGAAGAAGATAAAAAATGAGCTGGATAATTTTTATTGTAACAGTTTGGTCAATCATCCCTGAAAGTTTGAAAAACTTTTCCCTACACAAAAAAAAATTTCAGCCAATTAAGGCACAGCGTGCTTATACTTACTATATTTGCTACATTGTCTAGGCTAAAAAAGTGCGAAAAGACACGAACGCCATTTTAGACCATGGCCAGGTACCTCAAAACGTTTCACTTTTTTTCAAAATGTCGGTGAATAAACTTTTGATATCTTTCTTGGTCAATTTGAGGGTGTTGATTCCGATTTTCAATGTTACCAAGCTTGAAAACCCGTAGTTTTTGCGTAATTTGCGCAATTTGCGATTTTAGGCAAAATTGTAAGCCCTGAAAATTCATGATTTTGGGGGGGTCTTCAAAATCAAAAAAGATCTATACCACGTGATAGAGCTCTTCAAACTGAGCAAAAAAATGTATCATATCAAAGTCTCAACTTTTCTAGATCAAAAGTTATAGGCGATTTTATGGTCAAAAATTGATTGAAAACAGGGAATTTCCCCACAATCTGCATAATTTATGCAAAATTATAGCACTTTTTTACCACAAAAACGCCGTCAAAAGCCGGCAGAAATTGGCATAAATGACCTCATTTGGGTACCGTAACTTGGTCTAATGTCGACACCCTTCCTCTAATTCCGACACCCTTTTTATCAGCTGAAATTTATAGAAAGGTTGAAACTATTTTTCTTTGCTTAGTGGTCAGAGAGGAATAA
This sequence comes from Clytia hemisphaerica, assembly GCF_902728285.1. NCBI lineage: Eukaryota > Metazoa > Cnidaria > Hydrozoa > Leptothecata > Clytiidae > Clytia > Clytia hemisphaerica. The sequence continues at coordinate 591,432 of NW_027103829.1, read as the reverse complement.
TCCTTTTTCAATCATTGATTCAAGCTTTCATATTATTCCTTTCTCTAAAGAAGGGTGTCGAAATTAGACGAGGGATGTCAACATTAGACCAACTTACGGTCAGGGTTCCGGGGAGTTTGGTTGGTGCCCACTGGTCAGGGGGGATGTGAGGGTACATGCCTCCACCAGCGGGGGTGCTTCAAAGTTCCTCAAAGTGTTGTCAAAGGCTGGCAAAAAGTGCGATCGAATTACGCGCAAAAAAAAGTTCGATTAAGTTCGATTTCAGTATAAATCGAACTTTTAATCGAACTTTGTATTTTGAGAAATTTGTGAGTATTCGATTAAAGTTCGACAACCAAACTTAGTCGAACATTAATCGGCCAAAAAAGTTCGATTAAGTTTGACAAAGTTTGATTAAACATACAGTTTGATTGGTTCGATTAATTATATACGAACTAACTACGTCTGGCAAAATCTGAATAAAAATTGCAAAACTGAAAAAGCAAAGAATTACAAGCCAAATCCTTCAAAGTTGAGAATCTCTATTTCTTATCATACTTAAGGAAAAAATACAGGGGAAATGTGGAATTCCAATAAGAAAATATCAAATAAAGAGCTCAATTTTCGTACCATGATATTTCACTTTCGCTTTGTTTACATTAGAAGGCCGCCATGACACTTTTATCAACAAATTTCCAAAACGAGGCTACAGAAATGCTGACCACGCAAAATATTTGAAAGGGCGTACTAGGTGATAGGGGCGGGGGCTAGAACGGGCGTTGCTCAAGTGTGTCTAGAAAGTACATTAGCTGACCGGTTAATTTAGATAACATCTGTTAATCATCGTTATTGTTGACATGCTTTGCTTATCGAAACAGTGGGCGAGAATTTTTTTTCTCTGTTTCACGAATGCGATAGTAGGGTCAAATTTTCAGTCAGTTTAGCCTTCACTGACAGAGACCCGGAAAACCCGAGTTATTTTTCCCGAGTTATTTTTCCGAGTTACGGAAAACCCGAGTTATGACGTCATTTTCAGAAAATTATGACGTCACACTCAAATTTATAACTCGGTTTTTCTTCCTTCCATTAAATTTTCGAGTTATTTCATGAATTTTAACTCGGTTTTTTTTCCTTCCGTTAAATTTTCGAGTTATTTCAAGAAATGAGCTGTGAGGCTGCTGGTCTCTGCTGGAAATTGGGCTTTGTGCATGGAAAAACATGGGTTAAGGCTTAGGTAAGTATTTTTTTAAATTGCATTGACCACCACTACAACACCTAGCCACTAGCCTAGAGAAATCTGAGCCAGATTGATTCACTTACCCCTATCCAACTTTTATGTACCGTAGGTCGGGGAAACTTCGGAATGAAGGAAACTTCGGACTAAAATCTTTAATAAGTGATTACCTCGCGAGGATTTAACATTTTATCGTACTTTTTTCTTTCTCAGTTCAGAAATGAAGTACACTCGACGATACATATCAAGCGACGGAACGCCGAAAGAAAAACGAAGAAGAAATTGAAGAAAATCACAATATTTTACCATCTTCCATTGTAAAGAGATTTGTTGGATATCTAAAGCGGCGACCTCATTAATTTATTTACGTGATGAAAAGAGGAGACATTGAATGTCACGTTAAAAGTTATTTGGGCTAAAAATATGCATTCCTCAATCTTCAATAGCTCTTCAAAGTTGCTCCGTAAATTCGCCGAGAAAGTCACTGCGAGAATAGCTTTACCGTCAGCCGAGAAAGATCTTCTTTAAACGAATCCCAAGAGAAACATAATGTGATTTCGAAGCAATTATAAGAACTTTGTTCTGACGTCACCAGACATTGATGATAAACGTGCAGGTAATTTGGTGCTTTATTAGTATAAAGTAAGGTAAAGGGAAAACCCTTTTTTTATTAGAAGTCGATGATGGTGGATTTTCTTCATTAGAACATTAGAATATGTCAAACAATTCTTGGAAAATGCTTGCTTGTAAGTCACCATCTGATCCACATAATATGTTGGATGCAAATTCTAATGATTTAAATCTAAGATTATGGTAACTAATTAAAGAGCCTCCGGTACACTTGAAGACGCGTTTGTCATGCTCTTTCCATGGTGGTGTGACAGTAGTGTATGTATTTTAGGCGTACAAACTTTCGCGAGCAGAAACTTTCGCGAATCGTTGGATATAAATGAGAACTTTTGAATGAAAATTGCCTTAAAATGGAAAAATATACCTTAAATCCGATAAAGACGGCTGCTCTTCGACTATAACAGGTATTAAACTATAAAATGATGTCAAAAATTTGATATTTATTACGATTTTGAGGTTCTATAGATTCCCAATTCTTTTGAGAAATTTTCACGAGCATAAACATGGCCCGTTCAGAATTTGCAAAGACATTTACTTTCGCCAAAAAGGCCAAAATTTGTAAAAGTCGCGAAAAATTCTGCTGGCGAAAGTTTATGCAGAAAAGAAATTTCTCTTTCAGGCCATTCGCGAAAGTTTATGCAGACGAAAAGTTTTTGACGAAATAGAAAATCTGTAAAAAGCTGTAATAAATATAAGATTCGCACGGATTCATTGCACTTTTAGCCTGATAAAGCCTCATTCACAAGTCAAAAGACAAAGGTTGCAATCCAATTCATTCAAGAAGTGTTTTTTCCTATTAATAAGCCATTATTTGTTTAAAAATTTTAAAATTAACGATTCGTGAAAGTTTGTCGTAAACTTTGCGCTATTTCGGCCTTGCGAAACTTTGTGCTCGTTTGTACGCCTAAAGTGATCAGTGATTTCGCCAGATCCAGGTGCCGAATTTCTCCAAAATAAATATAATCAATGTATTGTGGCTTTGATGTGAAAACTACCCCTAAGTTATTATCATTCAGCCCATTAACAATAGCTGAAATAGGTTAAACATTTTTATCATCTCGGTAGTCAAGACAGGGGTGTTTCCACCTAAACATTTTGTATTGAATGGTTGTGATAGAACCTGTTTACCTGTTCCTTTTTTGCCTAATGTTAATGAATGTGTCCACGTGAAAAAAATACTGCAAATTGACAATCGAAATATCATTAGCAAAATGGCCGCTTTGGTGCTATGACAGCCGATGGTTCTTACAGCTGGCTTACAAATCATTTTGACTCAAGAAACCTCTGTATCACTATGTTACTGGAGGATTATATGCGGTTTTAGACCATGTCGAACTTATCAGAGGAAGATATTTGTAATTGTAAATTCATTGTCTTTTAACGAGCGTTGCACTCCTTCGTATGCTTCCGACATACTTGCTCTATCGTCTTAAATCCGTAAGTGGGTGTATATAGTCGATACATTTTCGGCTGTATTAACAAACTAAATTTCGTTATCGTAACATTTAACCTTTAACTGAAATCAAAAGACGATAAGTTCAAAAATTTCAAACCCGTCAAATGGTATGTGCTTATTACGCCCCAGTGTCACAGATCATCCAGCCCCACTGGAAAATTTGGCAAAAATATCAATGGGAATTTTTATCCCCTCTGTTGGAAAAGATTCCACCGGGGCCACTGTGAGATAGGGGTGTCTTATTTAAAGTAAGGTAAGACATATACAGCGGTAATGAAGCAGAATTAGACACAGTATTATGTTTCTAGTCTACCATTGAAGCTCTTACTTACTCGGTAGGTATTTTGTATTTATTTCTTTTCATCTCTTTTTAATCTAATCTATAAAACCTGCATCGACGAACTTGTGAACCGCCCGTAGTCCCACTGGTAACAAAACATTTAATTAGTATTTAATTCGTGATTTACAGTACGGCGTTTCGTTCCGATTTCTTTCACTACTAAAACATAGGCAAGCCTTGTGTAGTATATTGGGTTACTTTTAACCACGATCTTGATCGCGCTAACTTCCTCGCACGTCCACCTGGTCCATCGTCGAACAATTATCTAAATCAAAATTGTAGTCTACTGTTGAATAGAAAGTCAATTTTCTATCTCTTGATAAATTGGAAACCTCATCAAAGACCGGGTTTTATTTATTCCGCTGGCTGTGTAGAAAAAAGCTGTGGCCTCCTAGTATAGTCAAGTTGAATATGAAAGTCAACAGTAACTTAAGTTATTTAAAGCGCTATTTTAGCAAACATTAAATTTCACTTGACTTGTATAAAACACCCATTTGTCCACAGCCGATGGCTTTTTGCTGATTTGATCCCGATTTCATTGAAACTACTAAAGTGCATGTATAAGTAATACGGGAATGTATAATGTAATACGGGAATCAAAACTAAATTCTCATATTGCGAAAAATAAAACTTGAAACAGTTTTTTCACAATGAACATTTAGCTCTCTCGCTTATATTTCTATAACACCCATGTTTCACAAAGCCCCGGTGGAACTTCACTCAAAACAACACATAAAAAATAGGGTTGAAATTTTTATCAAAATATCTGTTGGGGTCGTTTTGAAGTGCTTCAATTTCCTAATGAGGTTGAAATTGATGTTCCCCACCGGATACGAAATCTCGGCCCAATTTTTCAAGTGGAGCGGGAGTCGACACAGGGGTGTTTTAAAAAGACCGTCGTTACTTTATTTGAAAGTCGGAAAAGTTTATGGGCTTCCGAAAAAAATAATACTTAGAACTTAGCATCCGAAAGTCCTGCGAAAAATAAGAAAATATCTAATGAAATATAACGATAAGATAGTAACCATAAGGAAACGAGACAGTCTAATCGAAAAAGTTCTTATAAAACGTGTTTGTTTCACCAATTCACTCTGAGGAAGACCCTCTCATCATGTGTTTAGCGTCCATAAAAAGTTACGTGCAAAAACTAAAGATTGGTTGATGAGTTTTATTATTCACACTTCCATCGCACGCCCAGAAAATTAATGACCAATTAAGCGCAATCCGTATCTTTATGTCGTTAATTTCTCGGCTCACACAAATTTGTCTCTTGGTATTTTTTAACAAATAGCACTTCAAATTCAATGTTTTTGTTTTGAAATGGCGCAGCATCCAGTCATGATGGTAGATCGTTGGAGTGACGGCAAATCATTCCGAAGTTTAACATTTTACGAAGTTGACCTTTCTGAACTTGAGATGGTGTTTCTTTCATAATGACCTGGCTGATTTACTTGTAACGTTTGTTTTCTGAAAGACAATAACACAAATGTACCGTGGCTGAAGAGGACCTTTTAGTTTGTATTTAGTTTGCGTTGTAACGCGCGGCCGCGCTAATTATACGCGGCCGCGTGTTACAGTATGCGGCCGCGTGTTACAATACGCGGCCGCGTATTTTTTTGAAAACGAAAACATGCGGCCGCGTCTTTTTTCGAAAACATGCGGCCGCGTCTTTTTTCGAAAACATGCGGCCGCGTCTTTTTTCGAAAACACGCGGCCGGGGAATAAAACCTGCGGCCGCGTGTTTTTGTCAAGAAAAACACGCGGCCGCGCGTTATAAACATGCGGCCGGATCTTTCTTCGATTTTTGAAGCCGGAACTTTCTAAAATTCGCCGGAACAGCAAATTTTCGCCGGAAAAATGGTATTTCTTGAATTTCTCGAGCTGTACTTTATATTTTTTCATGAAATTTTGCACACAGATGCAAAATGGCAATACCTAAAATGTGACAGAGCCCGATTTTCAATAAACATTGTTTGTACATTGACTTTGTTTGAATCTCTGATATGGACAATAATAGTAATAGCGTTAAGTTTTCGTTTGTCGTTGTTCATTAATTATGCCCTTGCAGATTGATTATTAGCCCTCTAGTGCTATTTGCGCTCTCCGCTTCGGAGACCTACCTTTGCCTGAAAACTCTCAAAGAAAAAAGAAGATAAGAGGGGTATGAATGTTCGATCTGAGTATAAATGTGTTGTGCTTAGACTAGCTTTCAATCATTAACTTGGCTGGGAAGCCAACTACCTGCGGAGAGATAATATGCGAACGGAGCGCGGGAGATTGTTGAAATGACTTCCTCGGAATTAACACGAGCTAAATTCTTAGCTCTAAAAATCACGAATACGGGGACGGAAAATGTTTCAGGCTAGTTCACTGGATAAAAAAAGGTGGGTGAAAACGTTAGTTTATCTGGTGGCAGCTGTAGAAATTTTATATTATATTATATTACATAATTGGTTACTCGAAACAATAAAGATGACACGTTGTTCAGAAAATGGTAAATATCTAATAAAACGTCTCAATAGCAAGTTAACGACCAATCCAATGACGAAAATTCCTGCAATATGTTCAACTTAACCTAAATTTTCTTTCGACAGGCTAATATCCTCAAGGTTGAAAATCTTTAACTCTTTCGATTCCGCCCCAGCTAAAATCGTTCCACTTTTGAGGACCTTATTCAAAAAACTGGCACGCTGAAAAGATAGCCCTTGAAATGGGCTTTCCAACAAACCCAAACATGGCCTAATTTGCTTTAGAGGACGTCTATCAAAATAATCCTGCATTACTAAAAATAGACAAACAATAGAAAAACGACAATACTGACGAGTTAGGCTAACTAAAGACAAAAAGAACGACAACTTTCGCACTCAGATCATCAAATTGAAGCCCAGTGTCACTGCATACTGTGTCTGGGTAAGTTAACTTTCTAGATTTTTGAGGGAGTAATTTGGGTTTCCACAACAAGAGAAATGAAATTACCTGAGTTTAAAATCGATTGGGTCGGTTTAAAACGCGATTGGTTCAGTTTGAAACGCAATATAGGTCAAAACAATTAAATGAAATTTAAATGTCAATAGACGATATCGGCTTTCCAAATTCTCCCCGAATGATTACCCATGATGCAAATTCACGGACGATATCGACTTTGATGTGCAATGCATCATGGGTAATCATTCGGGGAGAATTCGGAAAGCCGATATCGTCTATTGGTCAACTTTTATTGCATATGTCATTAAAAGCTAAAAATAATTATAAACTTTTTGTAAATTAATGTCCGAAGAGAATTTAACCCTCTTTTGCACATGACATTAAGGAATTTGCACTTCACGTAGAGGCTTTTCGAAGAAACGCTTGCATACGAAATCTATCTAAACGTGACAAACCCTACTACCGTCAGCTACATAAAGAAGTAGGGTTTGGCACAGGCTAGGGATATATGCAATAAAAATGGCGCGTTGTTGAAATTTTTATACTACTTTAACCGGATTAACTTTCGCGAGATAAAGTTTCGCGAGGTCAAAAATTCGCGAAATGTTGCGCATAAATATTCGCGAATTGGAGCTATCCCAAAATTTTGCGAGATAAACTTTCGCGAATGAAGAAATTGATTAAAAAACAAACCACCAAACCACAGAACCCAGCCAACTCCCAAGGTTCTAGTTCTCACCAGGGCCATGCAATTGTGAGGATTTGACCATTTGGAAGTGGCTCAATAGCTCCAGAGGTCGAGAAATTAGGAATTAGTAATGGAATTGGAAAAGTTGCAGAATTTCGCGAGATAAACTTTCGCGAAACTCGCTAAAGTTTATCTCGCGAAAGTTAATCCGATTAAAGTACTTTTTCTAGATTAAGTTTAAGTAGGAATTTTTCTCAATTAGAAGAAAGTAAAATAAGGTACAGACTTTTTCTGTAGAAATCAATCGTTAATTAAATACATCTATTGGACCTTTGGTTTTTTGGCTTGGTGTTTTGGAAAAGTTGGTACCAAAAAATCGGCGCTTAGCTTTATCATAATTAGATCTAGTGAAATGTGACATTTTCCAGACCATACTTAGGAGGACTTAGTAATCCGATTTCCCGGGAAAAACGAAAAAACCAAGCCGATCACCTTTTAAACCGACCTAATCACTTTATAAACCGACTCAATCATTTTCAAACCTCCGACTGTTGTCTAAACTGGATATTTTTGACATACCACCCCACACAGTGCGCCCATTGGTGGGCATCATTTTGGGTAGACTAGCAAGCGTCCGGTTTTCCTGAGACACAAGACGCGGAAATTGTGCTTATTATAAAGTGATGTGCGGGCGGGGAAATTATTCTTATAAAAAAAAACGCTACGGGAATGAGAGGTTTGTATTCAGTGAACGTAGTGAGCGTGTTGAAAACGGAGCTACAGCGAAATACAACGACTAGTTACTAGTCTACATTTTGGGAGCCGTCGTGTGTCTTTTTTTCAAAAAAGACGCGGCTGCGTGTTCTTCATAAAAGATGCGGCCGCGTGTTTCTCATAAAAGATGCGGCCGCGTGTTTCTCATAAAAGATGCGGCCGCGTGTTTCTCATAAAAGACGCGGCCGCGTGTTTTTCATAAAAGATGCGGCCGCGTGTTTTTCATAAAAGATGCGGCCGCGTGTTTTCAAAAAAAGACGCGGCCGCGTTATCTGGCACCCAGATGGTGAAATTTTCAGCCGACACGCTAAGCTCTGAAGGTCGGGAAAATTTTCAACATCTGGAAGGTTTACATTACGGAATTTTGCGAGACCGCGTCAAGAATTTTGCAGCGGGAGGTCTGGTAACCCAGCCCTCGTTTTCGGGGATTGGCGGGTCCAACCGAAATATTTCTACCTTTACGGGCAAGGGCTGTTGAACCCGACTGAGGATGCGGCACATCAAAGGCCGACTATCATTCCTCTCCGATGGGAAATTGGCCCGCTCCCTTTAGAGCTTTAGCGTGGGCGGCCGCCAATCCGCCATCGGAATATCAGATAAGCGGCCGCGTGTTTTTCACGCGGCCGCATCTCATAACACGCGGCCGTGTATTATAACACGCGGCCGCGCGTTTAAACATGCGGCCGCGTTTCTTGAAAAATACACGCGGCCGCGTGTTAAAAGGCGCGGCCGCACGTTGCAACGCAAAATAGATACAAACTAAAAGGTCCTCTTCAGCCACGGTACAAATGTTATGTACAGTAAGTTTGGTTGATCTTTTTTTCATATTCCAGGAGAAATAAAGAAAAAACTTGAAAATCTGTCCGAAGTTTCCCCGACCTACGGTATGGTAAAAAATCTGATGATGGCAATTTTAAGTTGCGACTGAATTCTGGCTTTATATAAGTATCTAAACTTGGTTTCTTATCAACTGACAAAAAAAACAATTAAGATTTTCCTGGGCTTGTTTTTGTAAATGCACAAAAATTTGTATAATTTGTTCAACACGTAATTTTCAACAAAATATTTCCGATAAACCTTATTCACATTAAAAAGAGCAAAAGTATAGCTAGCTAAAAGCTAAAAAAAGAAAGGAATTTGTTAGACAAATACACCCCCTTCCTTTTTATTCAACTTCCCTTTCATGCAGTTAAATAAAGGCTTTTCAAATTAAAAGAGGGAAAGAGAAAAACATATCCAGACCGTGTCAATTGAACGAATCGAACGCCGAATCAAACGACCCACGGCATGACTCGAACATGTTCGGGCTTCTTGATTAATACCAGACGATCTCAATCGAACGGAATCGACACGATCGAACCAGTCGAACCAAATCGAATGCAATCGACCGATTGAAATTCGATTGTCGAACGCAATCGAATCTCAATCGAACGTCAAAATTCTGGGTAATATTCTATCAGTGTAGCTGGAACCTCGATATTCCAGGATTAGAAAAAGCTATACCTGTTATCTTTTTTCTTTAAAGAATCAACAAGCCATCAACATCGATAAATTACACACATTCCCTCAGAAACTTTTAAAATTATCTGCCATTATGACTTTCTTGAAGCCGTTTCGAAATTAACCAATCGGGTTAGGTATCGGAATTCCTATGGGAGTTCTTTTCCGAAATTTGTAAAATAGCTAAGTCAGCAAAAAAACTTTTCCCGGGGGTTTGAGCAATAAACTGAACTGTTATCATTCGTTTTTTATTTAACCGTATATCTAAATTTGCGCTCAAAAAATACTTTAATAAATAAGTTAATAATATTCAAATATACTACACGCTTTTTTTTTATAAGAATACACTTTATAAGAATGTCCATGATGAAAATGGCCAAAAAATTAAGAATATGCTAATAATATCACCATCATGGAATTTTGCTACTCAAGCTAAGAATGTCATTTTTAGAGCATTTTAAATTATAAATTGCCAATTACCCCCAAGTAATAAGAATACTGTAAGCATATTTTAGGATGATTTTCCCAAAAAAGTTAAGAATATCCATGATGAAATGGATTTACACCATTCTTATAAAAAAAAAAGCGTGTATTTGTATCTCTCAGAAAATAAACACTTACAGAACGACATAGTTTATCATTTAGACTACCCCCTTGTTTGGACCATTCTATCGTGGGTGCAAAATAGGGCGGAAACTAAGTAGCACCCTCAGTGCAAGATTGCCGCCTCATCTTTATTTGCCCGCACGAAAACGAGCTAGTCATTTTTTTCTCGCGCTCTCAAGGAGAAAAGGAAAGTGATCGATATTCTTTGAAGAAAAAACGTCAGAAACAAACCCAAAGACCAAAAGATGTATTTTGTTGGTAAGAATCGATCCTGTGAAGATGAAAATATTTCTGCTATGCGTTTTTTTCGGAACGCTGAAAAACTCTAATTTCGATCTTCCTTATGTAGTAAAGAGGTTGCGAGATTTGGGCTAGCGAGGCAAAAATCGCTAAAAAACTGGTAAAATCGTAATCCTCAAAAATCGAAGTTCCAGCCTCACTGGTTCGATTGTTGTTCGACTGGTTCGATCGTCGATTCCGTTCGATTGAGATCAGACTCACCGCCAGGGGAGCCTTTATAAAAGTACTTATTATATTTACAAAAAATTCTTTAGAAACACAAATTGTTTGAGGGTTTTAGAGTAGAACTTTACGGGGACGTCCTTAACCTGCTTTTTTGTCACTTTGGTTACCAAAGCCTTTTGTTCGTATAGCTTATGTTTTTATAAAAAAGATTTAACAGTCGCACTTTATTCGTTCTAATGTTAAAAACTACTTCACTAAACCTGCGGTAAATCTGGTGGATAGGGAAGTGAAATCAAGGGATCGAAGTTGCGGTTATATATGGCCCGAACATGGCCCGAGCAAATCCGTATCAATTGTAAATACATGGCCCGAACATGGTCCGAACAAAATGTTCAGGCCGATTCAATAATACTTTTTTGTGGCCCGAGCATGGTCCGAAAATATTTTCAGGGTGGTATAATATGATGAATAGATTGAACATACTAAAATTTGAGGGGATTTCGTTCAACAGAATTTCATTCGACAGAACTTTTAAGAAAAGCTCAAAAAACCAACTTTCCCTAAGGGAACGCAGGCAAAAACGGGTTTGTTTACCTCCAGTACCAAACGGTGGAGAGCATCAAAATAATGCGCGCGCATTAGTTTTACAAATAAAGGGAAAGGTGTATTGAACACAATCGAATAATTGCAATTCGATTGTCGAACGTAATCGAATATTACCTAGGATTTGCCGTTCAAAAGCTTCGATTACGTTCGATTGTATTCGATTATGTTTGATTATGTTCGTTTGATTCAATTTCATTTCGTACAGTACTTAAGCGCTCGGCTGCATACGCTAAAAAGCTCTAACGGAGTGATCCAATCGTAATCGAACGAAATCAAAGATCAATCAAATGTAAATGACAACCAATCGAACCAATCAAACATAATCAACTATTATCAATCGAACCAATCTAACCTTACTGGAACGACCTCAAACGCAATCGAACACAATCAAATATTACCCAGGAATTGGCCGTTCGATTGAGATTCGATTACGTTCGACAATCGAATCACAGTTATTCGATCGCATTTGATTACGTTCGATTGGTTCGATTGCGATTTTTGTTCGCAGTTGTTCGATTGACACCTTCTGGACATATCTTTTTTTTTGACAAAAAGTACAGAAAAAATACTTCATGTGCCAGAAATAAGTTACCCTCTTTGACTTGATATTGCAGGCAGTTAGCAGCAGTTAGCAGAAAGACTTTTCAAAGATTGTTTCAGAATCATTCAGAGGAAAGCGTGACTTAAAATATGGTGCATTACTTTTTGATTACTTCATTGGTTCAAAAGTTATGTTCAACAACCTAAAATGTCAAAAAAAGGCTGAAAACAAGGCAGTTCTCTGGAAGTGTCCCTTGTCTGGACCAACATTTATCAGGTGCGCTCAATGAAGTATAAGCCCGAAGGGCTAGAAGTCAATCTCCTTGGTAGGATTTGAAGCCAACAAATCCTACCAAAGTTGCGCGGCCTTGAGTGGCTCGCTTACAGCTCTTTATGTTTTTTTATCTCTTTTTGTTTTTTTTACTGATATATTCGAACATATATTTTTCTAAAAAAAACTACACTACATAATAAAAATTTAACTACGTAAACACAAAAGGGTTTTATATGTACAATTAGAATTTCCTTGGTTGTTACCCGTATTGTAATTTTCTACTTACAAGGTTATCTTTCGCGACCGTGAGCCATGTTTGAAAAATCTCTCTGCCTACAATATCAAATCAAAGAGAGTAACTTATTTCTGGCACACCCGGTATGTTAAAAAAGTCTTTTGTTGAGAAGTGAAAAGCATTTTCAAAACAAACAAAAGATTTTGTTTCTTTTATCACATTGTCTTTTATGACCAATTAGAAGAGGCCAACTTCTGCATTCATTATTTGATTGCGTGCTTCAATGAGCCCATTCACCAATTTTAGTGCAAATATTTGTCGATTTAATGGTGAAATTTCTAAATTTGGCAAAAATTAATTTTGGCGAACAACCCATTTTTGTTTAAATTGAAAGAAAATTAAATTTGGCGAGAATTTATTTTGGCGAATGAACTATAAATTTAAATTTGGTGAAAAGAAATTTTTAGGCAATTTGCCAAATTTGCCAATATTTTTTTCTGCCTAAGTTTCTGCCCTTAAGGTACATGCTTAACTTTATGAGATCTAAACGCGCAATTACACAGCTTTATCAAAATTGTAGGATTATTTAATGTTCCAGAAAAACGTCATTTTGTACACTGGAAAGTTCTGGTGCTCTTCTAGTGCAATAAATCTGTCATTCAAATTTATTTGACCCCAAACTTGATTTAATACTTCCAGTGGACCAGTCACAGAAAATTGTGCACAGGAACACCAGAAATGCACCAGAACAAAATGCGTATGTATATCAAAGATAAAAATAAATGCTGCCAAAGCGCTTTATTGTTTACTCGACTTGCAAGCCAAAGAATAGACCTTTTTGCCTTTCTATCAGCCATATTGAATTATATGCAAAAATACTGAAATGAAAAATCTGTGGTTTGATTTAGTCAGAAAATATGCAAGACATATACAAGTTTACACAAAGATAAAAAAGACAACAAAGTATCTTATAAAGAAATATTATACTCATTCAGTTAGTCACACTAGCATCCTTCGTCCTTTCACAATGACGTCTCCAGGCCATAGTTTTAGCCTCGTTTTGGTGAAAACTCGTTACCACGCCTTTAGAAATGAAAATTTTCAAAAAATGAAAAAAATACCCCCATGTATTCACCCAACGAACAAGTGAGCTAAATTTCATATCCGGCCATTTTTATAGTCTCCAGCCTGCCCCAAAGTTTTTGGACAGACATATTATTTTTGACGGAGAATGACACTTAAAAGGTTAAATTTATTTGGTAAAAGAGCGTGTAGTATTTTTTTTCTTCAGAAATTTGATATTTTGAAACTTCGGGACCTTGGAACTTTTAGGTTGGTATAATTTTTTTTTCTTTCAGAAATTGGATACATTTCAATTCGGAACGTTGGGACTTTAGGTTAAGTGTAATATTTTTTTCTTCAAAAATTTGTATTTCCGGATTCGGGACCTCAGGACTTTAGGTTGTAGTAATATTTTTCTTCAGAAATTTGATATTTCGGGACCTCAGGAATTCAAGTCTGTGTAAAAAGTTTTTCTGATAGAATTTTGATAAATTTCAAATCCGGACCTCAGGACTGTGGGCCGGTGTCGTATTTTTTCAGAAATTTGCTATATTTCGATTTGTGACTTTTGGTCGGTGTAATTTGTTTTCACAGAAATTTGATATATTTCAATTTGGGACTTCGGGACCTCTGGACTTCAGGTCTTAAATATAAACAAAGTAGCAAGGCGAGCGTCATATAGCTCAACAGGTGTAAATTTTTTCTTTCACAAATTTGCTATAAACGTAGTCGTCTAAGAAAACAGCTATTTTTTTTAGAATCAATCTAGTTTTTCTATTTATAAAAACTAGTTTGCTGACGTGTGGAAAGGAATTTCGGCATGACTGATCCTTTTGTTTCGATAATAACATCAAAGCGGGAATTAATTTTCTTCTCGATTCTTTCTTTCCTTTTTCTTTCTTATCAGTTCACGCTTTCTCTCACTACTTTCAAAGCGTGGTTAGCTCAAGCGGTTAGATCGTCTGTCTCATATGCATCGAGCTCTGAGTTCGATTCCAATGGATGTCCAGTTTTTCAATTCTAGATTTTTTTTGTGATTCTCATCACTTTAATTTTGTATCACATTTTCATTAGAGTGAAGAGATATCGACGCGTTATGTAATGTTAATTGCTATTAGGAATTACGCGTTCAATTCGAATCTATGATCTGTTCCCTCCTAGTGAGGAGTTTAATACTCTTATATAACAACCGTATTTTATAAGTGTTGAATACTGAAATTCAAATAACGACCACACAAGAAAGATAAGCAAACAAAAGGATCAAGTGCCAAACATTTTGACCCGGAAATCAATTATTATTCTGCCTTTAAAGTATAAAACGAGAAGTTCAATGATTCTGAAAGAAGTTATTTGACAATTCTCTTACAAAGAATCGCTCGCTCACTTGCTGGCTGAAAGTGAAACTGAAACTGTCAGTCAGCAAACGCAGGCGCAAACGCCTATACCCGCTCTTCTATATCTCAGCCTTGAATAATCGCTGTGCAGCCTGTAACTTTTAATTTTTTTTCAATGATAGGAGTTTCTTTGGGTTCTTTGGGTTCGTGTTATATCAGGTTATATGAAAGTTCTCCAGATTTTGAGCTTGACTCAAAAAATTACTATGAGCTGATAACATAACCTAATGACTCACAAAACATTATATAATCTTAGCAAAGGGATTACCTCAGACTTTCACAAACCTACTCATTGTAGGGTGTACTTGCAAAAAGCTTCATGATGTGATTGTTTATAATTTTCTTTTTCTTTCACCAAGAAGCATACAAACAATAAAGATGTCAAACTATACTGTATACAATAATATATATAACAAGAAGCAAAGCCCATGTAAAAAGCACTATGAAGAATTGGGTAAAAAAGTGATCCGTCCAGATTTTATGAGTGCATTACAATTGAAGTGTTACAAGAAAGAGGATGACTGTTCAAAGCCATTTTCAAACATTGCATTGTCGATTGATGAAGCTTATGTAGAAGCGAAGAAGATTGACATGAGCAACATTTTTAAAGATCAAATGAGTTGTGATCCGATGCAACAAGCTGATGAGGATATAAACAGTAATGTCAAAATCTTATTTGTAATAATCAACTCAAGTCCCTTATTTAACGTATTACCTTTTTTTAGCCTGTACATCAATACAAGCTTTTATATTCTATATTGTTTATCTTTTAGGGCTCAGGTTTAAAGATCAATATGTTATCAATAATGGGACAATCATTGGTAAACATTCATTTTCAATTACTGATTCATTCTTTTATACACTTGCGTTGTGAGATTCAAAACTGATTGGTTGTGTTTGTTTCTAAAAGATATCTTCATAAGGTCAAATGATCTTACTTATGAAGTTCAATTGTTCACCATAATTATGACAAACATTTTTAATAGCTGTAATATCACTTTTTACGTTCATTCTTGTATAGTCAAATCCAGTAAAGCTGAGATTGTTTTGGCCGGTAACGGAAGATTTAATCCCTCTTCCACGCAACCACAATTATTGAATGAATCATGGAGATCTTCACCAGGAAATGAAAACAAGGATTTGTTATTTCACGATGAGATTGAACCAGCTTCCAATTTTACAATTCCTAAAATTGCAACAGAAAACACCTATCAAAACGATAGGAAGTCCTCTGCTTCTGAGCATTCTGAAGAAATAGAACCAGGTGGTGATATTGAAATTACAAGTTCAGAACCTCCAGGTGACAACCAGCAAATATGGACAAATTCTATAGAGATGAAAGAAAAAACATCTTCAACTTCACCAATGCAGATTGATCAAGTTGTTAAAACAGCAGTCGAGCATTCATCTGATCAAGAAATGCCTACAGCTTCAGGGAGTCCAGATCAAAGTAAAGTAGCAACTGATGAAAGTATGCAAAGCAGAGAGGATGATGAAGATCATGAAGATCCTCATCATGACAACGCCGCTGGGGGTGGTGACGATGGCGGTGATGAAGGAAATGCACCACGGGAAGGTCCACCTTCTACTACTCAAGAAATATTGGTATGATATATTTACCTTTAATTTTATCTTGTCTTGTTTTTTTCTCAAAACCTATTCCTTTATCGTTATTTATAATTTCCACAGACCTTTTCATCATTTTTTAGATATAGCTCAGCTGGGGTTTAAATCATGATTCTTCTCATAAATCCTTTATTTGAAAGTTACTTCTCTACTTTAAACCTATTTTATTTATTTTACCCTTTATATATAGGATGCTTTTCAAACTCAAATGTGTGCGCAACTTACCGATCAAGAGGTCAGTATTTTATGGTAAATTGACCACAGTCCTCTGTATCAAAAGACTAGGATTAAAATCGCTTCCTTCATCCCTATAAATTACTTTAAAAGTTCTACAATTCTATAAATGCAAAACAAAGACTTAAGCGAAATCGTTAATAACATCATCACTTTATTTCCTTATAATCTTCAGAATGGATTTTTGGAGCACTTTTTACATGCACACAGATGTTCCAAACTTGTTAATGATCGTCCAGAAAACTTTGACGAATGTTTCCTCACAAATTGTAACAACCCGGATAGCATGGTCGAATACTGTCAAAAGATTCTTGGAATGACTCCGCTGAAAGACGATCAAAATTATGAAATGATCTCAAAAATCCTTATGCATCATTCCAAATTCTGTCGTATCCCGTTTTATTGTAATATGCTTCTGTGTAAATATTACAGGTTTGTGTCATTTGACAAATGTTATTGTTTGCTACCAGAAATTGGTTTTTGTTTCACAGTTTTTCAAATGCCATAAAATGGGTCTTGCATTACGCCTGCAACTTCTAAATTTACCCTGAGTTTTTTTCCTGACCATCTCGTTAACTTTTCACCCATGTGCAAAATACATACTCACTAAATGTATCTCCATTTTTTTAATAGTGATATTTCAAAGCAGCTTAATCTCGACTCCAACATTCCATGTATAAGAGGTCGTAATCAATATGAAGTTGTTTTATCGGTGAGTTCTGGTTCTTCTCTCAACTTGAAAATAGTACTATTAAATTGGTATCCACTGGAAAAAATTAGTTCGTTGCAAATTTGTTTGTCACAAAACATAAATCCAGATTTTTTTGGTGTGGTGCCCCTTTAAATTCAGAAAATGGCACCCCCATGACCATTTTTTGGCCCTTTGAAACCTGAATTTCCTAAATTTTCAGTAAAAATCTTCAAAAATCATGTTGATAAAAGTGAAATTCCAAGGATTGATGACATTTTATGCTTAAAACTTGAATTCTGTCAAAAATGATATCAGATAAGAAAAGTTTTGTCTGATTTAGTTTTTCTCTCTGGAGCTATCAGTTGTTTTTTTCATTTATAAAAATTTTGGTCTCTTGATTTTGTTCCTTCCGTTACGCTATTTAACTTTCATGGAAAAATCAGTATGACCATGACTACTATAACTTCACAAAAGAGTTCCTAATTTAATTTTTCATGGAACTGTCAATAAAAGTATAATAGGCGTAACAGAAGGGACGAAATTTGTGACCATCCCCAATTTAGACTTGATTTTTTAAAATCTATCCCACAAATAAATAAGACGATAGCATTAAAAACGGCTTAAAAGTGCTCCTTTATGATGGTATAGCATATTAAAGCAATGGAAGTTTACAAATGGGGAATAGATTTCTAATTCCAGACATTTTGCAACAGGTATTTGTGACGAACCTATTTTTTTCAGTGGACACCTAGCTTTAAATTTCCAATCCAGAAATTGTTGTCACCTTCCGATACAGCGATAACTTTAACTATGGCCTATTATTGGAAAGGTTTTTCTGTATGGAGGTTTATTCAATTTTTTGATAATTTTGTAGGAAAAATGGAGAAAGCTGAAATAGTCTTTTACGTGAAACCTTTCGTAAGGAATCAATTATTTTTTATGTATGGCTCACTCTTCTTCTTCATCTTTTTTTAGAACTCACCCAACAATGAAAGAATGATTGAAGGCGTTGATTTCTTCATACTCTATGCTAATTTGTGTGGCCAAGGTGCGTTTGGTTCAGTGTATGATGGCTGTTTCCAAAGAACTGGCGAGGGGCCAAACCATGTTGCTGTTAAAATTATTAAAATTGTAAGTCAGCTCGACATAGCAAACTTTGATACCTTTGCAATCTTTTATTGTTGTATATGTCTTCATGGAGTGTTAATGAAGCATGGGGAAAATCTTTTGGTGAAGACTTTACCCAATCGTTTGGATTTAAGTATTAATGGAATAAAAGCAGGCAAAAAAAGTATTTAAAAATATATATTTAATCTTATTTTAGAGGCTCCAAAACACCTATAAACCCTTAGCGGTGTGAGCGGTTTTTTAGGGGACTGGTGATGAAGTTATTTGGAAGATTTGTTTTCGGTTCACTGCATTTTTAGGCAAAGTCCAAACTCAAGAGACACTTTGCCGAGTCCCTGTGGTGGAGTGCATACTTTTTTAAGCATTCGTTAACTATAAGGACGTTACTTCATCGCTTCAATGCAAGGGTATCTTACATTTTTTACAAGAGCACTCTCACACTTGTGTTTCTATACCTTCGTCGAGAATGATTTTCCTTATAAATTCATTACATGTCTCCTTAAAAGCTGACTGTTAAGGGTAAGGCTAAGGGTAGATGGCTGTATTCATGATATGCACCATTGCAATGTCTTCAACGGACCCAACAGCTGATTGGTTGAAAGTGACGTTTTGACTGATTTTACGTCACTTACAATCAATCAGCTATTGGGGTCCGTGATGCACTGTCAGAAGATATTGCAGTGATGCATATACTGCAATACAATACTGTTTTATTGAATGTAGTAACTGACCATATTCGTAAATTTTTGGAATTTTTCTTACACATCTAGGATGAAGAAAAGAAGGCTGAAAAGATAGCATTGGCGAGGTCATTGCAGTGCATCAGGCGCTTAGGGGCTCATCCAAATTTATTGTTACCGAAATGGATTATGAAATGTGATTACCATTATCTGCAAATCATGGACTATGCAGGTATATAAAACCCTTATAAAAAAGACCCAGGTTTAAGGACACGATTCCAATTTGTTAAGTGATATTTTATCTGAAACTTAATTTGAGTATTGTTTTCATTTAATTTTTGGAAACTTTCCCCCTTCTCAAGTCCAATTGCTTTTCAAGAGGCGTTGGAATGGTTAGCACCCTCGCTGCTTTATTAAGATTTTACCTTGAGTCAGCTGAACTGGAATATGAATTGTTATTTTTGTATATTTTTCTGAAAGTTTGTTTGTAGCGGTCAATACCCAGTACGGCTTCAAAGTATTGCTTAAAATTATTAATTTAGCTGCGATGTAATGGGAGCATTCTTAAAATATTTGTCAAAAGTGCATTAGCTAACCTGCGCATCTTTTAGAAGACATAAGTTTTATTTCTCCTAACTTTAGATACCGACCTACTCAGTCATCTAGACACATTCCACAGACACATCAATCATCCTGATACCAACCTTCAAGTGGCCAAAGATGTTTTGATTATACGTTTCTTTTGTTTCCACTTTCATCAAATGGCAAAAGCAATCCAGTATCTTCACAGCCTTGATATGGTGCACGGTGATATCAAGCGTAAGAGTGTCTTTTTCAGTCCTTTTGCCCACTTTCAACTCCCTCGCTTCCTGAAAGTTTATCAGGGTCGAATGATGACTTTCAGGTAAACTCGAAACCAAGCCCCTTTCGCGCTAGGGCATTGACCTTTATATATCCCTGGACCAAGTTGCTCTATTACTCAATCCCGGCCAACCAAAAATCATTGATCGGAGTTTTTTTGATATTAGTACCCTAATGGCGGCATTACTCAATAGCGGTGAAAATGTATCCAGAGCGCGAGATCTACTTTTCCTCGAATACTTTTGATGATGTAGCGCCGTTAGACGTTAATTTTTAACATTGCAATGGCTTCTTCTCGGGTACCAATTCCAAAAAATGACTCAGATCAAAGATGGTGGATATAGCTTGGTCCAGGGATATATAAAGGTCACTGGCTAGGGTTGATAGGTGTGTTGATAGAGCCTCTTTGATGATCGAGGTATATAATCAAGGGCTAATCAAATCCATGCGTTTTGTTGCTGTCTTACTTCCAAACATAAAAAAATTAAATTGCTCTATTCTCTGTCTCTCTATTTACAATAATCGTTCTAGTCAGTCTGGTCAGCTCTCGATCCCAATACACTTGTTGTAATTTATTACATTTTTCAAATTTCAGCTCAAAATTTTGTGTTGATGAACAATTTGATGACAGTAAAATTAATAGATTTCGATTTCCTCAAAGAAGAAAATGTTCGTCAGAAATGTGGCAGCCCAGGTTATGCAGCTCCAGAAGTATGTATTTCTGTAGAAATTCTGTATGATTTTTTAACTGAGATATAAGTTCAGGGGGGTCGGTAGTAAAATCTCAGACATAATGACGTTTACTACGGTGGTGGTGTGACAAAAAATCGAAAAAACTTTTTACTACCCAGGGTAGTTAAATACTAAAATGGGTGGTATCTATGTGTTAAATTTTGAAAATTTTTTACTACCTGGGTAGTTAAAACTGGTAAAATTAGCAAATTTTAGCTATTTTTGTAATTCTTTTAATTTTTTGGATGACTTTTCTGAAAAAATCTGAAAATTTTTATAATTAAAAAAAAATTTTTGTTGGAAAGTTGTTTGCTGCAAACAAAAAATTCTCTAAATTTTTTGTCAATATAAAAATATTTCAATTCTAAGGGCAAAACATTAGATTTTGCACTAAGTGAAAAATGTGTCACGGAAATAATCATTTTTTAGCTTTTTTTTTTGTAAAATAAGTCCGAAAAGCAACCAAAAAATAGGTGGTCTCCATGACAAATTGTCCCAAAAACTTTTACTACCAGGGTAGTAAAATACCTCTTCCAAGAGTCTGGGTGGTGGTATGTAAAAATTCGTAAAAATCCCTTTACTACTCAAATATGTCTGAGATTTTACTATCGACCCCCCTGATAAGTTTACCCCTTAAAAATTTGTTGGGAACATGTTCTATTTACTGATTTGAAGGTGTGACTGTGTCCTCTATAAAAATATTACTTGCTTTTTTAAGGTGAGCCAACATAATACAGTAAACAAAGCTTCGGATGTGTATTCGTTGGGAAGATGTATCATTCCCATGGTACTTGGTGACCAAAATGTTCTGGTTAATGATCATTTCACAAGAGAGCGACTGGTATGATATGTTACGTGTTCGTTTCCTGAGTTTTTTTTTCATTTTTAGCTATGTTTATGATCAAAATAGCGAGCAAGCCTTCAACCCCAGAGGATGGCGCCACCGCGCTATCACGCCAAACTTTTCGATTGATCCATCTTTCCAAGAAAGCGAGAAATAGCCCAAATCACGTCTCAATTATTTTGCGCCCATCTTTCCAAAATTTAGCCTGTTAGACGAAAATCGCTTTTTTAAAATTTGGTTTGTGGGAAGGTACTGACTAACTAAAATTTTGATCATACCACCATACAAAGCTCTAATCACGCCGTCACGCAAACCGCTTGGGGTCTCTCCCATATCTCCAACTATTCTAAAAACATCGCATTGAAATACCTCATCCTTTTCACCTTAGACAGAGATGCTGATGAAGATGAATGAAATGTTTGGGATATACCGTGATATAGCTGGCCTCTTCTTCAATACCACAGAGGTGACGATTTTAATGCTCACGTATTTCTTTGAACTGTAGAACCACTAATTTTTCGCGTGTACACTAAATAAGGATGAATGAAAATGTTTTTTTTTCTTTTGACATTTTAGATAGAATATTTTCGAAAGTTAATAATCGGGGACTGGAAAGCCAATGAATTAACAAGCAGGACGTTTATTAGCAATAAGGCATCTGAGAGAATATGTTTGTTTCCTTCTGTAGGATATATCTGACAAACGCCTTCCCATCCACAATCTGTTATCTCATTTTGAGCATAACAATGATGATTTTTCACCCCAATCACCGTTCTATGAAGCGAGGATGCATTATCAGACGCTCGAAATTGAACCTCCAACTGTCAATTATGCTAGTCCCGAAGAAATGTGCCTCAATTTCGTCAGAAATTGGTTAGTGTGATTTGAGATCTATTTCATTTTTGATTTTTGTAGCATTAAACCTGTAACCATCACTCACAAGGCTGCAAAAGATTTATTTTATTTCTTACCAACACTTTTTTTTTACCTAACAAGGAACCAATCCTATGAATGAAACTTTCGGTACATGTTTTTTTCTTTATAAGCATTTCACTTGTAAGCATATCTAGGTTCAGATATGGGGAAAAATTAAGCATACGGTAAGCATTACTTGAGCCAACGAAAAATGTTTTTTCCTGATTTTGGCTTTTTTTTGGCTTTTTTTGGCTGGAATTTTAAGGCTTTTCAGTATTTCCCTAAATTTTTGCTTTGGATATAAGCATCCCTCAAGCATTTTTTCAGCCTTATTAAGCTTTCGACCCAAGCATCGGAGTTTTTGGATTTTTATATGCTTATATAAAAAAAACATGTAAGACGTCTGTGAAAACTTTAATCGGACAAATTTCAAGCAACCTCTCCTAACCTCTTCATCTCTTAGAAACTGTTCCTTGTTTTTAGGACCATGAGGCGATTAAGAAGATTCAATACATTGAAAAGTTATAAAAACGTATTTGGTTATCCCATCAGTAAAATCGATATAACGATAGAGAATTGAATTCCCATGTTGAAGCTCGTTGACATTCCCGCTACAATCGAAAAAGTTTTATATGATCTGATCATCACGAACTTCCAAAAGACGGTGATATGTGATTAATTAACACAATGAAGCGTCTGTCAAAGACAAGCTTTATGAAAAGAAAGACTTGTTCGTCTACTTGTTCAATAGATGAACTTATTTTGGAAATTGGACCACTACTTTTTTTGTTTTATCCTATCCATAGACATTATCATTAATTTTGAATTTAATATTTTAGATTTTAGAGATATTTTTATTTGAACCGAACTTACTGGAAACCGAAAATTTTAAATCTGAACTGCAAGTGAATTTGATTATTTTGAAATCTTTGAGATGACAAATTAATGCATAATTTTAATGCTGGAGTTTTTTTTAATTATCCACATGACATCCTAATTAGCAAAAGGTCTATTAGAACACAAGGTTAGCCAAAAACTGGAGAAAAATTTTGAGCCTTTGTCTTTAGGTAATTTTTAATTTACCCAGTTTTTTCCAGTTTCTTTTTTTTGCATGTAGTGTATGTGTTTTTGTAAATATTTCATAAAATTTATAAGGGAGCATTTTCTCAGAGCTTTGCATTTTGATGTATTGTTTTGTAAACATTTGTAATTAGAAATTACAAAAATTAAATTAAATGAAAATTAAATTTAAATGGAAAGTTTTCTGCAATTTAGAGTAAGTTTTGAAAGGGCCCTCTGTCTAGTTTTTGCAAAGGAGAAGAAATTTTGGCTCATTCGTCAATTTTCGTGCAATTTGGCGGCATTTATTTTGGGGATTTGATAAAATTTCTAAAAATTTGGTGAGAAATAATTTTGGCGAACGACCCATTTTTGTTCAATATTTTACGATGAAAAAGGGGTTTTTAGGAGAAATAGAGACTAAATTGAAAGAAAATTAAATTTGGCGAGAATTTGTTTTGGCGAATGACCTATAAATTTTTTTTTTGGCGGAAAGAAATTTTTGGCTAATTCGCCAAAATTTTTAAGGGATTATAAACTTGGATTATCTAAATCTGGAGAATGAAACAAAACAAAAGGATTTTGATTATATCTTAAAATCCATTGAAATAATTTATTTTCTTTTTTAGCATCGCAGTAAATTAAATAATACAAAGGTGTATAAGAAAGTTAAATTTCGTTCATTAATAAATTTGTGTGTAAAAATTCATTTTTTGATAAAACATATTCAAAGCACCGCAACCTTCAACCGAACACTTGTAACCGACTATTCAAGCTATCCGTTACAACTAAATCACCATTCGAAAACAAAGACAACGATTTCGGACTGTTGAAGCATCCTGGCATAATTCCTGCTTTTCCTAGTGAGTGCAACCAGTGACCGTCTTTATCAAAGATTTGCACCTCGTGTAATCCTTGGTCAACCACAAAAATACGTCCATGATCATCAGTCGTTATACCAGATGGATATTTAAAACATCCGCCATCTTTAACCTTTAGACACCGCTGTTTTTAAAAACAGTGCGCGCTGCTGCCGCTGTTTTTTTCATGAAAATGGAGGTTTCACGGAAAATGTCATAAAATCTGAACCGCTAAAGCTTAAGTAAAAAGTAAACCCATTTTGAAAAGCTAAGGATCTATTATTTCAGATAATACCAAAAAGATGCCTCATCACCCTTTTAAACCTGACACCACAGCCTCAAATCAAAACAGTAAAAATTCCATGTTTACGATTTTTTCACTTTTTTTCTTTTTTTTGACAAATTGAATGAAAAAAGTGGGTACAAGGTAAGGATTGGTCCCAGAAAAATTATTTTGTTTTAGTTTATGTTATAAGCCACCATTGTGTGAAATTTCAGGGCTGAAGAAGCTCATTTCATCTCAGAATCTAAGTTTCGGCGAAGCACACTTTTCCACCAAAATCGACACTCTGGCCACAACAGGTAAATTAAGTGGTCCCGTTGCTCTAAAATTGGCCCTACACTTACCCTAAACCTGTAAAATTACTACAATAATCATAACAGACTCTCTATCATGTAAATTCAAGCAATAAAACACCAGAATAGTGAAAAAACTGAGGCAAAACAGCCCTGAGTTGTTGGAGCTAGAGATAGGCATGTATGTCAGGAAATACCCCCTAAAACCCCTTCAAACCACATAGAAACTGCCAATAAAGGTTCTCTATCTCATATAATGATATTTATATGCTGAAACCAAGAAAAAACCAGACATAAACATGACTTTTCAGTCCAAAAATCCATCAAACACCCTCTGTCCACCACTAAAACGATGTTTTGTTGACATTTGAAAAATACACCGACATTGAGTTCCGATATCTCGAGATGTATAAAAGCAGGACCCGTAAAATTTTGAATGAATGAACCTTCACCCCTATCCTGTCTGCTAAATTTTACAGAATAGAAAAATTCAAACTGGTCTTTATTTTATTAAACTTTGAAAGGACCCCAGTATCAAAACGTACGTGGTACGTCTCTCGGCCTGTATATATGACGTACGTGGTACGTCTCTCGGCGTCTAAAGGTTAAAACCGAATTCACCAAACGAAAACAAGAACTGTCCGTCAGCTGTGAAAAGTTGGACACGCGCATTCGCAGTGTCTGAAACAATAAAGCGTTGATTAAGGTTATCCCAATGAATGAATTGTGGAAGACAGAACTGTCCTTTATCAGATCCTTCGCTCCCGAAGGAATGTTTTATGTCGCCATGTCCGTCGCATACCAACACACGTCCTGATTCACTATCTAATGCTCCGATTAATTCGTTCTGTGTTACGCATATCCCAGATAAAGTATCACACTTCGATACCGTGATATTCGAATCAAAGATGGTGTTATTTTTACGTATATCGTCACCAAGGGAGACGCAATGTATACATTTCTTGACTGGATCACTGACCAGAACGTTTTTACTGGATTCGTGCACTGCTACATCAAAAACAGATGAAAAATAACATTCTTTGAGTGGCTTTGTATCAGCTGCTATCATAATGTCTCCTTTTGATTGGCTTCGTATGGTAGACTCGTTAAAAACTGTCAGCGAATTTTTCATTGGATCTGTAACGCATACAAAACCCTCCATAGTTGAGATACCCATTGGATCGAGAAACTGTCCGGGTTTTTTACCGTGTGTTCCATACATTTTCAAGTGTTTCACTTGCTTGTAATTCTTTACGATTTCAGCTTCGGAGTGGACCCAAAAGTAGCCATCGTCCTCGCTGGAATCCATGGCCTTTTGACGCCGAATTCGACTCTTCTGTCGCTTTTTTACCTGAAGTGGAAAGATGGATAAAACGTTATAACTCAAAATGTGAGGAGAGTTTCAAAGGGTTTGTTAACTGTCTGGCTATCAATGAATAAATGAACGGTTATCTAAACTTCATTTTTTAATCTATAATCCCCGACTTCATTCTAAACTCGAAATCAAGTAGCTGGAATAAGTTACCGGTTCGTTCAAGCTATCGTTGTTCTCTTCACTTTTTGTCAGAAAGTTCTCGTCATGCGCCATCTTTGTTACAAAAACAGTTTTACCGACAAAACTTGACAAACGTGAGGTCATGTGCTTCTGATTTGAAACTTTATACAATTATTATATAACAACAACTCTCAAAAGATCTTTTTCAGAAAGTACATAGTTTGTGTGATGGCATGTATATCAAATCAACTTTTTAACGAATGCACAGACACCAGTTGAATATCATATGACTGTCATATACCTTTTTTGTATTGACTACACGCTTCTTTTTTTTATAAGAATACACTTTATAAGAATGTCCATGATGAAAATGGCCAAAAAATTAAGAATATGGTAAGAATATTGCCATCATGGAATTTAGCAACTGAACCTAAGAATGCCATTTTTAATGCATTTTAACCTGTAGATTGCCAATTTCGATCTTAACCTAAGAATACCGTAAGAATATTTTTGGATGATTTTCGCCAAAAAGTTAAGAATATCCATGATGAAATGAAAAAACACCATTCTTATAAAAAAAAAAAGCGTGTATTTACATATTTGGCTTTAGGCATGAAATTTGAGATTTTCCTAACTGCCAGTTCTGCCAGTTATACTTTTTCTATTTGTTTAAGTTAACAAGACTCAGGAAAAGAATTGTCTGAAAGATGTCAAACCCTGGAAATTGTCTAAAAACTAAAGTAAGAAAAACTGTTCAATAAGCACAATTTCATATAATGTTTTTTGTTACAAACAATGAAAGTTGAAAGAAAATTTCTGTGCTTTAATTGTCGTTAAAAATTATTCAAATGAAAATGGACGGACTAGTCTATATTTACTGTATTTAAGTATCTTCTTAAATAATAACTTGCTGAATTTCTTTTTGTAGAACTAAAAAAGAAAGTAGTACTTGAGAAGCAAAGATAACTTAAATGCCTCCAATAAACAAGTTGAATTTGTTCAAAAACACTGAATAACTTTCTATAACTTTCCAACATGTACTATCATCAGCAAAAAGAGCACAATAATAAACACACAACACACACAAAACACGACAAAATAAACTTTTTCTTTTAATGAATTGATATTGCTTCAAAAAATAATTAGATTAGATGACGTAATGACCAATTAAAAGATAATTGGATACCGCTGATTCTTATTGAGACTTGGAGAAGGAAATAAAATTGTTCTTTGCCTGATTGTTGTAATGTATTGAATAAATGAAATTGAATATCACCTTTGGGAAATAGCCCACCCGTACAGTGTATTTTTTGGCAAAATAAGCAATGTCTTTTACGCAATCCGCTCCGGCGGCCGCTCAATAATTTCCCGCGCTTTTTGGATTGAGCTCCGGTCTAAATACATAGATTTGTCTAAATACCGGCAATATTACTATACGGACTATCAACTTTCCGGTAATTTCAAATCATAACAAAAACAAAGATGGCGGCTGAAAATGCGACTTCTAATCTTCCCACTCCTGTTTTGGCTGTTTTTGAAGTAAAATTTGAAAATGATTCAAATGGACAATCTTCAAATGTTCCAGAAAATAAAGGTGATCATTATCCTTATATTGTATTTGATTGTGAAACAACTGGGTTGGATGAAAATAAAGACAGAATCGTGCAATTGTCAATGATCAAAGTTCTCTCAAAAACAAAACAAGAAGTTTTTGATGAGTATATTAATCCACAAATTTCAAGAGAAAACCAGCTTAATGGATTCAAGATTCACAAGATAAGTCCTGATATTTTATTAAAGAAAAAGTCTTTTCAGTTCCATGCAGAGAATATTTTAAAGTTTTTCAACAATGTCAAATATGTTTTTGGACACAATGTTCTCTTCGACTGGGAGTTTTTGACTAATGCTTTCATGAAACTTGGTATAAATCAGCAGCAAGGGATACCATGGATAAAGCTACTAAAAGGGCTTGATATAAGACTTGTTGACACTTATAAAATGAGCATTGCAGCCTTTCCAAAGTTAGATCGCTATCGCTTGGTTGATGTAGCAAATCATTTAGGCATTGAAAGTGCTAAAAAGCAGGTTGTTTCCTACAGTGTATCAAGTCCCAAAAAGAAGAAACTTGAACCTGTAAAAATGGTTACTGGAGATGGAGACGGTTTACACGATGCAATGATGGATGTTTTAGTCACAAACGAGATCATTGTTGAATGCATGGAAACACTATCAAAACAAAGCGAAGATATTTTGAATGATTCCAGATACTCTTACCAAATCAAAAACTTAGATTTGATTGATAAAGCTATAAACAACACTTCTGATATGACTTTTGATGAGACAGAATCTTTGAAAAAAGTAGCAAAAGAAACAATGTCTTCCTTACGATTCACAAAAGGAAAATATCTGAAAAACCTTTCTGGAAAAGAACTGACAAATGACATTGATTTTTTGAAGAAACGGAATGGTGTGGCTGATAAAAGAGAGACAAAACTGAGACAGACTTTATTGGATCTTATCCTGTCTTGAAATAGTTTTGAATGAATTAAAATAAAATAATAATAAAATAAAAAGAATAAACAAAACATAAATTTAGAAAGAAATTTTTTAAAACATTACAACATATTTGAGTTTTACACTTTTTTAACATTTATACTAGATGCTAGACTAGTTACGCTTTTATCTATTTCATAGGACTTTTATATATAATTTTTTTATCATATGCTAGACTTAGAAAGGTAATATATATATTTAACTTGGAAAAAGATGTAGAAATCCTTATAACTTGTTTAAACAATTTTTAGGAAAGATGCTATTTAAAGATTCAAAATATAAACAAAAAGTTAAATACCTTATAATCAATCAAAAACATGTTTCGAAAATCAAATCAACAGTTTAAACTGATCGTCCTTTGATAGTGCTGTGCCTCTAGCAGTTACATTAGAAGAAAACCAAACTTTAATCTTAATAGTAATTTATACATGGTCCCATTACAGCAAATAAAGTTACTGATATTTTCCAGTGAAAAAACTCAAATTGTTATTCTTTACGCGTGTGAACAAATTTAAAATGATCCTATTTCATCAACACAGCAATTTATTTTGATTGTTATTTTACAAAAAAAGAACAAAATTATTTTCAAAACAATAAACGAGAAATACAAGACCAATGTGTGGGGAAAATACTCAAATTTAAGTAATATTCCCATAATATAACAATTGGCATTGTGTTACACACTGAGTCATTTTATTGACGTCAATTGTTAGACAATAGATCATCTGAAATGCCGACTATTTGGGTCCAATTTAAACATTTCTATTGAACACTTTTTCATGAAAATCAACTTTTTTCAAAAAGTTTGAAATTAGTGATCTAAAGAGCATTTTCCCTTGTCTATTAGCGTCCAAATGTAGATAGAACTCAACTTGTCAATATAATAGGCAGTGCAGACAAAAAAAGACTGTAACTTTTGATAGAATTTACACTTGAATTTACATTTGATAGCGGTTTCGTGCTTCTCGTCAAGTCAAATACATAAAAGATGTTTTGCAGCAAGAACGTACTTTCCAGATTTAGTAATTTCTACTATTTATAAAGGTTTTTGATAATTAGATATTTCTACCCTTTATAATTATATGAATTTCCGAAAACGAAAGTGAAAATTGTGTCGGAAAATAATGGTCAAGTTCTGTCGCAAGTAGTACTATAAATTGGTAAGGGGCATCTTATCAATGACACATGGCTGTCATTAAGGAAGATTAACGATGACATCTCAATACTTGATTTCTTTTTCTTTTTTACATAATAAATAGTCGAACGTGCGCAACGCACTGGGCTCAACTTCAGTGGCTTCAAATCATTCATAGGCCCAATTGTAGACCCCCAGATATTCACCCAATGAACAAGTGTGCCAAATCTCAACCAAATCCGATCATTTTGGAGGCCTGTAGACTGCTCCAAAGCTTTAGCCTCGTTTTGGCAAAAAACTCGTTCCCACGCCCCAAAAATCAAAATTTTTGAAAAATGCAAAAAGCACCCCCAGATATTCACCCAAGGAACAAGTGTGCAAAATTTCAGCCAAATCGAATAATTTTTGAAGTCTCCAGGCTGCCCCAAAGTTTTAGCCTCGTTTTGGCGAAAAACTCTTGCCCAGGCCCCAAAAATCAAAATTTTCAAAAATGAAAAAACACCCCCAGATATTCACCCAAGGAACAAGTGTGCAAAATTTCAGCCAAATCGAACAATTTTTGAAGTCTCCAGGCTGCCCCAAAGTTTTAGCCTCGTTTTGGCAAAAAACTCGTGCCCAGGCCCCAAAAATCAAAATTTTCAAAAAATGAAAAAACACCCCCAGATATTCACCCAAGGAACAAGTGTGCAAAATTTCAGCCAAATCGAACAATTTTTGAAGTCTCCAGGCTGCCCCAAAGTTTTAGCCTCGTTTTGACGAAAAACTCGTGCCCAGGCCCCAAAAATCAAAATTTTCAAAAAATGAAAAAAACACCCCCAGATATTCACCCAAGGAACAAGTGTGCAAAATTTCAGCCAAATCGAATAATTTTTGAAGTCTCCAGGCTGCCCCAAAGTTTTAGCCTCGTTTTGGCGAAAAACTCGTCCCCAGGCCCCAAAAATCAAAATTTTTGAAAAATGAAAATAACACCCCCAGGTAATCATCCAAGGAAAAAGTGTGCCAAATTTCAGCCAAATCGAACAATTTTTGAAGTCTCCAGGCTGCCCCAAAGTTTTGGGACATACACACACACAGACACACAGACAGACACACACACACACATTCTCAGATTCTAACTCAACTGAAGTTGAGAATAGATTCCAAAAATATATTAACATTTAATTCATACCTACAATAAAATATTCATCTCACAAAAAATTGGTAGATTGGATTTATTACGGATTTTCATCATTGTCAGTAATCTTGTTCGTTTATGGTTACGACAGTACTTCCAGTCGATACATGTTCAGATTTAAGTATCATTATTGTGTCCAAACTGTTCTATGGTCTTTTCTTGATTTCGTTTCTTCTTCTATCGCAAATTTCAATCAACCCAATTTATTCCATCACACAGTCTCCTTCCTTTTGATTCCGTTCCTTCGAGCAGTTGGAATCCGAACCTTTTCTTTACGCATGCGTTGTATCAAGAAATGCTGTAGAACTGACATTGTTTTCGGACAATTAAAAATGGCTTCACTCCATTCGTTAGTACGAGTTAAACTCATATCATCTTTAATCAACTCGACAATTCGGTCTATCCATAACTGATCAAATCGGACTTTTTCCATGGTCTCGATTGCCTCAAAAATATTTTCATTGTTAATCAAGGCTGATGCTTTATGAAAACTATCACGTATTTGAAATTCATCATTTTCAAAATGGCTGACATGTAGAAGATCATTCAAACTACTCCATGAATGTACTTGCTTTCCATCCAACGTGTAGAATCCATCGTCTCCTTTTTGTATCAGAAAGTTTTTTGGTGGGCTTGATCCGAGTTCCATATCAGGATGCATTTCTTCTTTTCTTTTTGAAGGCAATGTCCAGCCTCGCTGTCGAAAGTGATCAGCAAAATCTGATGATTCTTCCATAGTATTGGATTGATGGTTCTGGTTCATCTTGTCTCTCTGTATTCACCGGGAAGTAATTCTTGACGTTATAGCTTTTAACGACTTCTTATTAAGGTGTCTGTTTCCCTTTCCGTATTTCTGAAATGATTTTCTAGAAAATCTGAATTTGAATCTACAATCTTCAATTTCGACGTTTCTTT
The DNA here is from genome assembly GCF_902728285.1 of Clytia hemisphaerica. NCBI lineage: Eukaryota > Metazoa > Cnidaria > Hydrozoa > Leptothecata > Clytiidae > Clytia > Clytia hemisphaerica. The sequence goes on along the minus strand of NW_027103829.1, from coordinate 559,246 downwards.
TGCCTTTCTTTTTCCTCAACTGACTTTTCAATTTGGTTTGTTTAAGAGCATTCTGTTTGTGAAAACAATTTCTTGCTGATTTGCGTGGTTTTAATTTTTCTTTTGAGTTTATTGATTTATCAGCTCATCTCAAATTTACGCAAACTCTAAAACAAACATCCGTGTTCGTGTGAAGGGTTTCGTTTCTCGTCCTCCAAACGTTCTCCTCTCTTTGTCGCCAAATCGATAATGATGTGCGAAGATGCCCATATAAGAAAATTGAGTCTCTAGAAAAATAACCAGAGATTCGCGGAACTCTCGGATAAACCCCAAAGTCGTGAGAAATAACCACAATTTGAATTGTGAATTTGAAAATCTTTTGTGTTGAAAGAATGGGTTAAGAGGGAAAGTAATGTTAAAAATTTTAGGGATCATGTAAAGGATATACCAAACTCTCAAAAAAAGATATAGTGGTGATGATTTTTTACACTTTATTCCTTCAAATGAATTGTAGGTTCAGGAATTTCGGAATGTAGCACCATCTTTATACGTGCTTAACACTCTTTACACTTCCTACATGGTTTAAAAAAGATTGATTTTTCGGTCTACCATTCGGAATATAAACTTTCAACACCCCTGCTTTATTAAATCAGATGAGATGGAAATTTTATAAGATAATTTAATAATTGGTCATTTGAAGTAATAAAAATGACGTGTTCTTTAGAAAAAGCATGAATGTAATAAAGATAGATGGAGAGTCAATGCCTTTTGTTCTATTCTGATTTATCATCGGAAGCAAACAGCTATTTGGTTGCTTTGGGAATAAGATGATTAATTTTGGGTATACTCGCGGGAATATTTAAGATGAATGAAAAGACATTACATTTTTAACAAGTATATTGAAATATAATAGACTTGTCATATGAAAAATTGAAAAAAACTTCACATAATAAGCACAATACTCCAAACTTATAGGGGAAGCTGCCCATAAAGCCATCGATAGATTTAAAAAAGAATTACGTGTTACGATTAGGAACCTTGTATCGATCATTTTGTCAGAGTATGAAAACCGCTGCCCACTTAGACGTGAAGATTTTAAGATAAGAAACTTTCAATGATAATGTGATGCGACTCTCAATGTTCACAAAATGCCAGCCCAAAAATATATCCTTATGAAATCAATATTTTCTTTTATCCTTAAATCAGTTGAAACTATTTCGAATCGCATTTTAACTAAGATTTCTCGCAAAATTAAGTTTTTCAAAATAAACGGACCAGCCTCTTTCTGTTCTTATAAAGTTATAAGTTGATCTTTTTTGCTTCCAATGATGGTACATCAAAGAAAAGACGCTTTGAATAGATTTATAAAAGATTTCAACGACCATTTAGGTCATTACCGAGACGTTTTCTCTCCATCTGTATTTTTATTACTTTCATGGAAAAAGTAACAGAGTTGTTTTATTACTGGTTAACAACTAACCAAATCAAATAAAGAGCTTGTAAAAACTCCATCTCGTCCCTATTCAATATCATTAGCTAGAACTAAAATGTAGATATTTTGGATGCTTATATGGAAAAAAATCCACAAAATCTTGAACAATCGAAGCACCTTTCATTCATAAGAAATGTTTTGTTGAATAGGAGGGCCAGAAAATTCAAAGGGTCCCAGCTGGCACACAACGTTGTCTTGACGGCCACCTGACGTCCGTAACGTCCATACAACGTTAAATTAACGTTCAAACGACGTTGTGTGTCGACTGGGGTAATTCTAAATTTTCTATAATTTCTTACTCGTGATTGGTTTATAGAGCTCCACAGTTGTCTTTATGTAACTCCTAGTATGGGAGTATTCTTTCTGACAGAAGAGTTTATAGCTTTGCTTTTCTCAATTATTATTATACACTCTTTTAGTCTATTGAAAACACTGAACGTTTGACTTGTTGGGTACAGAAACTGGGGTCCTCTTGTAAAACAAGGCATTGTTGACCAAAGAGAAAACTTGTTCGAATTGAGGAGACATTCCAGTTATAGAGGTTCGAGTTAAAGAGACTCCACCTGTATATTTAATATGTGCAGACTTTACACAGAAACGTAATGTTATCATCGGCTAAAATAATCGAAATGGAAATGGTCACGTTATAATGATGTGCGTTGCAAAAGGCGACGTTTGTTATTTTTGGAAGATGTCAATGAATACTTTCGATGACATGGCGTCAGGGGTGTCAAAAGTGACGTAATGAAGTTCTGAAAACCTTTACTTACCAATAACTGGCAAATTCCACAGAAATGATATCTACGAAATCCCTACAAGGATAAAAACGAGATGGTCAGGGCGGACCCAAACCGTTAGGGTAATAAAGATAGATGGAGAGTCAATGCCTTTTGTTCTATTCTGATTTATCATCGGAAGCAAACAGCTGTTTGGTTGCTTTGGGAATAAGATATGATTAATTTTGGGTATACTCGTGGGAATATTTAAGACATAAAAAGACATTCCATTTTTAACAAGTATATTGAAATATAATAGCCTTGTCATGAAAAATTGAAAAAAACTTCACATAATAAGCACAATACTCTAAACTTCTAGGGAAGCTGCCCATTAGGCCATCGATAGATTTAAAAAAGAATTACGTGTTACGATTAGGAACCTTGTATCGATCATTTTGCCAGAGTATGAAAACCGCTGCTCACTTAGACGTGAAGATTTTAAGATAAGAAAATTTCAATGATAATGTGATGCGGCTCTCAATGTTTACAAAATGCCAGCCCAAAAATATATCCTTATGAAATTAATATATTCATTTATCCTTAAATCAGTTGAAACTATTTCGAATCGTATTTTAACTAAGATTTCTCGCAAAATTAAGTTTTTCAAAATCAACGGACCAGCCTCTGTTCTGTTCTTATAAATTTACATTGTGGATTTTTTTGCTTCCAATGATGGTACATCAAAGAAAAGCCACTTTGAATAGATTTATAAAAGATTTCAACAACCATTTAGGTCATTACCGAGACGTTTTCTCTCCATCTATATCTTTATTACCTTCATGGTATTACAACATGGTTGAAGTATTTGGTCAACTACAGAGCTAAATAAAAACATCGAACGCCACCCGTATGGATTGTGCTGAAAGGAAATTGCAAATCATTGAGAACCGTTATATTTCAATAATAGCATTTATTAAGTAATAACCTTTCAAGAGTACAAAAATGATTTGAGGACCACTTATATAGTATCGAGAATATTTGTTTCAGTCCTGCTTCAACTCATTTCCCTTCAAAAACATAGAATCCTTGGCAACGTGATGTTTACTTTTGAAAAGTAAATTTCATGCTTTGAACGAAAAAAACTTTTGCTTTCTTACTCCCTAAATTAGCAGTTTTCAGCCAAAAAAGAGGAACATTTTTCGTGTTTGCTTTGCTTTTGCCTGATTGTTTGTCTTCGATCCCTCTATCTTTGGGAAAATGTCTCCCCAACTTTTGTTCGACCCATCACACGTATTTGGTAAAAAAATCAACTCTTTAGTTAAGTAAAAGTTGTGCTTTCGTCATGACGCTTGAATAAAATAGAGAATCATGGCTTTAATCCGATAAAGCATTTCTATTTTTTTAATGTACACAGTCGGAAAAATAGACTTTTATCTTGTAGATGGCGTGGTGTCATTAAAACTTGCACCTCTTTTGAGATCCACAAAATCATTCCATGTGACACAAATGAAATAACCAGTTTAAATAAGAATTGGAATTGATATTTTAGTTAGAACATCTTATGTACAATATGGTAAAAAATAATACAATATTCTAAAGAAATTAACCTATAAAGAGGAACTGAAACAGCTATGTACAAAATATGATTTGGTGGAATCCCAGTGGGTATCCACTATGTCCTAATAATGGACATGAATGGAGGTTTGACCAAACTGGGAAAACTACAAAAAAGGTAATTTTCAATAAAGATACACTTATTCTAGACGATGTTATTGTCGCTGTTACAGTAAAGACAGGAAAATATGGCGGTATGTCGTTATGTTATGGTATACGGAAAAAAAATCGGCAGCAGAGTTTCTAAGACACTTTCAATTATTCCTGAAAAGATGGCATGCAAAATGGAAAGTATATCTGACAGAAAATTTCATTTTACAGAGTAATATCTCTTTTGATCAGTCTGTTGAATTTTTTCGATTTCAAGATGGTAGGTCGTCGCTCTGACAGCGGTGGAAGCATCAACCGTTTCCATGACTCCCTTATGAAAGTTTCATCCGCTTCAAGCCAAGAGTCGATTGTATCTCGGATAAATACCAAGTCTTTTCGATGACGTGGTTCAAACTTCCAACATGACTTCATAAGGGCGTATATATTGGGCGGACAGCAGTAAGGGCGTTCCAATAATTTGTGTCCACGAATCATATTACAAACCTAAAAGATCCAAAGAAATGTAATTGAAACTTAAAATATCTCATAAATTCATACAAGGAAATCGCTGGAATAACGAAGCAGTTTCCATTAAAAACAGCAAAGGATTTTCAGTGTTTGCCGTTAGAAAACACTTGCCTTTGCTCCAATCAATAATTCCCAACATCAGGGACTATAAGCGTACACTTCATTAGAATTGTATCAAATCCATGATGATGATCGATCATTAGGCCTTTATGCGACAATATCATTACTGCTTGTATTAAAAATAGGTCTATGGTAAAAAGGAGACAATTTACAAAGTCACTTAATTTCAATACCTCTTCATTGTTCAATCCATAATACGGTTGCATACCATAAGTGAAGATCTCCCACATGGTCACACCGAATGCGAAGGTATCAGAATACACAGTAAACTTGCCAAGACTCAACGCTTCTGGTGAAAGCCATCTCAATGGTAATAATTTCTGTGAACTCACTCTAAGATATAATGTAGAAGTTGTTGGGAGATTCATTTCATTGGATGCTCGGAAAGAACTAAAATCTTGGTAAAGTTGAAAATGTAAAGAGGACAACCCAAATGAAATACCTAAAGTGCAGGGCTTCTACTTAAGTAGTTTTTCATAACAGGATTGTTAAGGGGGTGAATCATTATTCGTTCCAGTTATATATGTAGTACGCTAGTATCTCGAGAACCTGAGAAATCGAAGAACATTCGAATTTTAGAAGAGACCTCCTTGGTAAGACCGAACTAAAATAAGACATAAAAAATATCCAACCTGTAATAATCCGATCCATAGATGTCATGCGCCAAACCAAAATCCGATATTTTCACTTTCAGATTTTCACCAACCAAGATATTCCGCGTAGCGATATCACGATGGACAAATCGCTTTGATGCCAGGTAACTTACCCCATCAGCAATCTGACTTGTGATACTCAGAAGGTTGTGGTATGAAAGCTCAGGTGATTGGAATTCAACACCGTCCGGGAGATCTCCGCAACTTCCGGCGACCGCATGAAAAGATCCGGACCTCAATCGAATGTATTGGTTTAAATCACCATACTTCATGAATTCTGGAAAATACAAAAGGATGATATGTTGATAGGCTACTTTTAGAAGAAACCAGGAAACGAAACATTGGTACCCAGAAACAGATGACCTGTTATCCTAAGAAATTCTTATACGTTTATCATTTGGTTGGTAATGTATGTATCCTGCAACTACACTCGGAACCGTCTGAAAAATTAACTTATGCTAACTTATTCCAGACGAAAAAATGTACTTTAAAAAGTAAAATATTTTTGCTCAACGTTTCACTCATGCACTCATATTTTTAGAATATGATGGTTTGAAGCGTTTTTCCTGAAAACTCTCATTCCAAAAGGGCTGAACCATTGAGTTTAAAGCCTGAAGGGCTAGAGTAGAATCTCTTATCTTTCGCATATGCAAGAAAAAGTGAAGCCACTTTTTTCTCATCCAGAACGCGCCTAGAACGCGCCGCATTAATGACGACGGATTGTATCAAGTGGTTCCTTTGTTTTTGAAGACTACTTTTTTTTCGAAATCTAGCGATAGATTTTATTTTCAATCCAGCGTTTGTGTAAAAACCAAGCGTGGGCGTTCTGCATGGGAAATAAGTAGCTCCATTTTCCATCCAGGAAAATGAGTCTAGCCTTTCGGGCTTGAAAGTCAATGGGCTGAACTCCTTGTTACGTTTTTAGTGCATGCTTACCCAATATCAAACACATAGGTCCTGACTTATCGAGACAAACACCAACAAGAGGTATAACATTGGGGTGATCAAAATTGGACAATATTTCTAGTTCTCTTTGAAAGGTCAGCTCCATCTCAGCTTCCGCGTTTTCTTTAAGATATTTGACGGCCACCATTTCTACAGTACCGAGTTTTGGATGATCAATGCTCTTGGTGCGACACTTTACTACCTGAAGATTGAAATATGCATGTGATTTAAGACACTTAATAACTACCCTTTAAAAAATGTCAAGACAAGAAGAACAACATAAATTCCAGAATTGCTTTCCCTAAGAAGAAGTGCTCTTTGAAAAAAAACATCTAAATTTCTAATTCAAAATATGGCTTGTTGCAAATTTATTAAAAGCATTAAGGCCATTAAGGCAGGACTGTCAACCATGATATACATACTTTTCCAAAAGCACCTTCTCCAAGATTCCGATCAAAAACCAAATTCTCCTTAGAAAAGACGGTCAAACCAAGTGTGGTCACCAAACTGATAACGCTTTCATATTTAGGATTCGTGATGCCAAGGTTTTCGAAATTATCGTTAACTTGGACTGTACGATTTGAATGGACATTTTTCACTTCGTGGAGTGATAGTGTTCTAGAAAAAGCGTTATTGTGGCGCCTCCGATATATGATAAACAAGATGACGAGAAATATGAGGACAACCCAAATAACTGTCCCGATTACGATGAGTGTTACGAATTTGAAGGGTGCTGGTTTTGTATTCATTTGTCGTTCTAAAGAAAAAAGACGATATCATGCTAAAATCTAGAAGATTGTCCTAAATAATTGAGCTGTGAGAATAGAATATACACAGCGAAGAGAGTACAAGCAAAAAATAAGAATTCAAGATGGTTGGCAGGCTCAGGGATACTTTCTGATCCTGAGTAAAACCTTTTGTCTGTTTATGTCGATTTAAATTTGGTTCTTACATAAAAAATAGTATCATACTATTATTTTCTAGCTAAACGTTAAAAAGTATTTGCAATTTGAACAATTATAACAAAAAAGCAAAATGTTTTCTGAGGTTTTGATCAAGTTCATAGAAAGTTATCAGTAAGGGATGAAATAAAAAGGTAGCATACGCAGAGCTTTAAAAGCACATTTTCCATCTTTTTGTTTTCCAAGTAAAAGACAATCAGTTCTCAGATGTTCATAAAAAGTTCGATCGTGAGTAAGAATGACTTCTTTGATGTTGCTATAACAATCATTCACTTGGTTACATGTTTCTTGACATGGTAACAAGCTACCATTTTGAACATTGCATGATGGAAAGACAAGGCTGCATAGAAACCTACAAGAAATATTATTTAGTTTATATTTTTGAAACAGCAGTCCTGGGATTATGATAATCAGATAGTGCAAAGGTAGAAGGTTCGGTTACGGTAGCAAACACACCCCTGTTGTGTCACAGACCCACTGGGACCCCAGCCCCACTGGGCCCCACTGGAAAATTTGGCAAAAATTTCGTCCCCGTTGGGAAAATACCCTGGAATTCAGCTCTACTCAAATTTACTTTGATTTCATCCCCATTCGAAATTCAATTTTTTTAAATGACACTCTAAAACCATCCCAATATGATTTTTTAACTTTAGAACAATAGAATTTATATCCCCACTAGAATTTCAATATAAATTTTTGTCCCCATTGAGGAAAAAAGTTCCACCGGGGCTCCGAGACAGGGGTGTGCAAACGGTCATACCAGTACATGTTTTTTTTTATAAGCAAGTGTATGCCCCTTGGTCAGGCTCGTGCATGCTTAAGTTCTCAAAGCATCCAGGCATGGTTTATGCTTATTATATGCTTAAGAACATGCTTATGATTCACCCCGAGCCAAGTTTTTAATGAAATTTCAGAAATTTTGTAAAAATTTGTTCAGATTTTGGAAGCAGTGGAATGTTAGCTAGCCGTGAAATGTCTTATTTTTTACTTGACCTCTACCAAACCCTTTTAAACAGATAAAAATGACCACTTGAAAAATATTTTAGCCTGACATATATGCTCATGTTATGCTTAGGAATTCTGCAAATCTGAGCCTTCATATGCTTATAAGCGTTATGCTTATAAAAAAAAACATGTACCAGTTAAAAAATGGTACTTCATGTTTCTCTGCCTGACGCTCAGCAATTAATGAGAAGGATCAAGGGTAAATGGAGTTACCCACGGAGAAAGAGTGGTACCCTCCCCTAAATTCAGATAGGTAGCTATATCGAAAGGGTACCCTTCGGGTTGTCTCCTTTTCTTAAAAAGGATCCAAGCATACCAATGAGTTAGATTTCTGCAAGCACCATCTATACTTCTATCTTTATCCACGAGTCGAATAATCCGTGAGATATGGTATTCCAATTCATTGTTACCATAGCGACAGTCTCGTTTCACTGTCGTCTGATTGGTCAGACCAAGAACACGAGAGCAAGTTGGACTTTGATGAAATTGCTGACAAGTTTTGTCATTGCATCTCTTGGTAGAGTTTAATTGAGCAGTTGTTTTGACTGGTGATGAGGTACTTCTAATCAGTTGGATTCTACTGATGGAGTTTAATGTCGATTGTGAGGATTCGATTGTGATTGATCTGTCGAGAGAGATTACGTATTTAAGTACGGAGACTAGTAGAATATCCAAAGTTGAATGTTTCAGGTTTCGAATTTTATACGTGATCACTCTTTTAGTTCGTTTTTAAGATGGTGCTAAACATTTATTCGCACCCCTCTTTTATCAAAAGATTGTATTTCATGACATCATTTTCTTATACCTCAGCAAATCCCCTTTTTGCCTATCTGCGTATGTATCTAATTTTTCGTATCATTCCAACAACTAAAAAACTATCATATTGTATTAAGAGAAAAATGGACTCTTCGAATGCTCATTTTAGAAGAATTTTTTTTTCAGAAGAAATTTCTCCCATTAATGGATGCTATACTTACCTAGGCCTTGAAACTGGCGTTTGAAATGCACCTAGAAATAAAAAGATGATGTTAAATTTATGGCAAACTGTTGGTTTATTAGTTTGTGTAAAGAAAACGAGTTAAATAATAAACTTCATACTTCATATTAAAAGTTGACCTTTATATACTCCGATCAAAGATTGTGGATATTGCTTGGTCCAGGGATATATAAAGGTCAGTGCCCCGTCAGTGCATGCAATACATGATGACAATCTTCAGTTTAAAAGATACTTAAATTAAAATAATTATTTAAAACAATTTGTCAAATCCTATCAAACAACAACAAAATAAAAGGAAACTACCTTGAATTTGACAAAATATCCAAAATAAAAGACTCCATCTCTTCATTACAAGTTCCGAAAGTCTCCAAAGGCTTGTAGAATGATTTCAATTCTCACTAAAATTATAAAAATAAAGACTCTAAAAGTGTATAAACTGAAACTTATCCAAAGTCTTCTGATGTCAAAAAACGATGACTATGTTTCTTTCAATTTTTCATCAAACTCAAAATTTAATGATCATCAACAAGCTATTCAAGAGCATCAGTATACATGTATCAGACTTTCAATACAAGCAAAAACACATCAGAAAAGAGGAAACTTTTGTTGACGTATCGATGATCAGAGCTACCAAAATGAGTTATTTACGATATTTATCTTATGGTGTTATGTCAACAAAGAAACAACGTCATTTCACGCAAAGTGGCAGCCTCAACAAAAGGCTTAGGTCACAAATGTCTTTTCTTCTTTTACTTGGCACGTATCGTTGACAGAAAACTTGGGCTTGTAAGAGTTGACCCTATGAACAACAAAAATATTTAAAAAAAGTCAATATAGTGAACAAAAAGAGGCTACGTAGAATGTTTTTTGTAAGAACATCCAAAATCTTTGAAGGTTTAGCATGCTCTTAACTTTATTGAGCTTCAAGCCTATGTTCTTATTTTCGCCATTTTTGAGTATTTTTGTCAATTTTTCCAAAGAAATTCGGTGCTGTAGAGTCCGCAGAGCCTTTTATAACACCAAGAGACTTTCGGCAAAACTTTAGAAACAATTTGAAACAATCCTAGCCCAGGTTTCGGAAAATGAAAAGGTTGGTTAGAGGGTCATTAAAGGTTTTGTTTAAAAAAAAGAGTGATATCGTTTGCTTACTCATGAATTTTAATTTACAATTGACACAGATGATTAGAAAGAGGGAAAGAAAAACATTTTTTGTTTATATCAGCATAATATGGCAAACACTGTCCTGATATGAAATATGTGTCTGATATGAAACGGGAACACTTGTGTAAAAATAAAACCTTTAAGTCAATGAACGAATGAAGTGAGTTTACGAAGAATACTTTATTTGAGCTTCAAAATCCCAATACCTTTCGTAGCGTTCGTAGCTTTTTTGCTCCCTTGACACGTCCAAGAGTTGACGTAATTTCGTCATCATCATTCGAGTACATACTACGTGTGAAGAATTTCATAAAACAGAAGCTGAAAGACTTTCGGAAAGTCAATTTTGCCCATAGTTCAAAGTAAAGGGCTTTAAAATTGCTGACAAATTCAAGATAAATTTTTTTTTCTTTTCAGTAAGTAAGTAAGTAAGTAAGTATTTATTTACCATTTAACACTACAGAAAAGATACAAGTGATGATATGCACAAAAAATATATGGAAGGAGACCGCCTTATAGTCTAGCTAATCAAAAAGATGCGGCCACCTAAGTACAGATTGCGTTTATAACACTTTGTAAATTATTTATAAATATTTATATTTTTTTAAGAATTTTCTATCTAATGAAGAATAAATTAAAATAAAGTTTGCTAAACTTTCTTGGTAGGGGAGGGGTGTGGTCAGTATCTCCCAGACAGCCCGGGGGGGGGGGGGCACTCGATCTGAAAACGACCATACGTTCGGCCCAAAATTTGGCTTCTAAAATCGGACCCTTACAGTGCAGTGAATTACCATGAAAAATCATACCCTTACAGTGCACTTGTTCAAAATTTTTCGCCCATAAGGGCGAAAATTTTTTCAATTTTCCAAGAAAATGTGGAATTTTTCCTCCAAAACTGACCAATTTTGTGCCAATTTTACCAAAAAATGGCCTTTTATCACAATTTCCTACCCTTACAGTGCAGTTCAGTGCAGTTTTGTAATTTCCTACCCTTACAGTGCACTAGCTGAACTATGAAAAACCTACCCTCAAGGGCCGAACGTCTGGTAGGTCATTTACCTTGAGTGCCCCCCCCCCCCGGGCAAGACAGTGATTAAGGGCGAGAGATTTAACAAAACTGAAATCAGATGAGCTCAGGGTAATATTTGGGTAAGATCGCTGGATGCTGTTCCAATGTGTTATGCAAAACTTAGAGAAAGATTTGTTTCCAAATGTAATGGTGTTGTAGGAGGGAACAAAAAGTAGTTTCAAACATGCTCCTCTGGTACTTTGAGTGTTTTCCTCTTCAGCATCAAGCTGAATAAAGTTAAAAAACTCCAGAAGGTCAAAGGGTAATTTGTTATTTAGGAATCTGTGGACAAAGGATATATTAAGGCATTTGACAAGGTCAAAAATCTTGAGAATTTTGAGGTCAGAAAAGAGTGGAGAAGAAGGGCATCGAAAGTTGTTAAAAGTAATAAGACGTAAGGCTTTCTTTTGAAGGATAAATATAGGCTTAGAAGTGGTATTGTCAGTGAGACCCCAGAGTTGGCAACCATATTGAAGATGGGAATGAAAAAGAGCATAATAAATGTTAACTAAGGTTTTTGTTGAAACATAGTGCCTGAGCTTAGATATAATACCATTTGCTCTGGCAAGTTTAGCTGAAAAAGATGTGGTGTGGGCTTTCCAGTTGAGGTGCATGTCAATCAAAACGCCAAGATATTTGATATTTGAACTTTGAAAAATTTTCTTACCTCCAATTTTAAGAAAAGGGACAATTTGACACTAAAAGAAGAGACCTATTTGCAACACATCCAAGTAGTTGATGAAAGTTAAAATTTAACAAATCTTTCAAAGTTAAGCGTTGGGGACACTAAAGGGAGGCGGCCTACCGTAGGTAAGGCCCAAAATTACTCAAATTTGGATAATTGCTTTCGGCAATGTAGGGATCCCATTTCAAAGGCCTAATTTTGGGCCACACATTCGTTCTTTTTAAAATCAAGTGCCCAACCCCCTACATTCATCATTTATTCAAATTTGCTTAAACCAGTATAACAGAGCATGCTCATTTCACTTCTTATTCGCCTTGGGTCACGATCTATAACCATTGAGTTTCAAGCCCGAAGGGCTAGAGGTCAATCTCTAACCTTTCTCAGGCAAGAAAAATTGAAGCCTTAAAATATGCGCCGTATTTTTGATGACGGATTGAATCTAGCAATTCCTTTGTTTTCGAGTGATATATTTTTCAAAATGAAGCGGTAAATTTTAGTTTCTATCTGTCATTTGTGTAAAAACCAGGCGGGTCGCTCAAGGCCGCGCAACTTTGGTAGGATTTGTTGGCTTCAAATCCTACCAAGGAGATTGACCTCTAGCCCTTCGGGCTTGAAACTCAATGTCTATAACCCTTCAAAAACTTGGAGCAGCCAGCTGTGATAGTAAAAACACGATTAATACTAACTTGGATTAAATGCACTTTGCCACCCAATAGCGTACGTTAATTAAATACTTGTGGTGTAATCTTTATTTGGAAAGATTTGAAAGACTCTTTTTTATAACAATTTTATAAGATCAATAAGACACGTTAGAAAATAAGAACAATAGCTATTTATGGCCAAAAAAAACTTCTCTGGTTCTTCTAAAAGAAAAGGGTGTATTGCGTCTAAATCGTAAACATTTTATGAATGACAGAAGTTGAGGAGTTGATTCCGCTTCTCTTGCCGAGCGAAAAAAAAGCAAAATGTTTGCATCGGTTCAAAATGCGAAATTGGTAGAAGGTAGCAAGTACATTATTTTCACTTGATTCTTGTGGGCTACGTTTTGTAACCGTCCAAAAAAAATGGGAAGCTAAGATGGATATACAACCAGTTTTCAATCTACGTGAAAATTATCCCACCGTGGATGGATGGTATATGCCAAATAAACGCTTGTGGTGAAATCCAAGCTTCAAAATTGTAAGAAATTTCGGGCGTCCAAAAATTGAGACTTTTAAGATTAATTCTACAACAGTATTTTACATACAAAATAATTTACAGAAACTACGATATCACTAATCAGCAGAAAAATTGTGAAAAATTACCTAAAGGGAAAGAAAATATAAATTACATTATTTTCTAAAGATTATTTTAATTTTTTGAAAAATTCCAATCTATAAATTATTATCAATAAATTCGACGTGTAAATTTTAATCTAAGTTACCTACTAAGAAAAACAAGAAAATAATATTCTTAAGAACTAAACATAAAAAAATATTAGGTAGAAAAATATGCAGAACTACTATACATTTAGTCCAGAAATTGTTCTGAATGAAAGAATATTGACAAATTTCGATGAGGGGAACAAAATTCATCAAAGCAATAAAATAATGCTCATTTAAAACACTATATTTTTCACCAAGGCTAAATTTTATGCATCGACCATGTAGAGTTAATAATAAATCAAAAATTTTTGAAAATATGTACTAAGTGTGAATAAATAGAAACTATATAATTCCCCGGAAGAAAATCATACAAACTGTAACAAGAAAAGTCTTTGTTCTATGGGTGATGTATTCCAATTTCTTTATTACTTAGCATCCTATACATCGGTATTAGCAAAGCATTACCAATACAAAACTGTCGTCGAAAATATGCCCTGTCAAGTTGAAGGTCTTACAAACATCCGCGAAATACGATGAAGGACATACAAATATTCTTACTAACGCACCACTACCTTAAAAGTGCATTAATTTTTATGGAGATCGAATTAAACGATTTTTGTCCCATTCGCCAAAATAGATATCTGTCAAATATTAGATTTTCACCACTCTTCAAATTAGATTTAAATCAAAATCAATCCACTTTAAGTGATTACTGATACTGATCAATGCGGCTTTAGGGTTTCCAGACTAAAGAAAGAGCAAAAGGATACTTCTCTCATTCAGCCAGTACCACACATCAAACCTCATTATTACGTATGAATCATTCATCAACTTTCTTCGTGTTTCTTTTTGAAGAACCTGGATGAAATTCCACCGAACAGTTTTGATGATGTAGACGTCGATGCTCCAGACCTGAAGGGTGGAAAAAATGTTTTTGGGTGGAAAAGATATTACACAGGTTCGATGGATTGAAAAATTTGAAAAAGTTTGTGGAAGGATAATTTACAGACTAAATATACAGACTTCTCTCAGAAATTACGATATTAATAAGCTTAGAAATATTATGGAAAACCAAAGATTAGGAAAAAGTTTTATCTACTCTGGAACTAAAATGTGTTGTTTGAGTGGCAAATTTAGATGAAAGATAAACGTACCCAGTGGAAAGCTTATCTTCCTCACATTTGCTTTCAGCATCTTTCTGCAACAGTAAAACTGAATCCTATAGAGAAAAACAGACTGATTATGATAATTAAACAATTAGGCCTCACTGACAAGAGAGCCTTTTGAGAGTAAGTACCTATCTACTAAAAAGTGGTAGACAATTTCAGGGGGTTGGTGCGTAAGTCTTTTCAAATCAGGTCAGAAATTCGTTATGACTATTTATTTTCCTCTTTTCCTTTCCATTGTTAATCCATGATGGGGCATCCTTAGATAGAGTGATTTTTTTCTGAAATTTCAGATAATTTTGATCAATTGAATATGGGAAGAGCTTTCTTACCACAGTTTCAGGACTGAAATCTTTCAAATTATTCTCCAAAGTTTTCAATGTCGGTAAAACGAAAGCTTGAATCACATCACGGCTCAAAACTTTACATTAAATAATTTTGACAAGTTAAGGAAACATTTTTCGAAGATTTATATCAAATCTCAACAAAATATACTCGGCAGAACATAAAAATACTTCTGTTTATCGTCCACCTCTAAGCAAAACGCACTGTCGGATATTTTTAGATATCCGATAGCGAATATCTCTTTTTGTGAGCGCATGAAATAAATTTTCTTATCAAAAAAATTAAAATGCCAAATAAATAACCGAAGAGCTCTCTTAATGAATAAACAACAGAAGGGAAGATAAAAAGAGAAATAATTTCGAATGTTTTTGTAATTTTTAAAGAGAAAACAATGAAATCGACATGTTTAAATGAGAAAGTGAAACGTTCGAAAATGAAAAGTTTTTGAATATTTCCCCGCTATAAGGGGAAATATTAGTTAAAAAGGCATTTCTCCGATCCTTGGCTACTTACGCCCTTTTTGCGCCCTTAAAGGGGGCGGGAATCCGCCACCAAATTGCGAAGTTTGTTTTTGTTTTCATTTGCCTTAGTTATTCAGACAAAATCGCACGGATTTACCTTGATGTTACGCGCATGTTTTTGAGTAATCAAGACACGAATAGTAATTCAGATCAAAATACAAGATGGACGAAAATTCACTCTTGGCTTTTTAAAATTATAACTCTTTTCTGACAAACAAAAAACATACAATTTTCATCTAATTGGCGACCAATAATTACATGAAATGTGAGGCTAACACTTCAACTGTAATCATCAGTAATTTCAAGAGTTTTTCATCATTGATTACAAAGATATCCATGGATTACCTCTTCCGAATACCAAACCAACCAACTTAAAGATTTCAGAGACATTTGCTTGACATGAAGAAAACGCTACATCCCCATAACTTTGGACATTAAATGATTGGCAAAATGGTATTAACATTCTATTGAGATGTGAAACTGGTTCAAGTTGAAGAATTGATGAGAAAAATGGGCAGTACGAGAAATATTTTTGCTTTGAAATACAAACTCTTATATGGACAATGTCTCTGGAACAAGTTATATGAGATTTGTTTACCGAGTGACCCCAAAACAAAGTCTTTAATTCTTGGTTCTTACATTCATGAGGTCAGAGGTTTTGTGGATTTTCTAAACTTTTGAAACTTGTGTGATTGTTTTGGTATGTGTTTTGGTTGTTTTCCTGACTAAAGACACTTTGAATGTGTGATTGTTTTCTCTGACTAGAGATACTGTGAGCGTGTATTTAATGAACATATTGCATCTTGGCTTTTAATGCAGGAATTGTCAGTCGAACCCACTGGATGAAAACATACGATCTGACGAAAATGCAATCTCGAAATCGTAAGGACCGTGTTCGTCTATAAGGACTGGGGATGACAACAAAGTTGCGTGATTGTGTTTATGAATAGGGCGCCGTATCAGTTTTTAACTTTCTGGCGCACAACAAGATTCTTGTTGTGAAATTTTCCGCGGGAGGACTATTTTCCTCAGATGTATAATTTTCAAGTGCCTTCAGAGGTTTACCGTGCACGTATGAAAATTATGAACAGCTGTTATCAGGTTACCTTCAGCTGAAACAAAATGATAGCTTTTTTCTGAGAAAGGAAGATATTTTTTTGTGCCTTCCACCACGTAAGTTTGTTTTGATTTTTTTCCCGTCAAAAGTCACGTGATATTTTTATCTCGATCACTCCGCCTCAACTGGAAATTCCCCTCTGCACCCTAAAAGTAATCGAGTTTTAGAAAAACAATAACAAACCGTGTTATGTGGTGGCGGATTGCCCCTTTAATAACGCCCACGCCTCTCCCGATCGATTTGTGCAGTGAGGCGGAACTCTTGTCTATAGTGTAAAACCTTTAGTCAGGATTAATCAATGTGCAATTCTTATTGAGGAAATTTAACTCACCATGTGGTGCATGTTCTGGACTGTTTTGGTTGTCAACTCGACGGAATTGGAAACTTTCTCTCTGGTTATTTTTCAGACAGTGTCAGACAGCTTTAAAAGTGACTTTCAGGGATCTTTTTCCTAAGGATTTTTGAAATTTTTGGATGCAATATTCTTTTTTTTTTTTTCCTCCTAAAAGTGCCATACAATGTGCTGGTGATTAAGGAAGCATTGATCACCAACAGTGTGAGTAAACAACAGTGCTTGATCACTAAAGAGGTACACGGCAAAAAATATAAACCTTGTCTGCTTGAGCAGATTGATTTACATTCTCGACAAAGAGGTCGATAAAACAAACCTTGTCTGCTTGTTGAGCAGATTGATTATTTACACTATATTTCGTACACGGCAAAAATATAAAACTTGTCTGCTTGAGCAGATTGATTTACATTCTCGACAAATAAAAGAAGTCAAAGAAAAACTATTGTCCGATATTTCAGGTTGAATTATATTCTTGACAAAGAGGTCGATAGAATAAAGCATCTCTTCTTAAAGAAGTCATTGCCAAAAAATGACAAAACGGTCACAATGCAATTGTTTGACCTTTGCCTTTATGATTCCAATAAAAACTGCTGATTTGGCCTATCCCATTTGTGCTGGTTTCCTTGATTTTTAACAAACTTAGCTTCACTGTTCTTTTGTTATACATTTTTTAATATACATTATATACATATTTATATATTAATATACATTTTGTGCTTAATCTGAGGTTAACATTCAGTGTAATTTTTAAAACACATGACTACAATAATATGCAACGTTCCTCACTTTGACATTTTCTTGTTATGAACCCTCGTTACGCTCTTTCTTTATAAGAACCATGAAATTTGAGTTAAGCCTAAGCTTGTTCTTATTTTTTCTATTGTCTAGAATAATAGACCTATTGTTTCAGTCTAAGCCTGATTGTTCTTATAAAAAAAGAGTGTATGCTGTTAACCCTTTCAGTACCGAGCCCTTTTTTCTATTTTTTTAGCCTACACTTTTTCATAAGCGTATCGTAATGCCCGAAGTTTTTATCATCTTATCCTGGAGATGAGCTTACTTTTTTAAATACAGTAGAGTCTCCATAACTCGAACCTCTATTACTCGAACGTCTCCTTAACTCGAACAAATTCGTTGGCAGCATGAAAATCTCCTGATAAACTCATATGAAAAAACCTCCATATATCGAATGTTCCCCTTTTTTGGCTCCATAACTCCAATTTGTTTTCCTTTCCTGAACTTGAAAAATATAAGCAATCTGATTGGCTAAGAGACAAACCATATTTCTTTTTTGAAAATTTTGATTTTTGGGCCTGGGGTCGAGTTTTCATTTTTTTCAAAATCTTAAACTGCTACAATCAGACCTTTAAATAATAAATAATTCGAAAGTTACTGAAGTACGGCGCATTTTTCAAGGCTTCACTTTTTCTTGCCTGAGAAAGGTTAGAGATTGAACTTTAGCCCTTCGGGCTTTAAACTCAATGAGTCCTTCTGCAAGTGTAAGGGGGAAATATTTAGTCGCATTTGTGCGAATCTTGTTTAAATATAAAAACAGAAAGATTAAAAGTAGAGGGGGAGGGAAATGTTTTCTGCTAATGAGTGAACGATAAACCATATATTCAACGCGAAAAAATCGAATATCGAAAATATTCAGTCTCGCTTGATGATATTCGACTCAGCTTCGCTTCGTCGAATATCCATCAAGCTCGACTGAATAATATTAGTTACACGGTCTTCTCGAGGTGGGATACGGGATATACAGGGTCAGTAAAAACCGTATTGGTGGCGAGGCTTGCCGAGTCCCAATACGGTTTTTACTGATCCCTGTATATCCCGTATCCCACCTTGAGACGATCGTGCAACGAATTTATCCCGTTGAAGCCCCTTTGTATGTTTTCCAAAAGCACGGAAAACTTTCAGAACTCTCCAAGTAGATACTTACAAAGAGTAAACCGAGTAAACTGTAAAAGTGGAATCAGTGAAAGTGACATTTTATTGCATTGCAATTGAAAGTCTTGCTCATTACATATATATAAACTCAAGAAAAATATAAATCTTTTTACAAATAAAGATTTTCGCAAACTTCCTCAATCACTACAATTCATTCTGTCTTTTCAAAACAAACATTCGAATTTTGAGCAAAACATTCGAAAGCGCATTCGTCAATATGCAATGTCTTCTTTTTTTTCTCAATCGAATGCGAGGAAGACAGATACGGTATATATCCCACCTCCACGTGACGTCTCTTGACCAATGAAATTGCTAGAATCTAACTGATGCGGGATAATTTTCGATATCCGATTTTTCTTGTCGAATATCTGCTTAATATTAAAACAATGATCATCTTCAAGCCCTTCAAATGATTCTGGGGATAGAAAATTTGTCAAAATGAAAAGGATACAGCAGCATAAAGCAGCTTGGAGCGCTATAATCAATTCTTCAGCGATTTCCAGACGATCTGCTAAATCTTCGACTTCAGTGTTTCTCTCCGACATCACTTTTAATCGTGGTAGAATGACTGAAAAAAATTGCATTACATAAACGAATAAGTTTGCAGTTTGTAGTTTTAATATACAAAATATTACATTCGTGGAAAAATTCAAAATTTCTATTCATGATATGCAACACTGGAGAGTCAACCAAGAATTTTTAAAAAGTTCAACCCAATACGTCACTTTTTCTATTGTTTAAGTGACGTATTGGGTTGAACTTTTTGAAAATTCTCAGAAGACTCTCCAGTGTTGCATATCATGAGTTACAAGTTCAAGCCAAGAGAAATTCTTTGACGACAAAAATTAAAAATATTGAAGATAAGCAAGGGTGATGTAGAAAATTTTTGAACCCTCAAAAGTCTTATTTTGTTATGGATTTATATAGAAAAGACTTACAATCATCACGAATTTTGTTTTCGATACCAGGCATGATTTTGGTGAATGTGACGATAATCTTCTTCAGTAGAGGAATACATTGTTGGCTTTCTTCGTCTTCTAAGATTGTTTGTAGTTGCATGCATACTTTGTCTAACAGCTGAAAAATGAAAATCGGAAAGATTGAAAATACCACATTATACTATTATTGTTTAAAATCTATACGTATCGTTTGCTTAATAAACAGTGTATATCTGTATCTATCAGCTCTATCTGTGTAGGAAGGTCAGCTCATGTTAAAATATCCTTGAACTTAGTGAATAAACTCTTGATAAATCATGCTTCAGCATTTTTAACAGGAAATTATCCCACAAACTTGAAAACCATAACGTTCGGATACTTACATTCTTATCAGAGATGACTTCCATGGTTGCACCAAGAGCTGGCATCGATGCTGTTCGGACCGTCCTATTGATAGTAAACAGAGAATAGCACTTTAATGGAAGGGAAATTGTTCCACGTCAGAGTTCCAGAAAAGGTTTGTTTGAGGGTGTTGAGGATCTCGGAAATGGTCTGTAGGCTTGCAAACACTTTTGATTTGAATAATATAAACTGGTGAAAATCTTTCTTGGAGATATGTAGGAAGCTATAATTTGTGAGAAAATCTTTTCAAATTATTATAGAGATAAAGAAATGGGCATAAACTGATATCGTAGGTTCAAGCCAACTAGTGTTAACTTTATAATGAAACCACAATGTTCAACTTACATATCTCGGTCATTACTGAGTGTGATGATTGCGGGTGCCACGTGAGACGAAAGTGCTTGCTGATTGGCTGACTTTATCAAGGACTAAAATAAAAAGTTAATTAAGCTGTACTCAAATCTATACATTAGTTTCGGCTCATTTTGAAACTATGTATTAAAATCTTAACCACACTCAATTCTCCTTAACTGACTCCAGCAGGTTTCAAAACGACAGATCCATAACCTGGTTTCGGCAGCTCGACTTCCTAAGAGTTCAGTAAAAAATTTATATTTCTTACCGCAAACAAGGTGGCGATGCAAGCACGAACTTCAGCCACCGGATATATAATTGCTTCACGTAGTGTTTCGATAAGCCCCATTTGTAAGACTTCGTTACGGCTAAAAAAAGAAGAGAGATTTGGGAAGAGAATAAGATTAGAGGTTCCATTTTTATAGTATAAAGCTCACAAAAATTTTACCTCTCCAGTCAAAGGATTACGAAGTTGGAACCAAAATTCGAAAAGAAAATCAACCAGATTTTTTATTCATTATTTATATATCTCTTTAAAATAAGGACCACTGTCAATTTTAGGCTTCAACTTTTAGGTATGTCGTCACCTCGTATAATTTCCCTCTACTCTTCCCCACGGTTCTCTTAACAGAAGATTCAATAAAACCTAGTATTAGCTTTGATGTCTGTTTGTAGTAAGGAAAATGAAATCAAAATTTGCATACCTTAAAATTTGTATGGAGAGTATCAGATAATCCATTGATAAATTCTGTGTGGCAATTTGTACCAAACATTGTTTAGTGAAATTGAATAGACGTTTCTCTTGTTCTTCCTACAGTAAAGAAAGAAGAAGAAGTGTTGCTATGATATTGACGTTGCATGGTGCTTCTCTGCTGAAGTATTTTAAGGTTTTCAAATAAGAGTGACGTCGTTTTTGTTTACTCGTCAATTTTAATTTACAATCTTTTTCACATTGAATTGACGCAGATGTTGAGCAAGATTGATCAGAAAGAGGAAAAGAAAAACTTTTATTCAGCACGAAATCGAACACAATATAACATCGGCCTTGTATAAGACATGTGTCAGATATGAAACGGGAACACTTATGTAAACACATTACGTGACCACAACACAACTATACCCAAAGAATTATTTAGCATGTCCTATGGAACGCCATAGCTGCCTTATGTGATAAACAATTCGATCATGCCATAAACTATTCGATAAATCATTTGGTTATGCGATAAATAATTCGGTGCGATAAATCACTCGATAAATCATTCGATTATGCAATAAATCATTCGATAAACACATTCGATGCGATAAATCATTCGATAAATCATTCGATGTGATAAATCATTCGGTAAAAAATTCGATGTGATAAACTCATGCGATAACAAGTAATACTTTAATGGACCTACCTATTTATAAAACGAATAATTAGAATTTAACGGAAGTAATGTATAATTTTAAATTTCGATTTATATATCTATTGGAACGGAGAAAGCAATTAAGAAACGCATCGATGTTTAACGGTGAAAGAAAAATAATATCGACACTTTAATCAATCATTCAGAGAAAATTAAAACTGAAGTAAAAAAAACATTTAGTTTTCAGTTTTCATTATTTCATCACAGATTGAGGAGTCACATTTTGGGCATTGCCATTTTACATCATTGTGCAAAAAATCATGAAAATCTGTCGAGTATAAGTTGAAAAAATGAAGGAAAACCGTTTTACGCCGGTTTTCGGCTGTTCCGTCCGGCGATTTTTAAGGAGTTCCGGATTCAAAGGATGATTTCTTGGAAATCAAACGATGCTAAGTTTGGGCATCATCATAACGAACATTTTTCTGTAAAGAAACAATTAAATAAGTTGAAAAAATGTGACGGAAATGTGAAAAAACGACGATTTCCGGCACATTTCCGGTTCTACAGACCGGAAAAATTTTTTTTTTCGGCAAACGGTTTTCGACACCGTTTCGGCAGTACTAATGTGCATCTATGTGCAAAAAATCGCAAAAAACTAATGATAAAATCTCGAGAAAATCTCAAAAAACCGCTTTTTTCGGGACATTTCCGGTTCTACCGGCCGGAAAATTTTTTTTTTCGAAAATCGGGCTCCGTCACATTCGAGGGTTTATAGTAATACACCTTTGTGCAAAAAATCATAAATTGAATGAGCCAATCTCGAGAAAAGTTGGTAACTAACGTACTAACTAACGAACACGGGTTAATTTATAGGACCTCCATCGGGGTAGGTCCAAAAATTTTGATGTGATAAATCATGCGATAAAAAATTTCGATAAACAATTCGATAAACTATTCGATAAACAAAATCGTTATAAAGATAAGTATAAAATAAATACCAGTGCTTTTTGATAACGCATATGGCAGTCTCTAGGTAAGATATTGGTTGAGAATGCTATGATTGGATAACTCGATGTTATATAATTCAACTCGTCGGGGCGTTAAGGAAAGCTTTGGGACTTTACAACAGCTTTCGAGGCGATGGTACACGTTTTTTATAAGATCAAAGTATTTATAAGAACATTAGGCTTTGAGAGTTCAAAAAATCAAGAACATGTCAAGAACACTCGGAGACTTCAAGAGTATATAAATAAGAATATATATTGTTTTTGATTATGTACACATGTTTCAACTAAAAGTAAAGAGGTTGTTAAGCCAGTTGACTTAATAATTGAGGAAAATTACGTTTATAGCCAATTAAGTCCCATGTGAGCAATTTCTTGAGACCTAGATTAAAAGACTTAATTAAGAACATGAACTTGAACTCGAAGCCAACAAAGCTAAGAACATTTAAGGCTTCCTCGAATTTGAATGTTCTTTAAAAAAAACGTGTACCACCACACCACACCTTTTCCATTTTTCGATGTTTCTTATTTAGCCTTAGATAGCTTAGCCGTCGCCTTGAGAAAGTCACAAATAGCCCAAGTTTGCTTGGAAACAGGTCCAAAATGTCCGGAACACACGGAGTATGTCTGTACAAACCCTGGGCATCCTCTGGGCATGTCCAGATCAAATATCAAGTGATTTGGTTAATGTCCAATTTTTTCCCATTATCTCCTTTATAACGCTGGTCTTGCTTTAATACTTATTTTTATAACGATTTTGTTCATCGAGTTGTTTATCGAATTTTTTATCTCATGATTTATCACATCAAATTTTTTATCGCATGAGTTCATCACATCAAATTTTTATCGAATGATTTATCGCATAATCGAATGGTTTATAGCATCGAATGATTTATCGCATGATCGAATTGTTTATCACATAAGGTAGCTATGGCGTTCCATAATGTCCCATAAATTCTGTCTTTTCCACGACCAATCATAATTGGGGGGGGGGGGCGAACGGGATATCGGTACATCGGTATTGGCCTTTTTTTAGATCGGTAAATCGGTATTAGAGGAAAAAAATCATCGGTACTCGGTATTTTAAGATCATCTCGGTATCGGTAAAAGACCCTTTTTTATGTCGGTATTTCGGTATTTTTGGTCAACTATCGGTATCACATCAAAGATCATTATCCAATTCGCCCCAAGACCAATTTTAGTGAGATAAATTTTAAAATCGTGCAATTTTTTCGCTCGCTTCGCTCGCAATAAAGTTCTTTCACAAGCTACCAATACACTCTTCTCGAGATGCATAAAAGCATTGCAGGCCTCGTTTTCAAATAATCTTGCTTAAGTAACTCAATGTCATTTGACATTATTATCTTTTGTGAATCATTATCTTTTGTGAATGTGCGTGCTTTTGTTTTAAAACTTCCTTTTGGGAATGCATTTACGTCTACGTAAATTGAATGTTGAATAATTATTCTGCTTGCGAACGAGGCTTGCAATGTTTTTTATACATCTCGAGAAGAGTGTATTTGGCGAACACAATATTTAAAACAAAAAAATCTGTTTTTTTTGCTCGCTTCGCTCGCAGTAGCTTCTTCGAAATAATTTTGATAAGTATCAAATTCATGGCTTTTTAAAGAGTTTTTGTTATTTGGTTGACTTTCAAAAATTTTCTATTTGGCCAAAGCCTCCTTTTCTATTCGAATATATGAACGATATGTTCTGAGCGCTGATCTACTAAATAATCCCTCCCTCATACGTAAATTAGTACAAATTAAGGAACACTCAGGGGCGCCAATTTGAATTTGAAATCATTCCTGCAATTTTGATAAGGCAAGAGGCTCAGCCATAGGGGTCTGCTTGACACGTGAATGACCATTTTTCTGCCGTGAATACAGTTGACGCTCTCTAAATTGACGTTGTACTCTTTGATAAGCTCCAATTTTCGATCCATTGGCGTTGTGACAGGGCCACGCCTCCCCAAGTTGAGCTTTTTTGAACGCCCAAATCTTAAAATTACCCTAAATTCGCTTTAAATTGCATCCCACGACCAGAAATAACTTTAAAAATCATGAAATTTTTTTAACGTTAATTTAACGTGGTTGTGTTTTGTTCCTTTTCTTCTCAAAATTTTGTGCTCGCATCGCTCCCATTTCAATATCAAAGTTTTCCCAACAGAATTGTAGTTTTTTTGACCTTTTCCTGGCTACCTTTGACCTTTTTAAGGCCTCCTTTAAGCTGTTTAACATTTCTTAGACCAAAATTTTCCACTGCGGCGCCAAGATTACAAAGAAAATTCTCTGCGACATGAAATGTTATGCTTTCTGTACTTTTTGTGACCTTATTCTTGCTAACTTTGAGCTTGCTTAGAGCAAAAATTTACGCCTGCGGCGCATAAGTTACGAAAAAAACTTTCTCTGAAAATTTCCCCTAATTGCGCAATCACAAATTCACGGAAATACAACATGAAAGCGAGGCTGGGTAGGGTACATTTTCAAAACATCATGGCGGCGAGCAGTAGCAGATTGACTGAGAAAGAATTTATCTTCACAGAACTTGTAAATAATGTAAATAAAGAAATTCCTATTGAAATTATATACAATGAAGAAGATGTTGATATGTTTATAAGTGATTGTCCACGTTCTGTTCCTGTAAATACTGTAAATACTTCAAAAAACCAGCCCATAACAACACCACTCTCAACAACAACAACACAAACACAATCTGATTTTCAAAAGACTAAGGTAAAATGGGGAAAATCTTTTGCTTCACTACCTGCATTTGGGATGAAGGAGATCGAAACTCATAGAAAGAACAGTGGGAAAACACCTGGAAGTACCATCATAAAAACAAGAGATAGAGGACACAAGTTTCAAGCAGAAAGATATATCTCATCGAACAATATATATTCTATGGAGAAGGATGGACACGTACTTTTTAAAGCCATCAGCAAAGCCAGTATGAAAGACAATAAATGGAGCTTAACAGTTAGTATAAATAAAATTAAAAGCCAGGTAGTATCTGCCAATTGTACTTGTGTGGCAGGGAACTCTGGCTATTGTAATCATGTGATGGGGCTGCTTATGGAGATTGCTTTATACTCACCTCAAAGGACTCACAGAAAACCCTGAAGAAGTAGCCTGCACCAGTAGGTCACAATAATGGGGTGTACCAGGGAAATCTAGACAAGCCTAAGCACCAAAACTCCCTGTCAAGGATACGACCATCCAACAGTTGCCAAGCAAGGAAGGGGTATCTTCCACGTTGTACGACCCCAGAAAGGAGCAGCATGCAATAAATACCTATAATGCTATAGAAACCTTCAAACAAAGACTGTCAAATGTTGACAAGAGGATTGGTTTTGTTTGTGCTATTCCACCACAGGATGATTGGGTAGAATTGCGTGATACGCCACATGGGAGCTTCATTGTAGGTTCACCATTGGCTTGTCACTTGTATCCTATAGGATTTGATGTTGCTGTTGAAACTAATTTACTTGAATTTTATGAATGCTCTGTCATGCACCCAACCTTGGTTGAAAATGTTCCTTTACCTTTTAAGGTGATTTCAAAGGAAAGTCCATGCATTCCTGCATTTACAATAAATGAAAGAGAGAGGAAATATTTGTTTAGCATAATGAAAACCAAGTTAGAAGCCAGGAAACTTGAACGCGAAACAACAAGTCAGGCTTCTTGTGAATTGTGGCACTTAACAAGAAAACATAAAATTACATCCAGCAAGGCTCACAAAGTTCTTATTCGTCAGAGAAAATTTGAAAATTTGATCACTGAATTTACCTCACAGAAGAAGAATCATGAATTGCCAAAAAGCAATAATTTTGAACATGGTAAACGGTATGAGCCGATTGCGAGAAAGCTTTATGAAAATGTAATGAATTACCATCTTAAACATGTATGTAGTGTGCGAGAAACCGGTTGTGTGGTGCAACCAAATTTACCCTGGCTATTGGCCAGTCCTGATGGCCTTGTTATAGATTGTGAGGAAATTGGGTTGATTGAAATAAAATGCCCTAAGACAAAGGCCAACCATACTGTTGACCAGTTGCTAGCTGATGAAAAATTTTATGTTGGGAAGTTGAAAGATGGGACATTATACTTAAAAAAGGCCCACAGTTATGGATACTACACTCAAATTCAAATGGCAATGGGAATGTGTGGTCTTTCATTTTGTGACTTTATTGTCTATACTTTCAAAACAATTATAATCATTAGAACAGTTTTTGATAAAGAATATTTTACAAATCTTGTCTCAAAACTAAACAAATGTGTGGATGTGTTGTTAAAAGATGTAAAGATGGCGGAGAAAATTCAGGAAAATCTACGAAAACAACCGAATTCAGCATCAATTTACGACCTTTGCAGCCCATCTGAATGTGTTACAAGTGAAGAAGGAAGATCCAAAGACACACTTGAATGTAAAAAGTGCAATCGAATCGTACACTGCATTTGTTCAAAGCTCCCCGTCTATCAAATCCAGTTATGTCTAACATACAAATCGAGACCTTTTGTCTGTCAAAACTGTGTCGTGATCACCCCTGATCTATTGGAACGGGTCAATTCATGTGAAACATCAACAGTTTCAGGATTCCGAAAGGAGATAAAAGCTTGCGAAAATATAATGAAAGCCCAGGACGTAGAAATCACCCAACTAAAGTCCAAAGACGTTAATACAATGATCAGCGAAATAAAGGATAGCTTTGAGACCAGAATGGCAACGATCGAAAAGAAGATGGAAGACATCATTGAGAAGAAAGGAGAAAATAGATCACAAAGCTACGCAGGAGTCGCGTCGAGGCAAATCGAGAAAAACATAGAAAATGTACTTCGAAGGGAAAAACAGGAGGAACGACAGATTCAATCCACGGCGTGCAATCTAATTCTTCATGGTGTTGACGAATCCACTGAAGATTCAGAAGAGTCAACTAAAATCTACGACGAAGAATATCTAAATGAAAAAGTCTTACCTAAGAAACTAAGCTTAAGGAATATAAAGATTGAAGAAACTCAAAGAATCGGAAAATTTTCGAAGGAAAAGGAAGATGAAAAACGCTATCGACCAATAAAAGTCCGATTTGCAAACGAAGAAGACAAAAATACAGTGGTAAGAGCAATCACTAAAGGAGAAAGATTGCCCTTCCGTGTGACAGAAGATCTTACGAAAAGTGAAAGGAAGACAATCAAAGAGTGGTGTATGAAAGCCCAAGAAATGAACACGTCACTAAAGGATGCAAACTTTAAATTCAAAGTCAGGGGGAGCCCTAGGAAAAAACTCTATCTTAAGAAAATTGTAAACCGAACAAAGAGCGGTTCATAGAGGCCCATGCGCTCGCACGGTGGCCTGCGAACTTGTATAGCATTATTATTATTATTATTAAATTTTATGAGAAATATTTGTTAAAGCATATTTTGAACAACAAATAAGTGTTTATATTATTAAAATAGGAACTTTCAGGAAAACTGGGTGCTAATATTCGATTGACTTAGCAATTTAAGGAAAATATCAATTGCAATGTCAATGACAGTTGCAGTTTATTCAAAATCCAAAATTCATTTAGTCTCTTTGAAATCTAAAAGCTGAATTCAAAATATTTTGCATCTATCGCTTAAAATTTTAAAAAGATGATATTTTTACAGCACTGTTGAATTATCCAATATTTCTATATATTCTGAGGTAACAAAAGATTTATGAAAAGCACCCAGTTTTGGTTTTAAATATCAAAAGTTTTTAGTATTCTACGATAAATTTGAACAAAATTCTTAGTGTTTTTACTCCTCAGTATCTTTTTGAATGAGAGGAGGCATACTATTAGTGAGTAAGCAGCAAACTGTCCATATTTGATTAATAGAGCCATGTAAAGTCAATGGTATCTCATTTCTCAAAATTCGAAATTTTTTGATTCTTTGGATAGTCCTCTCAACGTGGATTCTTACTGAAGCAATAGTTTGGCTTTCTTTCACCTCAGCAGCTGTTAGCTGGTCCCTTCCTTCTAAAAAGCATGGTATGTTTAATGATACTCCCAAAGGTGATAGGTCGTCTGCAACTGTAAAGCCTCTATCAGCCATGTGTCGTATATCCCCTGGTTGGATACACGTAGTTCTATGGTGCTTTTTGAAAATGTGTTCAGAATATGCAAAGATAAGAAAACTAGAAAATAGATCAGTTCATAAAGTTTGACTTATAGAGCTTCCTTCTTAGAGATCAAGCTTACCTTAAGATAAAGAAAGAAGAAATCTTTTCCTCCCAATTTAATATCTTCTTAATATTATTCCTTAATTTACATCCATTGCCATAATCATATCTTACATTCTTACATCTCTTCTAATTTACAGTTCTATGTCCATCCTAAGATGGGTAAAACTACACTACTACTGTGTTACAATTACAAAAACCTCAGTTTAAATACATTTTAGCTTATTTATAAGTTCTGTTAATTAATATTACAATAAGTATAGATAATAGTTATTGTTCGTGCTAGGTGTGCGTTTGGATCGGATTGGTTTGTAACAACAATGGGATTTCACTGCTTGAATCTTATTATTTGATATTCTCAGAATAGGGTGCGGTTGTGATAGAATTTTGGCTCTCAGGAGTTCGCAGATGATTTCGTTGAGTGGGTGACGAAATGTTATTTCTTCGTATTAATGATGATGAGTTTGTTTTAGAATTAGAACAATCTGTTGTTGTCCCTCCTTCTCTAAGGTACTTTGCAATAGAAATGTGATCAGTTTGTTTTCTTGATCAATGATGATTAGGTATTGATTGGTGATAATTAGATAAGGTACTTTTCAATAGAAATTAGGTAATCATCTTTTTCAGTATCAGCTTAAGAATTCAAGCATTCTTTAAGTCAAATCAGTCCTTTTACACGACACATGACACTATCCTTACCAGAGTCCCATTGATTTTGTAAAAATCCTGAACGACGTACAATCTGTTGATCAGAAATTGACCCATCAAACAATTCACTTACAAATGTTATTGCCCCTGATGGGGCAATTCCGACCAGACCTTTGTAAGTGACATGAGATTTGTAGGATGAATATAAGGCACTCTGAATAGCTAATGATGAAGGCCTTTGACAGAATAATTCTGTACAATCGATTATACACCTTGTAGTTGGATAAACTCTTTTGAAACTCTCTGGCATAGTCTGATTCACTTGTTCTCTAGTTGGCCAAATGGGTATAGACCCAAGTGTAAAGTAACAAAAATTTGACCAAGTTATATCTCGAAACAATTGTTTTTGATAACTTGAATAACCATCCTAAATGGGACAATGTGAAGCCATTCCTGAGCCAGGACAAATATAAAAAAAACTGTTCTTCGTTATCTAATAAGGGTGCTCTTCCACGTTTAAGATAAGAAATATCTTCTTGAGAATGTTTTTCATTTGACATTCGCCTAGATGTGTCATAGAACTTGATATTTGATGACTTCTCTCCTGGATTAGGCAATTCTAACAGTGCTTTGAAAGATTCAACAGATATACCAGTAGCTTTTATAAATAATTTTTCATCTTTACTTATATTTTTATAGGAATACTTTTGATCTTGTAATAGTTCAATTTCTTTCTTAAGATTCTCATTTTCATCATGCAACAATTGCTGATTTTCCCTCAATGTTACATTTTCCAATTTCAGCTCTTCGACTTTAAGTTTAAGGATTTCCACCTCAGTGAGTTCAGGTTCAGGGTCAGGGGTAATAGAGTTTTCATATGAAAAATCATCTTCCCAGTTCATTGAAAGGTCCTCCTCTTGGGTTTCAGCAGAATTATCATCATCAGTTTCGATTATGCTTTCAGACGAGTAATCAATTGGGGGTGGTCTTTTTCGTGGTGATTTACGTTTTGGTTTTTCTTTCGGTTTCACATGCTCAAAAATCGTTGGTATGGCACCACTCTTGACTGTTTTTCGACCAATTCCAAGGGAAACCTTTATGTCTTGACTATCAAAATGAAATTCGCAAATACGAACGTTTTTGTGATTGATATCAAAGTTATCTTTGCCTCCTTTTCGTCTGAATTTTGAAATAGTTGCTACCCAGTCTTGTCTGATTTTGAAAAGTGATATATTCGTTTTATTTCCTTTAGAATCTGCAGTTGCACTTTTACATCCTGGAATGCAACAGTATGTATTTCCCATGTCCACCAGATAGTTTTTTAGCTGGACGAGTCTTTTTTGATTGGAAGTATTTTTCTTCATTAGCAGTGTTTTCTTCACTCATCTTAAAAACGAAGTCAACGTTGAAGTGATACACACTACACAGTATCTAATTGCTTCACACAATCATTTTCCTTGTGTAAGATGTGTGTGTGTGTGTGCCTTCTCACTATAAATCAGTCTCAAAAATATTTCTTTTTCTTTTTGATAAAAGGTGAGAAACACTCGAAACAAAAGGAAAGAGCAAATAAACAGGTCTCTTCTTTTCATTCATGTTTATAAAGATAAATAAAGTGCTTTTCTTTGGATGGGAGTAATTTTTGTAGCAAAATACAGTGCTTTACGTGGTTTGTTTGCAAAATTCACCCTACCCAGCCTCGCTTTCATGTTAAATTCCCGTGAATTTGTGATTGCGCAATCGATATCGGGAGAGTCGTAATAATGTATTTATTTTGCACAAACAACATGTTGTATGATCGACAAATCTGCGTTCGCTTTTTATTTACTTTGTGATTTCAGGCTTCATTGAAGCCGTCCAAAAAGTTCTTTCAACTGTGGGATAAATTACGAAAATTCATGTTAATAAAGTGCCATGAGTGACATGAGTGATATTTTTAAGAGAAAAATCACTTGTGGTTCACACCCAGGTGGTGGGGTGAGGATCACCTATTTAGCAATTTTGTCTTTAAGTATCACCTTTTCAGCAAAAATCAATCTCTCTTAGGTTAAGGGTTTTGGAGGTCGGGCACATACATACCCAGTATCCCTCAACCCTAGTACCCCTTCCCGAGGGGTTCACAGAACTATGAAAAATAACTCTTTGACGCAAATTAGATTGCTTAGCAAAATGAATCCAGACACATGTCTGGAGTAAATACGTCTAAAATGAATAAGCGATGAAAATGAGTAATGTGAGATTAAAAATAATATTCTACTTTCATCTTTGAAAAAGAGACCCCAGCCCGCGTTGAACCAGGACTGTAAATAAACTCACAGGACCAAGAACGAAAAAAAATAGATTGATATTCGTTTGATTGACAGCTGTCACTCTCAAAGGATTAAAAAATTGGGATGAGGGCATTTAAGGGGGAATAGGCATGGCTTCGAATAACTGAAAGTTCGAATAATTGTTTTTGCCTGTGTTGGGTAAGTAGATCCAAGGCAAACGCGAACTCACTTCGAATAACCGAATTATTTTTTAGTTTTGAAAAGGACCTTTTGAAAAAAGAACAATCATAGAATCAGATTGCAAAGAAATGGCTAAAAAAATACATAGGGTAGAAGTGAGCATATTGAGAAAATTCAAGCACATGATGTCATGAATAAGATCAGCCAGTCCTTGACCAAAATGTACGGGCTGGTTTGCTATTATTCAATTTTTGTGACCTGGCTTCTACGGTGGGGGGCGTACGAGGGTCGTAGACAGTATTTCAGAAAATCACCGCAATACCGACACATTTTTTACGAAATACCGACACCGACATTTCTTTCAAGCTGTCGACAATAGTATTTCCAAGTAGATAAAAAATGTTATATAAAATTTTGCTTATTATCATGTTTTTTTTTTCAAAATTCTAATATGACATATCACATAGGAGGGATTTCTGAGAAATGACCCTTGATTTTGGCACCGTTTCTTCGACGTTTTGAGAAAAATTACCGTATCACCGATTTTGAAAATTTAACATTTTCCGTCACCGAAAAGTATCTCAAACACCGAAATACCGACACATTTTTTACTAATCACCGAAATACCGACGCAAAAAAAGGTCAATACCGACACACCGACAAACTGGTACGCCCCCTCTACGAAGCCGTCAAAAAAGTTAGGGCTAGACCCAGCCAGTAAACCTAGCTGAGGAAGCAATAATTTTGCTAACTTGAACTGTCTAGATCTTCTAGAGATAAAAATTGCTTGTGGTGAAGAGGATGCACCAAAAAAACCAAAAAAACCAAAGAAAATGGCCATGACCAATGGATTCGATTGTTAAAACTTCAAAAATAAAATGAAAGCTCAAAATGTCGGTGACAAGAGAATTTTCTCAATTTGTTGAGGGTGCAAATTCGGAATTTGAATGCTAACAAGCTGTTTTCAAGCGCAGTTTTTGCTTAATTCGCGGGTTTTTTTGTGTTACAGCCAAAATTCTCAGGGTTAAGTCATGGTAAAAAAGTTCATGATATTGTGGGGAACTTCATGATAAAGAAACCTGTACCAGAGCTCTTCAAACTGAGTTTCCAACTTTGGTAGATCCGAAGTTGTGGGCGTTTCTGTGGCCCGGGGGGGGGGGGGGTACTAGGGTAGGTGAATGAGGGGTATGTGCGGACGGGACCTCCGAAAACTGACCCTTAGAGAGACCAAATTTTAGTGAAAAAGTGACCCTTAGAGAGACTTTATCGAAAATTTTTCTCTGATTTTCAAAAGTTTCCTACCCTTAGTGAGACTTTTTTGTAATTTTTTCTCTCAAAATCAAAATTTTTTTCTAAAAATCGTGATTTTTCCCACCCTTAGAGAGACTTCTTTGAAATTTCCTGATTTTTGTAACCCTTAGAGAAGCTTTGAAAGGTGAAAACCCGACCCTTACCGTCCGCACATACCCAGCACCTATTTTTGCCTAAGTACCCCCCCCCGGGTTCTGTGGTCAAATAAATGAAATGGGGAATTTTCCTCAAATTCTGCATAATTTATGCAAAATTAAAGATTGACATCGTTTGCTTACTCATAATTTTATAATTTACAAGCTTTTTCACATTGGATTGACACGTGGAGCAAAATTGGTCATAAAGAGGAAAAGAAAAACATTTTTTTGCTTATATCAGCATGATATAACAATAGACAGACTCTGTCCTGATATGAAATATGTTTCTGATATGAAACGGGAAAAATAATGTAAAAATAAAACCTTTAAAAGCATTCTTGAACAAAATTGCCCAAAGCTGTTCCCCCAGCCGAATTTAACTTTTTAGTGGCGTGAAAACCAAAAGCGAAAAGGCTTCTCGAATTATTACCATTACGTGCCCGTCCCCTTTTTAGCAGAATGTAAGATTTTATTTATTACTTTATTACAAGAACTATACTACAGTGTTGTGGTTTAAAAGATAAATCTTTTTGAAAATTATTCCCGACTCAGCATTGAACCAGGACGGTTAAGAAAATCTGCGGGACCAGATGCTACTTAATTGACGTGATTGACAACATGTTTCTATGATTGACAGTTTGCGTTGTACATTTCCTCTTCGAAATGAAATTTTTGAAGATATCGGGTCCGATACATACGTAGATTTAAAAAAAACTTTGTTTGTTAGCAGACTTATTCATTTCCGTTTTAAGAATCTTTTCTTAAAATTTAGCCACTTGTCGAAGTTCTCGGGAAAGTAATTCCCAATAAATTGATTTTTTCTTCCATGAAAATGCGAAACGTCATAGGTCGAACCTGATTGTATTTAAACAAGAATGAACGAAAAAAAGAATGAAAAGCGTACCTCATGAAAGTTGGCAAGTACACCGCAAAGAAATATGGTTAGAAGAGGACTTGCGACAGGTGACACATCATTCAAAAAGGCAGAAGCTTCTGTAAAGAAAAAATAGAGAAAACAGCGATCAAAAAGGGGATTGTGTTGGTGTGAGATACAAACTACGTATCTGAGTCTTTATTTTCGAAATTTTTGAACGATTTTGAGGCCTTAAAATCATCCGCTTAAGCTGATCTTTTCAACGAGGTATTACTCTTCTCTCCTTCAAGACAAACTATCAAAATGTACAGACTGTCAATTTTTTTGGAACATACTTTAACTTTAACCAGTCGATTAATCACACGACAGTATTTTTTTTTCCAGAAGATAAAAAATCTTTCTTTTACCTGTCATCCGCATCATGCGCTGGAAAAACGGGATCAGCTAAAACAAGAAAGAGAAATGGATGAAATCATGATAACCAGTAACCTTTATATACCCTGGACGAAAATCTCTCGATCCCAACCAAACAAAATCTTTGATCTGAGTTTAAAAAAAGTGGTACTCTAATTTTAGCACAACGCAATATGGGTGAAAAAAAATTTAAACGGACAATGTCATTTAATCATATATTGACCCACAACCAGCAGTGCTACCATTAGGGGACGACTTTTCAAAAAACTCCGATCAAAGATGACAGATAGCTTGGTAATAGAAAACAACATGGCGGACTAGCCGACTTCAAAACTGGAAACATCTCTGTGAACAGTTGACCAATCTAATGTGTAAAAGAATATGATATATGTGGAGTAATCTCATAACAGATCATCTATTCATGATATGCATCACTGGAGAGTCTTCTGAGAACTTTTAAAATTTTCCACCCAATACGTCACTTAAACAATAGAAAAAAGTGACTTATTGGGTGGGAAAAAACATAAAAGTTGCATAATTTCGTGAAGTCATTGCAGTGGTGAATAAATGACCTGTGATTGAGTATAATTCATGAATTCCTCGTATACTCTCCTCTTAAGGGCTATGGTAAACGTGATGAGCCATATTCTTTAGGTAGCATACGTGTCAGCGAGGAGTAATCAAAAGCTACTCGATTATGGCGAAAGCAACCTACGCCTATACATTCCTTCTTATAATGCTTTCAAGTGACAAAATTATAATACTTTTGTTGAGAAAATATTTGTCACTCAAATATCATTAGACTTTTGACGTAACCTTATCAAAGGCATAGCGTCAGCCCCCCAAGAAATTTGAAGGGCACCTAGGCCAGGTTAGGGGTTGGGGGCTATCATTTTGCAATTCTTTGGGGTTACCTAGCTGTTTTGATCGAGGCTCTGGGGGCTGTGTACATTTTCTAAATTGAATACCTCAAAATATTTCAAACTATTGTTATTGAATTTTTTTACCCCAGCGTCCAGTTTCACATCCAATTTTGATTCTAGTTTCTTTCCACGTCATCTTTAGCATATTTTTCAAATGTGACTATTTAAAGTCGCCATCTTTAAAGCATAATAACAAACCACCCAAAAAATCATTAAGATTTTAGGAATGACAAATTAATCGGGGTACCTAACTCAAAGCAATTTCTCAAGGGGACCTAACTCGTTGGGTGCACCATGCAAAGGGCACCTGAATAAAATAAAAGTTCACGTGAATGAGTGGCTCGGTACTATGATAGATAGCTTACCTGTGATTTGGTATAATTCTTTCCAAAAACTCTACAGATGGTACATAAATAACAAACAGTCTTTTCTATGAACAACGTGTTTTCGAACATTAAACCAGCCATGTGACATGTTTCCGTAATGCTGTGAAAAAAATATCATAAAATGTTAACATTATAAACCATGGTTTTCTAAATAGATTTAGAACGTCATGCTTTCGGCCATTCCATTTTTAAAGGAAAAAATTCCAGGGAGTCTAAAGGAGTGTTTCTTTCATTTTTCCAGGGAGGGAGGGAGAGGGGGGTAAAAAGTTATTCTAAAATCTCCAGGCGGTAAAAGACTGTTTTTTAGTTCGTCTACCGTCATTTTAGTTATGTTTTCATACATCCAAGGGCTTATTTGCAAATTTTGCCTTTTCCAGTGTGTATTCACACATTTCAAAGATTTTTTTTCACTTTAAAAGGTTCCTCCACCCCCACTAGATGGATATTTAATGGAACAGCTCATTGAACAAATACAAAGGGAGTGATAATATCATGAGAATTAAACTCATTAGACATAAGTTCTGCTAATTCCAGACTCCAAACGAAGTGCCTTCCAAATTTTGTGTAAAAGAAAAGAGCCAGAGTTTTTCGGTTACAAGCATCGATTACAATCATATAATTGAGTATTCACGGTACTCCACTCTCACCGAGGCTCTTACGAAAACATGACAACACCATCGATCGGCCAGACAACAAACTTACCAGTATTTACAGACCCAGTCTAACTCAGTCCATATATCTTCCTTTTTAGGATCTCTGCACACGTCATCAAATTTATTGACCAGATTATTGAATTTGAGATCATTACCGATCAAGATTCGTGGATTTTGTAAAGCGTTTTTCATATTGGGCAAGCGTGATTCTGAAAGACAGAGAAAAATAAATTTACTTAAACAACAATAAAGAAAGAATACATAATTAACTAAAACTCCCCACTTTTAAAAATGAGGAATAGGAGTGAATTTCAACAAAATTTTAAGTTCGCTCTATCAGTTAAGGTTTCAATTTTGAAGATATCCAAAGGAATAGTGTTTTTGGATCTCAAACATCAAAGTACAGTCCCAAAATATGGGAGAGGTCCTGTAGCTTTTTTGG
Source organism: Clytia hemisphaerica (assembly GCF_902728285.1). Lineage (NCBI taxonomy): Eukaryota > Metazoa > Cnidaria > Hydrozoa > Leptothecata > Clytiidae > Clytia > Clytia hemisphaerica. Next base: position 521,932 of record NW_027103829.1, on the reverse strand, counting down.
ATGGAAGATGGTAGGATGTCTGACATGCCGTCTGTCTTGTATGAATTATTAATACTCACCATCCATATCTTTACTATATTCATCGGTGATTTCATCATTTGCAAATGGTGCTGAAAGTACATGTAAGACAGTGTAAGAAACTCACTTATGAAAAACAAACAGACAAGATATGCAAATACACGTTTTTTAATGAGAACATCCAAAATTTTTGAAGCCTCAACTTATTGAGTTTTAAGCCTAAAAATATTCTTAACATGTTCGTATTTTGACCATTTTGAGAGAATTTTTGACCATTTTACTAACAAAGCACAAAGCTTTAAAATGTTCTTAACATTTTGACCATCGAAGCCTTATATAGTAGTTATGAAGCCTCTCATATAGTTTGTTCTTATAAAAAAACGTGTATGTCGTGAAAACCAGGCTTCTGAATTTAAACAGGTCATAGAAAATGGTCACAGAACTTATTTAAAAATGGGATTTCAAAGCGGGTATGTGATTGACAAAACTATAGGACAAGGCTGTTACTGAAGAGACCCACTTATAATGATCAAATGTAGAAACCATGAACAACTTCCTACCAGAAGAAAGCACATCAACAAACATGGTTGTTACCATGCGAACCAAACAATCAATATACGTGCTGAAAGAGTTCTCGGCAACTAAAAGACGAGCACTTTGATCACCCCCGTCTACTGATTGTGAAAGGTCCGTCGCTTCGTTCCAAGTCTAAGAAAAACACGCAAAAATGAAAAACTTTCATCATTTCATTCATGAAAATCAACCTCTATAGATAGTATTTTATTGAGGGTAGCATTGGAACTTTCACATGAGATTTTTTAAATAATTTTTGCTGTTCGATATAAAGTGTAAATATAAAATGTTTTGAAGGTTAATAAAACCTAGCCTTTGCTGTGGGCGGAAGCGTGAAGCTTCTTTTCAACGTGTTTGAAGAATACTTTCACAATTTAATTTACGGTGAAACTTACCCGTAAAGCTTGTTTACAATTAGTGAGGAACTGCGTCAACATGTGCGATTGAAATTTGTTCATTTTGGACGCCCATAAGCCGAGGACAGGGAGAAATATTTCTTTGGTATCAAACACCACATCTTCAACGATGTCTTTCAGACCACATTCTAATAGTGGATATACCTAAAAGTAAAAGTCATACTAATAGAAATTAAAAAATTTCAAACGAACAAAAATTAACAATTTTGAGTTTACCACTAATCGCTGCATTTTGGAGCGACCAATTTCTCGTTTGAATAAAGCACCGGAACATGAGCATTACTACAATACTCCGAAAAAAAATTACAGCACCATTGCTTCAAATTTCTTGTTAATCTCATTTATTCTACCGTAAGCTCTACCGTTCCCCTTGCAGAAATTGCTTAGTAAATCAGGATCTACCAAAAAGGGAAATATTTGACAAGCACTTGAAAACATCTATATAAATGTAAAAAAGAGACTTACACAAAGCAAACTTTTACCTTTTTATATTTGGTAGGATCAGTTATGAAAATAATGATGAGTGCTAAACTGCGAACGACTGAACTTCGAACTTCTTCGCTCCGGTCATCTTGTAGCATTTGCGCCAACATCGAAAAAACCAGAGAGCCTGATAATTCAACCTGAGAAGAGTGGAGCAATCAAATTGATCAATTTCATAGAATTGTGGTCATGTATAAATAGGCCTTTCAATAAATTATTCGCAACGACTGTATCGTTTTGAAACCATTACCAAGGTGATTAAATTCATTGAGCCTTCAAATGTTACTTAAACAGAGTAAACTTCTTAACTTCTTATTATGAATCAATCAGAATCAATTACCATAGCAATTTTTTGAAAACGAGGTACGCGTTACCCGTGACGTAATTTATGAATGGGTCTATTTGCAAGGTCAAAATTTTACACTAATTGACTTTTGCAGTTCGCAAGATTCTTCAATTCTTCTAATTAATCGAGGAAACTTTTCAATAGTTCCATTTACACTGATGCGGAAAAATCGTCTGAGACGAGTAGTTTGTAAAATGTGATCGGTGAAGGAGATCCTATTTATTGAAGCATACATGGAGTACACTCCTCCATAATGCTCATTTTCTAAATTGCTTGTCTCAGACAAATTAATCGTCTCAGTATAAATAGAACTAATGGAAAATTATTATACAAGCAAGAAAAAGAAGTCGACCCTTATGAAATTGACCAAATTCTTGTGACCGGGCCCATTACTTTAAGAGCAGACCCTTTCGCAAGGTTGAAAAATCACGAAATTTCACGAGTTTTACTTTTGGAACGAATTTAGCAGATATAACTTTCGCAAATTTTAGAATGTTATTTCATTTTGCATGCAAAAAAACGATAAAAATGCACAAAAACTACGAGTATAAAGTAGCAAAAAAAGTGTACTTTTAGCGGAAAAGACTTTGGCGAATTGTTCGTGTAATTTAGTACTCGGTTCTGCCCTTAAAGTACCACAAAGTGAAAACCTATACGTTGATGACAACTTACTGGCATATAAGGAGCAATAAATCCACACGTTTCAGATACCAATAGCCTTCGTTCTGCAAATTTGTGATTGATCTAAAAATATGTAAAAAAGAAAAACAATCACTAAACCAAACCATCAGTAGCAGAATTATACATTAGGTTCCTTTACTATAATGTTAAAAGTGTTCATAGGCAAGCAGCATGTCATCATTTTTTAGAAACATAACACACCAATCAAAATAAGGGGTTATACCTGTTCCCAGCATTGAGGAAGTAATTCAGCCTCAATTCTGGTACCACCAACTCTTTTGGCAAACGCCACACAGCCATCAATGATGATCTTCCTAAGAAAGAAAAAAACACATTGAAAATACTATTTCTCTCATTTTTGTGGATTATGTTGCTGTTGTCATTGATATAAAGATATAAAGAAAGAGAAAAAAGAACATGGAAAATAGAATCTGCAAAGTTACATATCATTTACAAGACAAGAGCCACCTTGAAAAATTACCTTTGTTCTTTATCAGGTTTTTTGATGAGATTGAACAACATGTGGAGCAATTCATCTCTTATTTTGTTATCGTCATGGAAACATGCAGCACATAAAATGAGTGGAATCAATTCCTTGTAAAGAAACGAAAGGAAGTTATTTCTTAATATTTGCACTGAAAATGACACATGTCTTTTAATTACAAAAAAAGTTTCTCAAAAGGAAATTTTGGAAGATGTAAGATATTGCATCATTCGAATAAATGAAATTTTACCCATCTTCTTCCTATTGATTTAAAAAAAATTCATAACAATAGATCGGTAAAAGAAGTTAGTTTTACTGTACCTCTCTCTTATTCAACAGTACATTAGGGGCAATATTGGGTAGGGCTTTTGCTATGACATCCACTGGAACGACTTCTTCGTCTCTTGAAACCTATAATGATGAAGAAAAGACAACACAATACATTATACAAAGTATGCATGAAAAGTTGAACCCCTTTTTAAACTTAATTTTGGCCCAAATGCTCAAAGGAAGACTTTTCAAACAGTAGAAACTTCTGCTTATATGACACATAGTAAAACAGAACAGAGGAGCTATGATGGTTCAGTTTTGTATCTCATTCTTCAAATTTTGAAACTGTAGCTATTGTTTGCTATTTTGAGCTTTGAGACTGGAAGTTTTGATTTTCTTAAATTCAAGATTATTCTGGAATAGAACAGTAGAAGGATCGAGTCACTGAAAGCTGATAAGGAAAGATAAGGCTAAAATTAGAGGATGGTAATAAATGAGAAAATAAGTTTTCGACTTCACTGCTGACATAAAGTATCATTGTACCTCTTGAGCCAGTCTTGATTCCCCTTTGATATGCACAGTTGAGAAAAGTAAGTCAATAAATTGTCTTGAAACAGTGCATTCATTGGAGATATTTTCCACTTCAACATGGACCGGTTCCCGACCAGAGTCTGTACCCGTGCTTGAGGTTGATAAATTAGACGGAGGACGCTGTTGTGATTCAGATTGGTCGTTTTTGTCATTCCCTAGAACGTCTATAATTTCTTCTGTTGTATTCAAAATAGATCGATTTTCTTCTCCACTATTTCCAAGCATGGTCTCTATGGAATCATCTATACCATCTTGGCTAATATTGAGGTTTGAGATATCAGGATGATCCTTGGGAAGATCAACAGATTCTTTGGAGGAAACGCTACTGATTGATGTTGTATCATCTTCATTTTTGAGTTTTTCGATAGTTGTGTTCTTAAACCTATGATTGAAAGAAAGAGCATGGACATATTAATACTAACAACGACGCTAGAAGTGATTGTGAAGCAAAACTCATTAGAAAAACTCTAGCATTCTGATTTAGATTATTGAGAAAAAACTTCATTTAAAAGTTATCATTATCTATTTGATAAATGAAACAGAAATAGTCTTTGATGAGGCAAGGCAAATCATGAAAAGAAAGGTTATTTTATATGTTGGAACCCCTTATTCAAATAATATCAAATTAAAACTCTTACCATGGTTTAGATCTAGTATTTTCCATTTCTTTGCTTAGTTCATTTTTTTCTTCTCTTTCTCTTGAAACTTCTTCGTTTAGTGTGCTGCATTGCTCCTCCTGGAAAAGATACAAAAAACAATCTTAAAATACTCACTTAACAACAAGTAAATTACACAAAGGCAATAAACTCAAATATTCTTCAGTGTAATCTCTTTATTTTTCAGATGAGATTCTATAAGATACTCTAATGATTGCTGATTTGAAATAATAAAAATGATGCGCTCTTTAGAAAAAGTATCAAAATTGTTTTATTACTTGTTAACGACCAACCAAGTCAAATAAAACTCCATATCGTATCTTATTTAAAAAAAAAACTTTTCCTGTTGTCTTGAATGTCTTTACTTTAATTCTAATCATTCATCACGGCAACTTAATTTAAAAACAGATAACTCACAAGTTTTTTGATTGTATTTTGAAGGTCATCAATTTCTTGATTTCGCATTTTCATTGGGTCCACCACATGGCGTGAATAATCACGATAAAGTGTCAATAGATCAGGTGGTTGTGCTGCATTTAAACCAACATCCTCCCAATCATCCAGGTCCTGAATGAAAGCAAAGTAATTATATTATTTTTCATCTATTTTTGTTTCAAACCAAAAGATTTTTGAGACAAATTGTTAGGAAAAGTAAATACTCCCAAAATCTGAACAAATGCCATTTTGGACTAAATATACGAGAAAGAAAATAAACGAATATAAAAATAAATGAAGCATTAATAAAATATCACATTTATTTAAACCTTACCAGACCTTACAGACAAAATTCAGCATAATTTAGGAAAGCTCATTAAAAAAGAAAATCTAGATGTGTTTACTTGATCTCCAATTTCATCTGAGAAAGTAATAGATGTGAATTTGTACTCTCTTTTAAGAAGGTAAGAGTTCACCAAAAAATTCATTGTTCGAATGTCATACTGATTGGCTGTTTCCTAAAAAAGAAATATTTCAAGTATTTTGCTAGATGTTCCTCTAGAATTGACCCCTGCTCGATGAGAAGAAGTTTTATCGTTACTATTATCAACTGTCGGTTGTCTATGTTAATTGAAACTAATGTTCTAAAAATAGCAGACTACAAACCCGGATTGCAGAGTTAACTTAAAAATTAGACATAAGAATATTAGAGAAACTTACTTCAGACTGGCTGGTTAGACTCTGCGTGTCTTTTTCTTTTCTGTCTGAAATAAAAATTAAGAAATATTCTTTGAAGGGTTCAATGTAAATCTTTTGTATTCTTCCAAGAAATATCTTCATATACAAACTTTCTTTCTATTGAAAGATTCATGGAAGGATTTTTGTTATTTGTGTATCATCCATTGCTGGATAGCAAAAATCAAATTTAAAGTGCTTGTATTTTTACGTATATTAGGAAAATTCTTCATATTTTTATAGAAAATGCTATGTACTTTGCAAAGAAAATCCTTTGAATCATGTAAGGAAAATGCTTCGAATTTTCTACAAAAGATTCTTTGTATCTTTAAAGAAAAGTACATTGTATTTTCAACAGAAGTATTATCTGTGGAAAAGCTTTTGCACTTTGCTGTTATCAATTATTAACTTAGAAATATGTCCATTCTAACAACCAGCTGCCACCACCTGGTTTTGTTAATGTTACATGAAAGGCAGACCCACTTAACTGCAATCAATTTATAACTTGGAATTGTGTTCATTTAAAAAACCCATCAATTACCAGTGCATTAACAGCAAAACCTAAGAACTCAGTGACAGCGGCGGTAAAATATTTTCAGATTACACAATTAAAAATGTATTTTCTTAGGAAAACACAGTTTCATGTATTTTGTATTTTGAAATTAAAATTCTTTAGATTTTTAAGGGAAAATTCTTTAGATTTTTAAGGGAAAATTCTTTGTATTTTTAAAGAAAATTTCTTCGTATTTTCAAAGAAGAATTCTTCGTATTTTCAAAGGAGAATTCTTCGTATTTTCAAAGGAAAATTTTTCATATTTTCAAAGGAAAATTCTTTGTATTTTCAAAGGAAAATTCTTTGTATTTTCAAAGGAAAATTCTTTGTATTTTCAAAGGAAAATTCTTTGTATTTTCAAAGGAAAATTCTTTGTATTTTCAAAGGAAAATTCTTCGTATTTTCAAAGGAAAATTCTTCGTATTTTCAAAGGAAAATTCTTCGTATTTTCAAAAAAATTCTTCGTATTTTCAAAGGAAAATTCTTCGTATTTTCAAAGGAAAATTCTTCGTATTTTCAAAGGAAAATTCTTTGTATTTTCAAAGGAAAATTCTTTGTATTTTCAAAGGAAAATTCTTTGTATTTTCAAAGGAAAATTCTTCGTATTTTCAAAGGAAAATTCTTCGTATTTTCAAAGGAAAATTCTTTGTATTTTCAAAGGAAAATTCTTTGTATTTTCAAAGGAAAATTCTTCTTATTTTCAAAGGCAAATTTTGAAAATTCTAGGGCTAAGTTTCCAAAGAAAGTGTTTAATTGTTTGTGGTTTTCAAAAATAATGTTTTATTTGAAAAATTATTTTTTCTGATTTATTTTCTGAGGAGAAAATTAAAATCTCACCTGCTGTCATTTCTGTAATTTGCTCACGTAAATCATGTATTGTTTCTTTGGCTTTTCTCAACTCATATTCAAGAACTACAAAGCAAGAGGTTAAAAATGAAAAATAACATTGTAAAATTCAAAAATCAACTCATACAACAAAAAAATATTTCATAAAAAGATTAAGTTTCTTTGGCTTTTCTCAACTCATATTCAAGAACTACAAAGCAAGAGAATAAAAATGAAAAATAACATTGTAAAATTCAAAAATCAACTCATACAACAAAAAAATATTTCATAAAAAGATTAAGGCTTAGATTCATCAGCACTCTCAAACCACAACACAAGAACGAAATTGTCAAAGTAAAGATTCTTACCTGTTATTCTCTCATCAGCAACATGCAAACCATCATCTGAAAATCTCGCAAAATCATCAATACTGTCAAGAGTCAAATTGCTTGCAGTTTTTCCTGAAGAACAGAAAAAGGGATGCCTTAAGTCTTCAGCTTTAAAAAAAGACCTGCATCAGAAATAATTTCATGATATGACACCAAAATCCTAAATTCTGTAAACTTTGTTTGATCTCTACCGTGAGATCAAGTAACTTGCATCAGTGGAGGCAAACATGCATAACCCTCAAATGAATGACCTGTCTGGTCATTAAAATACAAAGTTAAATCAAAACAAAAATGATAGAGTAGATGTGGGAGCGGAGTTGCGTAGTTCATTTGCTTTGAAATTTTGCTGCTTTGATTGGTCAGTCATTTGATGCCTATGCAAGTTTCCCTCCACTGATGCAAGTTACCCGACTTCACCACGGTCGGTTACATCAATACGACCAAAACATTTTGTTCAGCCATCCTCACTCTAAGAGAGGCCATTACAGAATGAACTTTCTTTAAGGGATGTCAGTGTAGACCTAAAGCTCTAAAACAGCATCTAATAACATGAAAACCAGAATATGATTCTTCAATGGGAATCAAAACTATAAAGTGCACTTACAAACATCAATTTGTCAGATCTAACAAAATTAATAACCGCACTGTCATCATTGACAATAAAACAAACGATTTTCTGTCAAGCCAGTCTGGAAAGAAGAGAATATTTACGCCAGAGATTTCTTGGCGTAGCCTTTGTGTAAGCCTATGAAATCCAAAGTCTGCGCCGGAGATATCCGGCATACATGCCTCACTTTCCAGATTGGCTGTCAAGAGCCTTGTAAACATCCCAACAACTTCCATCGAAATGATCTATCACAGCTCAGTCTACCATTTTTAGCGCAGTCCGAGGATTGAGCCGAGAACGCGGGTGAAAAACTTCATTCGGTCAATCATTTTCTCAAGCGAAGAGTACGCGAAGCGATTCTAGCTTTACGATAGTGCCGCGGGTCATCAATGGATAGTATTCAATTATCATTATCCCTTTATTTTCATTCCTAGAACTTTTGCAAAAAAAGGAAAAATAGAAAAGTTATATTTTTTACTGCTCTATTCACATACTGAATTTGAAAGATCTTCTATGTGGCGTTTTTTTGCAAACTTCAAAAAACTGATTTGTGTCCCGCATTTGCGAGACTTTGGCTTAAGTGCTTGAGTGCAGCATAGAGTACAAAGTCCAAACATGCGTTTCCCGTAATTTTTGTGTGAAGAGTTAGGTCTACGCTGGATGTACCATATTCATGTGTACACTTCATCACAGAGCCTATTTGAGATATTTTACTAATACTAACTAACCCAGAAAAAAAATTTAAACCTTTATTATTTGAATGCATGCCTTTTTAATACTCAAATATAAAAAAAATGGTCATTAGTAAAAAAAGTCATTAAAATTGATTAGCCTCTGCGATGGAGTGTAAGGCTGAAAGCCACATGAATATGGTTCATCCTATAAAAGGAAATTCATTCTATGGCGGCCTATCTTGAAGTGAAGGTGGTTGAACAAAATGTTTTTGGCATATTGATGGAACTGACGGTATATGTATTAAATTTATGTACAGTATATAATCCATTAAGTTACATAAAATGGTTCTTTACTAATTCTTTAGTATTTAATCTAATTTATGATGATCATAATACTCACTTATTAGGGCCAAGGGATCCAATTTGGATTGAATCTCAAAGTTTCCTGGATTTGAAAAAAATTCTTTCAACCTGGACAACTCTTTTCCAGCTTCAATAAGCTCGGTATGAAACTCCAACGCTGAGAGATAGAATCGGCCATCGAGAAGCTTCTTTGCAATTTCATCTACTTCTTCAACAGATAGCCTCACAACCAATGGGGATTTCCTTCCAATAGGTATATCAATCGATTGAATACTAATTTTTCCAGGACTGTCAGGTCGATTTTCGATGATCGCGTCCGCCATATTTGTTGTTTTCCCCGAAACATTCGGTGGTATTTTACAGAATAAGAACAAAAAAGATGTATGAAAACTGAGATGGATGTTTTGTGAAATACAAAAGCAATCTAACATAATTTTAGGTCAAAATATTGCACACGTTGTTTTTAAAAACTTGTTTTTAACTTAGGAAGAAAAGATTTCAAATTTAGCTTCTTGGTATTTAGAATTTACAAACATCTATCTTGATCCGATTCCCGAATCAGCAAAAAATATTCAAAATGGCGGACGACGGAGAGCAAATTGCCAGATTTATCAGCCTAACGAATGCTGACGATGAAAGAGCCCGTTTCTACTTAAATGCAGCCAACGGAGATTTGAATACTGCTGTAGCTACATTCTTTGATTCTTCTGCAAATGACGGGGAAGATATTGCTCCTTCAGTGATGGAAACAGAAGATGCCCCACCAGCAGCAGCAGCAGCAGCAGAAATTCCCGATCCAAGAAAGTCAATGCCTTCTAAACGAGGAAACAAAGGCAACAGCCGCATCACTACTTTGGCATCTTATAACCAATCCAACAGTGATTCTGATGATGAAGAAGGTCAAGCTTTCTTTGCTGGGGGCTCAGAAACAAGCGGTCAGCAGATTTTAGGTCCAAACAAAAAGAAAAAGAATGCTGATTTAAAGCAGAACATTTTTGATGCTGCAAAAAGCCATGGGGCTGAAGTTGTCACTGATGAACCATCTAGACAACCAAGGGCACAGCGTAGTGTATTTCAAGGGGCTGGATTTACACTTGGATCCAATGTTGATGAATCAAAGCAAATTGGAACTTCTGTTTCAAATACTGCAAAAGCTGATAAACCTAGAACTATTGTCATTAAATTTTGGCAAAATGGTTTTTCTATTGATGATGGACCTCTAAGAAACCCACAAGATCCTGTCAATTCTCAATTCATGGAAGATATAAAGAGAGGTCAGGTCCCTGCAGAACTGCGCCAACATGCCCGGGGTGAAGAGGTTCATGTAAACATGGAAGATCATAGTCATGAAGACTATGTGAAACCTAAAGAGACTTTCAAAGCCTTTGTTGGGTCAGGAAATACATTAGGTAGTCCTACACCAAATGTTGCTGAAAGCTCCCTGCCTGCTACTACTTTACCACCAGCTCCTACCACAACCCTTCCTCAACAGCCTGCATTTAAAGTTGATGAAAGCAAACCAGTGACAACGATTCAGATTCGTCTTGCAGATGGTACAAGACTTGTGACTAAATTTAATACAGACAATACTGTTGGAGATATAAGGAATGTTGTTAGAAATGCAAGGCCAGGGCAAACAGAGTTCAAATTAATGACAACTTTCCCAAATAAACTTCTATCAAATGACGAAGAGACAATTGAACAAGCAAAACTGAAGAATGCTGTTATTGTTCAAAGAATGTAGCTTGATATTTTTTTATATATTTGTGGTTACAATTATCAATAATTTCCCTGTGATTTTTTGTTGAAATTTCAAAACATTTCAATTTTTTTCTATTAGGATTTTACAGATTTATTTATGAAGACAAACTAATTTCCAAAGCATCATTTTTATGACTCCAGCTCGATTGATTACTCTCGGGTGCCTAATAAACGTACATGTACGTTTATTTTTTTCGTGTCAAATTTCCCGCCTGTACGCACCTTATTAGGAACTTTACGTTTATTTATTCTGAAGAATTTTCCCGCCTGTACGTTTATTCCCTCCTGTACGTTTATTTATTTTCACCCAATATCACCCAATTCATACTGCAAAAAATTGTTATTTTTTGTTCAAGTAAGATATGTTGAAAGGCCGTTAATTACATTTGAAAGTATAATGGGAGATTTTGAGTGTTACATGAGTAAATTCGAACGTTTTGCTTATTTACTACTTGTCATTGATCTATAAGAGATATACCTGTACTTTAGTTAGTTAGTCAAAAATTGATAGATTATTCCCTGTACGTTTATTTTAGCCTGCACGTTTATTTATTTTAGCTCTGATTTCTCGCCTGTACGTTTATTTCAGCCTGTACGTTTATTAATTCCAATTTTATTCTCTCCCCTGTACGTTTATTTTGGTCTGTACGTTTATTAGGCACCCGAGAGTACGTGATGAAATTGATTTTGATATAGGGCATGCGTATCATTTGAAATTCCCGTCCGAGAATACCCCAAATTTTGGGTGGCCTGTTTCAATTTATTGCATTAAAAGACAAACAGAAAGTGTAACGTTGACTCAGCCTGTTCGGTAAACGTCACGAACATCACTTGCCTCGTATTCAAACAATTGCCATGGTGATTATGTCACTTGAGACATTAAATGATTTTTTTATGAGAAAGTAGTTTTAATAATAAAATCCGCTGGGAGTAAATCACCACGACAATAATTTCAAAACGAGGCAAGTGATGTTCGTAACGCATCTCTCATTATAACATAACAAAATATAAGCTAAGATTATGGTATAAGATTGCAAAAGAAACTGAAATTTCCAACCTTTAGACATACCTCAAGGGAAGAAATTTTGGCGAATTGAAATGAAAAATTGGTCAAAAAGCACTATTTTCAAGATTTTGAGACAAATAAGCTTTTAAAGAAACATTTTTGGAAAATCTATTTTTAGTTCGGTAAAGGATACACATCTACCGCAAAAGATTTTTCAAAATGTTTTTCTTCGCCGAAAATAAGCTCTTCAAAGTTGAAATACATACCCTTCTTCTCAAAAGTCTTCATTTTCTTCTTCATCGTCAAATTTTTTCATTGCGATTCTTAAATTTTCAGACTTAAGGATAATTGGCCGAACAGAAAATGTATAACATGCCATCGTTTTGTGGGCTACATCAAGTAGAAATTTATATTTTGTACGTGGCAAATATTAAAAATTCACTATGGTCTGAGCCCTTAAGGTAGGTTGACGCTAATTCGAACTCGAACCGGAAATTCGAATCATATAGAAAGTCATTCATATTGTGTTTTCTTGACGGGAACAAATTCAGCTTCTCAAAAGGGATTCCAACGTGAAAAGTTTTAATAAAACAAAAAGGTAGCTTTTATACCACTATATTTGAAGGTTTTATTAAAAAATTTGAAAATTTATAAATTCTAATACACGTTTCTTATCTAGGTGACAAAATATCAACACGTTCGTTTTCTAACTACATTGCCATTGTAAAGGGAATTCTACTTTTTTTTCTAAGACTAAAGTCAAAATAGTAGCAAACCTTACACATAGCGATTAAGAAAAATATTATTGAAACTGAGCTTTGCTAACAACAAGTAAGATTGCTGTCTTAAAGAATTATTCAAATGCAGAAAACATTTAGAAGCCGATTCCAAGAAATGTGCTTCTGAATAGAACCCATTCAAACACTCCACTTTCACGACGAAAAATTTGTAAAAAAAGTTCCAAAACTGAACCAATCGAAAGTTATATCCTACATAATATTCGCATAAAAACACATAGAGCTATATAAATATCAGAAAAATATACTAATTTTCTTTCTTTCGCTATCAATCTAATTCGAGGAAAATATGTGTGTAGAGTTGACATCACCAGACTTCAGTCGTTCACTCATACGAATGTAAACATTCAAGATACATCCTCAATTCTTTGTTTTCATTATCTTCCTCATGATAGTTCAAGTGATTTTGCTCGAAATACGATGTGCTAAAAAGTAAAGTAAAAGCAATGACTTAATGTTCCTATTGAAAATTTACCACCTGGGACAAAATCTTTTCTAAAGTCTGTTCACGATAAGTGTGCACTCTTTTTTCTTTTGCCTATAACTTTTGAAGGAATTCTTTAATCTTTATAAATTTGGTATCATTGGAAAGATATTAGTGAGTGGAACAATTTGAAAGAAAAAAATCTTTAAAAAAATTCTAAAAATGAAGATGAAAAGGAAGAAGAAAAAAATGAAGATATTGTAGAAAAGTGTTATAACTATCATTTTCACTGAAGTGAATACTTGATCATCGAACGTCATCACTGTGAAAAGATTTCTCAAAAATAATCATTTCGTCAAAAGATATTAAACAAAGTTACAAGCTGGTTGGCGTCTAAAAACGCTGTTTTTTGCTGTTTTCTGCTGTTTTTTGGGGTCAATAACTTATAAACTTTGTATCATAACTTTATATTGAATAAATATTTTGATAAAACTTTTTCACAGTGATGACCTCCTAATATCGAAGAATCTCCCCAGTGAAAACGAAAGTTATAGCACTTTTCTACAAGATCTTCATTTTTTTCTTCTTCATTTTCATCTTCATTTTTAGAATTTTTTTAAAGATTCTTTTCTTTCCAATTGTTCCACTCACTAATATCTTTCCAATGATACCAAATTTATAAAGATTGAAGAATTCCTTCAAAGGTTATAGGCAAAAGAAAAAAGAGTGCACACTTATCGTGAATAGACTTTAGTTCTTTTTTAACAGCGGCTCATTCGCTAATTCTTAAACAGAATAATTTGATTACCCCAGCTACCCATTCTAGTACTTTATTAATTCAATCAAGATTGAAATATTTAAAAATAAGAATTGCAGTCTTACATTGTTTTGGTATCCTTACAGCTTCGTCGTCTTTATACGTGACTTCATGTAACGCATCACGAAATTCGTATTTGATTTTCAACACTTTATCCTCGCCAATGCACGGGTCGTAAAATCCTGATAGTTGTGACTAAAACAATGAAAAATGAAACTTGATCGAGATAATTTCTGTCACCAAAAGAAAGACTGAAAGGGACATCAGACGTTTTATTTTGAGAATGCAACAATTTATAACAAATCCCGTAGCTCCAGCTATTATTTTGTGAAGCGGTGTAATCTCTTCAATGCAAAAATGTCTCTATCTTCAGAACATACCATCTTCACTTTTTAACAGAAATAGCCCCTTCAAGGCTTTGTTTAAGTTACCAAATACTTTTCTTGAGGATTGGTTTATCATTCAAACATATAATCGAAAATAAGCTAAAACACGGAAAAATAAACTATAAGCTCCCAGACCGATTTTTTTGTACGAGCTCGGATTGAATTTGTTTCGTTTGTTTATACCTTGGTGGCATCTGTTGCGAGAAGTTTGGAATCTTTAACCAGGCATTGCACAGGTACCGTCACATCGAAAACTCCTAATAGACTCTTGTCTGTCATTCTAAAGATTAATGAAATTAAAGATGAAACTTTGAAGCTTTAATCAAAATCAAATCAGAAAGTGTCATAAAAACAGTTTTTTAGCTATTTCGAAGTAAGCTTGAAGGAATAAACGAATATAACAGCTCACTGCATCAGGAACAACGTAAGTTTTTTATATCTGGTACGACGAATGTAGAAATTTAGGCGATTTTATAGCGATTTAACCGACGAAGAGGAAAATTTCGGTTTTTTTGTGAAAATCTGGTACAGCGGCCACCGTACCTGCCGTACCCGTTGCGTCGTGCCTGCTGCATTCAGGAAGAATGGAAGGAAATTCCAATCATCCCAACATCATAAGAACCGTTCAAAATTTCAACGAAAACATACCTATTAGAGTCTGGGACAAAGCGACCATACCAAGCTTCCAAAATAACGAGACCTATATAACCAACATTAGTAAAACAATTTATTTATTTTTATTATATGCCATGCGAAGCAGCAACGTTATACTGATTATACGAATTTTGCCATGATATGTGTTCACATATGCTTGTGATTAGGACAGTTTTTGGAAGGATTGTAGAGTTAATTTTAGGAGGTGACCTTAGAAGATAGACTTGTAGATTAGTAGAGTTGTAGATAGGAAATTTATATACAAGAAAAATCAGAGCGTGGAAATTGGTAAAAGAAACAGAGCACAAATTAAAAGAAATTTTTGACGCATACAACAATGATTATTTTCTAGACCTTATCAGACCTAAATTCGTAAATTTTGTACAATACAGCTTTTTGCGTGTGATTTCTTACCGTGTTTTTCTTGTTCAGTATCCACAGATCTTTGGTATTGAGGTAACATCACTTGTATCTGAAAAACAACGAGATAGATACAATATCAAATGATTTACAACGTACTCCGTTAAACTATTGACCAAGAATTTTTTAAGTCTAGCCTAGTAAAGTCTATTCATTCTTCATTATCAAATTTTCAGAAGTTTCTTCAAGGTTACATCAATGAACGGACTACTTTTTCTTGGAATAGACTTTAAAGACGCTGGTTTCTTACATAAAAACATTTAGTAGATTTTCCTTTCCACAGAGCATAATAGTGAATCGAGAGAGTTTTAGGCTTTTTTCATTTCTTACAATAGCTTCTGCTTCTTTTCGTTTTTCGGCGATCAGTTTTGCATTCTTCTCCCGCGTTTCCTTGATCTTCCTGTTGAAACGTGAAAGAAAACATTTTGATCAGATTCAAAAAAAGGTTGATCGGTTAATTTCCAAGCTAACATATGCTACCGTTTCGCTCTGATACGAAAAGAAGCCATTCTATTGGTTAAATTCAATTTATACGTCACTTCTAACATATAAAATGGTTTCATTTTGTTTCAGAGCGAGACATCTAGATTAAACAATTAGGAAGATACCAATTCAAATACTTGATCGAAAAACCTCATTCCATTTTTTTTGGCTAGATACAAGATTTGTAAAAGTCATGCGAAAAGCATTCAAGCCAGAATTTCGGAAAAATAGCAGAAAATCATCAAAAATGCGCAAACGCACGCACAAACGCATATTGATCCCTCAACTGGAAAGTAATTAAAATTTTCCTCTGTAATTCGATGTTTCTCTAATTCGAAGAACATTTCTGGTCCAATGGTCGAATTAGAGAGAGAGAGTCAATGGTAGTTTATTCTTCAGGTAACTTACTGTTCTCTTTGTTCTTTCAACATGGGGGCGATGAGGAGTGCTTTTACGGTGAAGAAGACTAGTACAGGTGCTATCGTTCCATAAAAAACTGCTGTAGGTGAAAACGTCTCCGCTAACATGATTGGGAAGTTGAATGTTTGTGTGTGACGGTGTAATCTAAAGATAGCAAAACATTTAAGTAATTCTCTTTTTCAGTTTTAGCTTTCTACACCTTACTAAATTTATGCCCATAACGATACAAGCGATGTCCGTATCAGTACTTAATATCCCTGACGTTGTACATCGCATTAAAAAATATCTCGTTGACCAAAACTCGTTCGTTGGTGTGATACTTTGATACATGTCACTCATTCACAATAACACCATTTCTTCTATAACAGTCTACAATTCAATAGATTCGAAATTATCCTAAGTGTTTTGTGTATTCTATTCGTTGTTAAAAAGTTATTAAAAAGTCTGCTTCACATACTTTATTTTGAGAGTAACACCGGTGATTTGTCCGACGCTCATGAAAGCACCAAGACGACTAAATGACGTAATTTTATGTTCGCAACCATAATCGAACACTAACCCCATCACACCAAACCTAAAACAAAAACAACAAAATTATAAAACTTATTAAAATTTATTAGGGCGATAAAGAAGCCAGATATAAAAGATACACATTATCGAGTATTCTCCGTTAAACTATTGACTTTGTTATTCTCCGAGATTATCCTGTTTACTGTGCGTAGAACACGCATGTCAGATTATCACATTTACCGCATCGTTTTAGAACAGAGCGTAGGTAAAATGTATGATCGGTTCTGAGATTAATTATCCAGCAATATTTGAGAGAAATATTATCAGAGATTCGGAAATTTTCTAAATAATCAAGCGAAAATGATTGCAACATACTTTAGAGCCACTTTCGTTTTGGTGTCGGGTCCAAATTTATGTGTATATGTCATCATGGCGAGCGAATGCGGTTTCCCGAGCTAAAGTTAGAGAGAAAGCAACAAAAACGTCTTATTTCATTCTTTATTTGTTGCGTGTTGTTGTTTTGAGTTTAATTTGCAGATGATCATAAATAAGAGCCAGTCCGAGAGAATTCAATCCCAAGCAAACCAAAAGAATAAAATTTGTTATTTTATTTGGGATATTTTGGCTTGATGAATGCTCGGACTTATATTGCAAGACTAACCGCATGATCACAACCCATATAAATCAAGACCCAAAAAATCTATGTTCAAAAGTGCTGTTATCAAACTATTCCCTCCTAGAACGTTTACAGGCGCGTGATCGAAGTGCATTCCAAAGGAAAATTGATGAGAAAGAAACCTCAAATTTTCAAAGGGGTAAATTTTGTCAAGGTTCTACTTTTAAACGTTTTAACGTTTTTAAATGATTTGATGGACACGAATAGAAGAAAGGTTAAGATAACGAAAGTGAATGAATGACTGACCTGCAGTTGTGCCATCATACTGTAATTTTCCGTATTTCTTGCAATGGTTGAAGTCATATATGAAGGCGAGCCAGCAGACCATGACAAATAACCCATCGTGTTCGGTGTTAACTGTCGTGCTACCACTATAAATTATTAACAACAAAATACAGATATTCAATGCGACACAAAGAGAGAAGTTTCTGAGGAAGAAGTCAGTCGGGAATATGTTCAAATTAGCCGATTGTCGGTTGCCTAGCCTGATCGATTACTTAGACGATAGCTTATTGCTTAAAATAACCGGTCATCAGTTGTTTAACTATATCGCCCAATTGGTCAGTAGTTATTCTATGTAGAAGTGGCGATTTTCCTCCTCTTTTGGTCATAAACTGAAATTAACCTCAAATGACCGCCGTTCAGTACAGAAATCAGCCATACTCGCTTTAAGTCTGCTATTTAGTTTTCCGAAAGCTTATCAGCTATAATTGGTTTTGGCCCAAATGAGTTTGAGATTTCCATTAACATTGGGCCCTTGGTATCTAGCCTAAGTTTTCACTAAATGGGTCTAGAAGGGCAAATCAGAAACAGCAGCTTGTACAAGATATTAAAATTTAAAAGGTTTATGATGGTATATCAAACGAAAGGGAAGGACAAGGAATTTTGGGTGAAAATCCAGATCATATTAACTGTAACACCATTTAAAAGTATTTGAGCTACCAAAAATATCCATTTTCGGATAAAATTGAACTGATCTTTAACTAGAAAGTTTCAAAAATATCCAAAAACGTATATGCGATGAATATGAAAACGTTCTTATTTTATGGTGATATCGTGCAATAAAAAGCGATGGGAACTGCTAGAAGCTTTCATCAAAAAGTGATAAAAAATTATTTCCTTCCAACTGTCTATCGCCCAGAAAAAGCCAATGCGTTATCTTATGCAGGATATTAGTTATATAATGCAAGAATGTTACCATTAAGAAAGAACGTACACTTAGAGTACGTCAGTTTAGAAATTCTACCTCAAAGTTGGTTAATTTCGCGTGGACGACAAAAATGTAAAAATCGACCTCTTTTTCACCCGATTTGTTGTTAAAAAATGTCTCAAAGTATTTAAGGTATCGAAAGATATTTCATCGGGCCAATACTTTAATGATGCTAAGAATAACAAGAAGCTTCATTGTATTTGAGATATACTCACATGACAGACAGGCAGCCAGACAGAGAATCTAAGATTCTAGCTCAAGCAAAGCTAAGATACCAGCCAAAAAGGAGACACGAAAATTGTCGAAAATTGTCAAAAATAGGTTTTTCTTAAAATTTGAGAGCTGAAAAAGAAAAATAAAAAAGAACTTACTGGCTTGAAGCCCTGCCGATAATTTGTGTTGTTGTAAGTTTGAATTGATAGACACTGTTCCAAACATCTTTTTACCAAGATTTCTGAATGCCTTGCATCGAAAGGTGGGTCCATTACCAACTCCAACCTCACCCTGAGAATAAAATGTTATAAAAGTTAAGGAATAGAGGATTCAGATTATATTTCAATTCGACGATATGACGAATAAAGTTTACTTTTTTTCTTTGCTAGTCTTTTGAGAATATTTCATTCTAAAACATCACTCTCGAAAATAACTAACTTGTCCATCATACCGCTGCATTCAAAATCTCACTGCCAGATTATCTGAAATGGATTTGGAAACGAAAATGAGGGAGTTCATGAACATAGTTTTTTAATCACCTCAGCCCATGTTTTATGTGAAATTAATCGCCGCATAGCAACATTGACACTTCCAACACCATTTCCGTTGCTATGACTCATGGTGCCAGTGATGATGGCTGTATTTTTCGTTGTTAGGGGAGCCTGAAAAAACAATGTGGTGGATAATATATATAATCCTCACCTAAATTCTTATACAAATTTTACATGAAAACATGTAGCCTTTGATTGTAAAGAGTCCCCTCAAATATGTATACGATCCATGAAGGTCAATGAACATACATGAAAAGTTTAAAACCCAGGTGAGATTTCTAAAGTCAAAAAATCACAACTAAGTTCTCCAATTCCAAAATTGATCTCACCAGCGGCACTCTAACTTGACCAACAGGAGACTAACCAAGAAAGACTTTAGACTCCTAGTAGACTCTTAGTTTTCAAGACGTTGTGCATGCAAAACGGATGCAACCTGTTACCTCAATAGATTGATTGACACTCATTCCACGGATCTCAATATTTGGTAACAAACTAAAAGAGGAGTTTGAGTGAAATTACAGTGGTGTTGAAAAACATTAAAACTAAAATAAAATTCAACTAAAAAAATGATAAAATGATATGTATTGACTGAATTGTCTGTCATGTCTTTTACACTGCCCACTTTCTCCAGTGGGATTGAGGGAGGAGGCTGGAGATTTTGAAGAAGAGAAGAACAAAAGTAAAGGGAAATAAATTGACCTACATGAGGCAGAAGGGAATCAAGTGATCCCTGAAATCCTTGAAGGAAACAACAGGAAATCAAAAAATAAAAAGACAAAAAATAAATCAGGCCAAATTTTAGTGACTTTAGGATGTTTACCTTTCTTCATCTTGGTAGTAAGGATCATCTGATTCTTCTTTACTGAATAAATCTGTTGCGTTGATTTGCATTGTGAAAGAGCCCTACAGTTGAAAATTAATGAAATTTTGGTTAATTATTCAGAATTTTGAAACAAAAGAGACTCTTCATATACTTAGAAGACTGAAGAACTTTTAAAACTGTAGAACCGATGGTTAAGCTTATCCAAGATCAACAAAATATTTTGTGAAAATGAAGGAGATGAACTCTAAAATGAGCTAAAAATGCAGGATAGGAACTTCTAGTGCCATTGGCATTATATGAGACGCCTCAAAATTTTCAGCCCTACTGGTAAGGATGGCCCTAGTAGCCACGAGATTGGAATTTTTCTTGGTTGGGACAATTAAGCATATTTGAAATAATAAAAAATATTTGGAAATATGAAGTTAACAGATTGATGGCATTCAATGGGTTAATGTGATCTCTTCTGCTGAAACACCCAAATCACAAACAACAACAAATTTTTTCTTTGACACATTTGCAAAAACACATCATATTGTATCTTAGCTTGTATCTCTGAAAAAAATTTTCCTTTTATATGATATAGAGGATCAATGAGTCTCTAAACTGGAATAAACATATATCAAGCATTGAAAATAAAGTCTCTAAAAATATAGGTATCTTATATAAAGCTAAACAGGTACTAGACATAGATTCCTTAAAAAAACTATACTTTGCTTTTATTCATAGCTACCTTAACTATTGCAACATAATATGGGGTAGTACTTTTAAAAGTAGTCTTAAAAAACTCTATAGTAAACAAAAACATGCATTGCGCATTATGTTTGGTGTAAACAAATTTGCTCCGATTAGTCATCGTTTCAAAGAATTGGGCGCACTTAATATTTATCAATTAAATATCTTGCAAACAATTTCTTTTATGGGTAGTGTCAAAACCAAGACTTGTCCAAAAGCGTTTTTAACCCAATTCCCGACAATATCACACAAATATCAAACAAGATATTCAAAGAATGCTTTTAAAATGCAGGACGCGAAATTAGCCGTAAAAAGGTTTGCAATCAAATACCGGGGTCCATTCATGTGGAATAATGTTCTTAGCAAAGAACTCAAAAAATCCTGCACAGAAAAATCTGAATTATGTTTCAATAAATCAACTAAAAAATATATAATGAATCTTGACATTGAGAAATATTTTTAATACTATCGTAAAAACCTCGAAATGTCTCTTTGTTAATAATTTTATCTTATACTTCTTTCTCTCTTTATTATTATATAAACTATATTACATTTATACTTTTTTTCACTACTTAGTCTGTAAATAAACAAACTTCGCTTCAAGGGGTTAGGTGAAAAGACAGCAATGTCTTCTTTTTACTCCTGCGAATGTTTTTTAGTTTAGGAAAGATTTTTACTTTATCATCAATATTAAGCAAAATTACGTTGTACTATTTTTAGATCTTTTTATCATTGCAAATACTATGCTACAAAAAAAAAAAAAAAAAAAAAAAAATCCGAGAACAACAACAACAAACAACAATAAAAACTTTATATTCACCTTTGGGTTTGTTTTTTGTTGAATACGCCTCTCCTCTGCATCTTTCTGTAATCGTTCATATTCTTCTCTGATCTATGATGTAGGGAGACAGAATAAGTATTTAGCAGAAAAGTTATCTATCCAATCACAATGTACTTTTGACCAACCTGGAACCGCCTCATTGATTGAATTGGAGAAATCCCTCTCCAGGTAATCCAAATAGTCTCTTTGTAAAGGCAGGCAGGACCAGGAAAGATGGTAAATAAAGGTCACAAACCTCGTGAGCAGTTCTCTTTCTTTCCACAACCTGTTTAAAATATCAAAGTTTAAGTCAAAAGAGTAGTTAATTGTACTGAATGTACTGAAGTAAAGAAAATAGTCGAACAGATCAAAGAAACTGTTGAGAATGCAAGTCAACCATGTTGGTAGGATACCTCATGGGAGGTGCCCCGCTTCCATAGTCTGTCATGGCTAGGGGGCCTAACAGAAGACACTGATGAATTCAATGATGCAAGCTTTGTATCTCGGAGATGGAGCGATTGATTCCTCAGCTCATGAATCCGGTGAGTTTATTGTTTCTTTTTCAAAAATTAAATTTATCGAAAATTTAAACATATACTTCACAGTGTTACAAAAAACTATACCTCCCATCCAGCATCAAGACCCTTTTGACCATACAAATCATAAATTGTCCTTGTTTCAGGAGTGGATAATACTAAAAATAAATCGAAATAATTCAAGAACCAAATCATTATGGGATGTCAATATGAGATTGTTATGACTATTAAAAGTTCCAACCCCAAGGGGTTGTGTACATTTGCATATTGCAAGTAGATACATTTAGTAAAAAGTGTTTGTATAAGTCAAGAACTCAAAATTTAAATGTAAAACCGTACCTTCATATGCTTTATGGATTCTTGAAAAGTTCCCTTCTGCTATCTAAAAACAATTGACAATTATTAAACTTACTCGAACAAGTAAAGTTTGAGTAAATGGAAATTTTCAAAAATTTGTGAGGAATTTGAAGTTCCATTAGTTTCCATTACATTAGTTTGAGAAGTTCCATTGAAGAAGTGTTCGAGAAGCTTGATTTAAGAAAAGACTTTATGAGCCTTACTGGAAAAAATTTGACCAAATTTCCTTCTATGTAGGAGGAAAAAAGAATATTTACCTATATCATTTCATGAGATGATATGCCATGGTTGAACTAGAATTTGCAGATTTTCAATTTCCAAACTTAATCGAACTTACTGGAACATTACTTGAACTTTTTAATAAGTTAAATAAGTTTGGCAGATTACTTGAACTCTACTTGTTCGAGTAAGTTTGAGTAAAAATGTTGTTCGGAAAGTTCGAGTAATGGGGTTTGGTATAAATGCACAATGATTATGAAGATTGTTCCAAAAATATTTAATAATATACACTTTCACCTGTTTTCACAAAAAGCTTATTGAGCCATGTGAAAGTATGGCAAAGTATACCAAATTCTGAGGAGACCTATAAACCTGTCTCATGGGAGTATGTCATAAAAATGCTAATGCCTCTGTTAGGGATGCTTTTAACAGAATTTGCATGTTTGCCATCACATCAGAGAAATTTTTAATCTGAGCTTGCTTAATTACTTAGAAAATTAAAAAACTTCACTCAAAAGAAATTATGCATGCAGAGTAATATTAATAAATTTCTTACTTCTTTGTGTTTTTGATCACTGTGCTTGTCTGGGTGATACATAACACACATTCTACGATAAGCATTCTTAATTTCTCCTTCAGTGGCCTAAAATAAAAGAGAACATTTTATAACGTATAGGCCCAAAATAATATCTTTTATTAACTCCTTTCATTTCCAGATAAAGCTTTCCAATCATTTTCCTATTTGTTAGTTGGGCCCCTAAAGATTTTCACTAGTGATAGGTGTTGACAATCTAAGATATGTAAAATTTCTTGAAATTTGTAAATGTTGTTTTTTTAAGTTTTTCATCCACAGCCCTCAAGTGAAATGGTTGGTGAATTTGAATCTGACATAAACAGGCAGGGGGTCGATACTAAAATCTCAGACATTATGTTTAGTGACGTGGTAATATACCCAAATAACATAAAAATCTTTTTAGTACCATGAGGATCTAAAAAAGCAAAAAGGGATACCCCCAGGGATACCCAGACAAAAATTTGAGCAATCAGTGTGTTTTATCATTTTTTAAATCTTGTCATTTAAAGAATTTTTTTTAATTCATAAAATACCATTCAAAAGAAATTAGTTTGTGCAAAAGAATTTTACCTTGTAATAATCAAATTTTCAAGATTGTCATAGATGACAAAATTTATCCACATAAGACCCAATCAGGGTATAAAGGCAAAACCACTAACAAAATAGAATATACAAAATATAATAGGTGAAACATAAAAGATCTGTAACAGTCAATGTAGGTGTGTCCGGCATGTTGAATAAATATCTTCATTTTGCGTCATCGTTGGGTCTAAAAAGTGAGTACGGTCGGTCCTTTTTTGGAGTGTATTCTTGAAGGAAACTGCCAGCCAGCCAGCAGCCAAATCAACCGTGTTTTATGGCTGGTTTTAAATTATGACCTTTGAACACTGTATGCAATGATAAACAAAGTCAAAATGCTGTGAATGCGCTAGAAATCGCTCTAAAAAAATCAGCATTAATAAAATTTTTGAAGAAAGGAAACATTATCGACAGAAAAAGTCCGACAAATTTACCGACTTACCGACTCAATTCTACTTAATTTTCAAGATTCGGTCGGGCGACGCGAAACAAAGATATTTGTGATTGCCGCCTTATTGGAAAACTTCTCGCAATTGCTGCAAAAACCTTTCTCTGCTGGAGTATAGAAGGGGCTGGAAAACGAATATTGATGATAGAATCCTTGGAAACTTTAAAATTGTACTATCTGAAAATCTGACACAACCCCCTGAAGTATAGACCTAACTCTTCATACAAAAATTACTGGAAACGTATATTTGGACTTTGTACCCTATGTTGCACGCAAGCACTTAAGCTAAAGTCCCGCAAAAGCGGGACAAAAATCAGTTTTTTTAATTTTGCAAAAAAATGCCACAAGATCTTTTAACCCTATTAGCCCCAAGCTTTTTTGACTTTTGTATCCCCAGGGGGGGTAGAATCTACCACCCTCGATTATTTTCGATCTAGAAGAGCTATGGCCATGAAATTTGGTACAGATGTTCTCCATCATGATACAATTTTCCAGGAAGAAAAAAAATTTTGATGACGTCATGCAAAAACTGATGACGTCATCACAAATTTTCCACCTTTCGGAAAAAAGTCCAAATATATGGTTTACAAAAATGTCTATTACAGTTGAACCAATAAAGATATTTCAATTCTGTTTGAAGATTCTGAAAGGTAAAAGACTGTTCTTTAACATAATTGCCGGTTTTGCAATATCCATGAAGGGTTTTTCTTAAAATCTATGCTGAAGAAGAGTAAAATTTTCAAAATTTGATGACGTCATAAATGATGACGTCATCATTTTCAAAAATTTTCTTTATATTTTTTAAATTTGTATCATCAATGCCTATCACGTGTCAAAATTTGAAAATGATTGAATGAATAATTTAGAAGTTATCAGCACTTTAAAATTTTGAGTTTTAATTGATTTTAGCTGGGTTTTAATTCATGTTTCATAATAAAGTCATAAAACCTGATCTGGACAACCTATGACCCTAAGATTTTGCACAAGTACTCCTAATAAGATTTTATTAAAAGTCAGAAAGTTTCAAGTCGTTTAAAAAATTTTTCTTTGAGATATAATCAAAAGAACTCCAGCGTGGTAGATTCTACCCCCCCCCTGGGGCTAATAGGGTTAAATTCAGTATGTGAATAGAGCAGTAAAAAATACAACTTTTCTATTTTTCCTTTTTTTGCAAAAGTTCTAAAAATGAAAATAAAGGGATAATGATAATTGAATACTATCCACTGATGATCCGCGGCACTATCGTAAAGCTAGAATCGCTTGGCATACTCTTCGCTTGAGAAGATAATTGGCAGATTAAAGTTTTTCTTGCAGGCGTTCTGCGAGCATTCTCTGCTCAATCCTCAGACCGCGCTAAAAATGGCAGACCTAGCTGCAACAGATCATTTCGATGGAAGTTGTTGGAATGTTTACAAGACTCTTGACAGAAAATCCTTTGTTTTATTGTCAATGATGACAGTGCTATTATTAATTTTGTTAGATCTAACAAATTGATCTTTGTAAATGCACTTTATAGTTTTGATTCCCATTGAAGAATCATATTCTTTTTTTCATGTTATTAGATGCTGTTTTAGAGCTTTAGAGCTAGCCTGCCTGTCTAGGTCTACAGATTGAAAAATTTCACTTGCATCCTGATGGATGATATGGTCTACCAACCTACTCTACTGCCATCAGCAATGATGATAGCCTAGGAATTCAAGCGTTAAACTTTGTTCACAGTCTAGTTTATGATATTTTTGCTGCTTTTTTTTAACGCTTGGCGCAGGTAACTCGTCTGCAGGGAAACTTTCCTTTTTTTATGGAAAAAGCTGACTCTGCAGAAAAAAGGAAAACAAATGAAAATGAAAACATAGATTCATTTAGAAACAAAATGGTTGTTAGCTGGATGTCTAAATACATGTAGTCTGGAGATCCATACTCTCTGTTCAAACTTACACCACATAAGCAAAAATCCCATCAGAAGCTACTCATTGAGAGTATGGTATTTTTGACCCAGTTTGAATTTGTTTACATTTGGTTTGGATTTCGTGCCAAGAAAGCCGTTGATAAAGTTAGCCAATCAGATTTGGTTTAACAGCCAATAGAATTCTGCAACCAGATTTGGCATCTACAAAAATACCCGGCTACTCTGTTGTTTCTATATTATTATTATTATTCGTTTTAACTAAATGTTACATTTCGAAACCACACAAACAGAGTAGACGGGTCTCCCAGCTAAAATACATGTGCCTGATGTTTTGATGTGGTTTTTAGTAGTTTTGAAAGTCTTAAGAGCTTGTGAAAGAGTTTTTATGGTAAGTTGATTATGTGTGTTTGCCTGGGTTTCCAAAGTTCAGAAAGTCTGTCAACAAGGGTTCACATACAGACTGCGGGAGACATGTTACATTTTTTTTTCCCGCAAATTCGTCACATTATGTCTCGATAGCCTCATTCCTACAAAACTTATCCTAGAGGCAATCGAGCAAGAACAATAGAAAGAATCTTTTCTATTTTGTACCGTCAACTGCTCCAACTTGGGACTATCTTACGCAACATGGGACGGCCATTCCACCACCATTACACCGAACTTCCAAAGTCATTTGATTTGAGGAATAAAAATAAAGGAATAATGGCAATTGAATACTATTCACTGATGATCCGCGGCACTATTGTAAAGCTAAAATCGCTTCACATCTTTTCGCTTGATAATATGATTGACAGATTAAAGTTTTTTACCCCCCCCCCCGGTAAGGTCTATACTGTTTGGGACACTGCCAGACTGCGAGGAGCTTCTATTGCAAGTGAGATTTTCCTTCTTTTTTAACTATTTTTGACGGCATAAACGTTGACCCCCTTCCCCCTCAGGGATCATTGACAAAAAACTTTTTATCAGCCCAATAAAAAAACAGGTATTGGGACGAAAATCTTTTCAGCCAATTTCTCTCTGATTTTGTCCACAATCTCCACTGAAAGCATACAATTTCACTAGCTTTCACCTTTGCGCACAAATTTAGCAACTCCAGAAGATTTTTCAAATTTTATTTTTTTTCTTCAAAATCTATCCTATCTTGTAGAGCTTTGAAAAAGAAAGAAAATGAGGGGTCATAGAGGCCTCCAGAAGATAAGTGGTTGTAAAGATATTCAAATTTTAGTGTCAAAAATTTGACTAAAATGTCAAAAAAAAGGTTAGGAAAATAGCTTGGAAAAATTCAAAAAATGTGTCAAAAAAGAAAAAAAAGAAAAAAAAGAAATTTTCCAGTCATGCTTCTTAAATTTTGCATATATATCTCTTTTTCTAGTGTAGCTAGAGACCTCAAATTTGGAGGGAGAATTCTTTGATGGTGTATATTTTATATCAAAATAACGAAAGATATATCTTTTTTTGAAAAAAGCAGACATTGCATTGTTTTATTTTTGTTTTTGAAGAAAATAGCTTGGAAAAGGTTGAAATGCAGTTAGGGAAACCATCTAGGATCCTGCCATTCGATAAGCCAGCAAAAACTAAACGCCACTTGTAAACTTAAGTTTCTTACTATTTTCCATCAAAAACAACAAAAAACATTGCTACTTCCCAAAGCTGGAGACCAAAACAAATTATCTTCCAAGATTATGGCGCCCTTTTGGATCTATTGTTATGGCCATCTAAAATGGTGGAAAGAGTTGCGGAAAGACAGGGGCGCCCGCTAGCTTCGAGGGTGGTAACGCCAAAACGCCCAATATGTGACCCCCCAAGCGATTTGGAGTACATTAAAAATGAGACCGGTCTTGGTGCGGACAGATCGATAATATGTGCGGCAAAAAAGCGGCGAAACGATTTACCGTGCGGTAAAATTATACCTTTGTATCAGCCAGAAATCATCCAAAAATCTTTTCTAAAAATCCATTCAAACGCACTCGATCGGTCACTAAAGAGCACCATTTGAATAAGTGCGGTATTCAGTGCGGTCATGGTGCGGACATTTTGCCGTTCGAAACGTTTGACAGCAAACGAGAAATCATAACAAACAGCATACAGCATACATACAAACGGCGGGGACTGCACCATCGTCCGCTTTAGTCGACGAGGACCGCACCATCGTCCGCTTTAGTCGGCGTTTTGTACGCACGGACCATACGGTACTGTGCGGTCTTCTGGCCGCTTTTTTCAACTTTTACTCGCACAATTAACCAGTCGGAAAGCGGCACGAGCACGACCGCACCAAGACCGGTCTCGTTTTTAATGTACTCCAAATCGTTTGGAGGGTCACATATGATCTTCCAACATAAAGCGAGTTAGTTACCGCGCGAGTTACGTCATACACTCCACCGCAGCGCACAACGAACAGTGTTTTAGTGAATATCAATAATTATAAGAATATCTTATGTGCTTAAATTCAGTAAACTTTGAGTGCTTAATTGAATATTAAGAAGATAAGAAGATAAGAAGATAAAAAATGCGCTGGATAATTTTCATTGTAACAGTTTGGTCAATCATTGTTGAAAGTTTGAAAAAAAATTTCAGACGCAAAAAAAAACTTCAGCCAATTAAAGGCACAGTTATATTTACTATGTTTGCTACATCGTCTAGGCTAAAAAAAGTGTGAAAAGACACGAACGTCATTTTTTAATGAGTGTTGTTATGATTTTTTAGATAGCGGTCGCGTACAGGAACTCGCCATATGTTCCTAACTGAAATGAGTCAAAAAAGGTGGTAGGACCCATTTTCAAGGGGCCTCTGGAAATGGAGGAACAAAAACTTATGAGTAAAGAATAAGTTTTTCTGAAAGGAGAAACCCCAAATGAAAAGAAAATCCATTTCGGCAGAAATATAAACTTTTTTTTGGGACATTCCCATGCTAAAGAAGCAAAAAAGTTAAAAAAACTACATGAAAATGAAGGAACTAGAATTAGCGATTGTGATTTTTGAATTCCTCACCCTTTTTCTGATAAACATACAAAGTTTCAGCCTCCAAATACATTTTCCTCCGTTTCCAGACACATTTTTTCTTCGATAGTTGCAAATTTTTTTTCTCCCGTCGGCAAACAATTTTCAAAATGTTGCAAAACGTTCGGCATTTTACCAATTTGCTGTCTAGCCCGTGTCCACAGTGTTATATACCGCTGGAAAGCTAAGATCACGGGCTTTCATTTAGTAAAAACCGGAACACTTTAGCATACATAGAAAAAAAGTTCCAAGGGTTCAAAGTTCACGGAAAAATGAAACATTTGGTTTGACGTCAACGAAAGTTGCATGACTTCTGGAGTCGCTAACAAATTCACAACTAAAAGTACAGTTTTGAATTAGCTTTGATAAAAAAACTCTTTTTTCATCGGCCAGCCTGCTGTCGTTTCTTTTAAAATGTTGTGACTTCATCGCGTCTTTTTAACTTTCGTTTTGATTAACAGTATCAATGCGGGTATGAACAGACTCAAAGTTGGTGCAAATAGACAAAAATTCAATGATGGGTGGGAAGGCGAGTTCAACGCGATGGCAGACATGATTGGAGAGGATTGTATTTTCGAAGATGTAAAAAGTTGGTTTTGAAAAACTTTGGCCAATAAGAGCAAGGGGGGAGTAACCTGAGATCAGATTGTGGTTGTTTTCTGCCCACCACGCTGTAGCTCTAAAGGGATGGATGAAAACATACAATCTGACGAATATGCAATCTCGAAATCGTAAGGACCGCGTTCGTCTAAAAGGACTGGGGATGACAACAAAGTTACGTGATTGTGTTTATGAATAGGGCGCCGTATTAGTTTTTGACTTTCTGGAGCACAACAAGAATCTTGTTGTAAAACTTTCCGCGGGAGGACTATTTTCCTCAGATGTATAATTTTCAAGTGCCTTCAGCAGAGGTTTACCGTGCACGTAAGAAAATTATGAACAGCTGTTATCAGGTTAGGGGGGAGGGGGTCTGAAGCTTATTGGCCCAATGCCGATAAGAATTTGAACGTTTTTTGTCGAAGACCCCTTACGACCTCTGAAGCCATTAAAATAAAGGATTGTCGATTGTCCATGTCATCGAAGGCCCCTTGACGTGTTAGTCGTGGGAAGAATCGATATGTGGTTAATTCCAGTGACAAACAAAGATGAATGAATCCGTAGGGGTGATATAGTCACTTTTGGTCGGGATTGTGGATGGCGAAATATGTCGTTCTTTGATAGCGACTCCAGAAGTCATGCAACTTTCGTTGACGTCAAACCAAATGTTTCATTTTTCCGTGAACTTTGAACCCTTGGAACTTTTTTTCTATGTATGCTAAAGCGTTCCGGTTTTTACTAAATGAAAGCCCATGATCTTAGCTTTCCAGCGGTATATAACACAGTGGACACGGGCTAGACGGCAAATTGGTAAAATGCCGAACGTTTTGCAACATTTTGTAAATTGTTTGCCGACGGGAGAAAAGAAATTTGCAACTATCGTAGAAAAAATGTGTCTGGAAACGGAGGAAAATGTATTTGAAGGCTGAAACTTTGTATGTTTATCAGAAAAAGGGTGAGGAATTCAAAAATCACATTCGCTAATTTTAGTTCTTTCATTTTCATGTAGTTTTTTTCACTTTTTTGCTTCTTTTGCATGGGAATGTCCCAAAAAAAAGTTTATATTTCTGCCGAAATGGATTTTCTTTTTATTTGGGGTTTCTCCTTTCAGAAAAACTTATTCTTTAAAGTTTTTGTTCCTCCATTTCCAGAGGCCCCTTGAAAATGGGTCCTACCACCTTTTTTGACTCATTTCAACCTTTTCCAAGCCATTTTCTTCAAAAACAAAAATAAAACAATGCAATGTCTTCTTTTTTCAAAAAAAGATATATCTTTCGTTATTTTGATAAATATACTAAATATTTTACAAATATTTTTATATAATAATATTTTAACACCATCAAAGAAATTCTCCCTCCAAATTTGAGGTCTCTAGCTACACTAGAAAAAGAGATATGCAAAATTTAAGAAGCATGACTGGAAAATTTCTTTTTTTTCTTTTTTGACACATTTTTCGAATACACCTTTCCCGTAATTCGTAAAACTAATGCGCGCGCATTATTTTGATGCTCTCCAACGTTTGGTCTCTGGAGGTAAACAAACCAGTTTTTGCCTGCGTTCCCTTAGGGAAAGTTGGTTTTTAGAGCTTTTCTTAAGTTCTGTCGAACAAAATCCCCTCAAATTTTAGTATGTTCAATCTATTCATGATATTATACCACCCTGAAAATATTTTGCCAAAAGAAGGTCGCTTTCAAAAGTTAGAGGCTCAAATCCCACTTTCCCTAACCCCTCGCAGGCAAAAACGCGTTTTTTACCTCCCAAACAATTTTATACACAACGGTGGAGCGCACATTTTCCCGGGCCATTTCTGAAAAATTTGAATTACGGGAAAGGTGTATTTTTCCAAGCTATTTTCCTAACCTTTTTTTTGACATTTTAGTCAAATTTTTGACACTAAAATTTGAATATCTTTACAACCACTTATCTTCTGGAGGCCTCTATGACCCCTCATTTTCTTTCTTTTTCAAAGCTCTACAAGATAGGATAGATTTTGAAAAAAAAAATAAAATTTGAAAAATCTTCTGGAGTTGCTATCTTTGAAAGTAAGTTAGGGTTGGCTAGGGTTTAGAGAGGCTTTTGTCGTTCTTTTTTAAAGGTCTGGAAACGTTAGAAGAACAGTCTCTCTCCCACAAATGTAGCGACTCCAGAAGTCACGCAACTATCGTTGACGTCAAACCAAATGTTTCATTTTTCCGTGAACTTTGAACCCTTCTAACTTTTCTTCTATGTATGCTAAAGCGTTCCGGTTTTTACTAAAAGAAAGCCCG
The DNA here is from genome assembly GCF_902728285.1 of Clytia hemisphaerica. Taxonomy (NCBI): domain Eukaryota; kingdom Metazoa; phylum Cnidaria; class Hydrozoa; order Leptothecata; family Clytiidae; genus Clytia; species Clytia hemisphaerica. The sequence goes on along the minus strand of NW_027103829.1, from coordinate 489,650 downwards.
TGATCTTAGCTTTCCAGCGGTATATAACACTGTGGACACGGGCTAGACGGCAAATTGGTAAAATGCCGAACGTTTTGCAACATTTTGAAAATTGTTTGCCGACGGGAGAAAAGAAATTTGCAACTTTCGAAGAATAAATGTGTCTGGAAATGGAGGAAAAAGTAATTGGAGGCTGAAACTTTGTATGTTTATCAGAAAAAGGGTGAGGAATTCAAAAATCGCATTCGCTAATTCTTGTTCTTTCATTTTCATGTAGTTTTTTTAACTTTTTTGCTTCTTTAGCATGGGAATGTCCCAAAAAAAAGTTTTTATTTCTGCCGAAATGGATTTTCTTTTTCATTTGGGGTTTCTACTTTCAGAAAAAACTTATTCTCTGCTCATAAGTGTTTGTTCCTCCATTTCCAGAGGCCCCTTGAAAATGGGTCCTACCACCTTTTTTGACTCATTTCAACCTTTTCCAAGCTATTTTCTTCAAAAACAAAAATAAAACAATGCAATGTCTTCTTTTTTCCAAAAAAGATGGTTAGCAGACAATATCATCCACCAGGATGCAAGTGAAATTTTTCAATCTGCGGACCTAGACGGGGGTTCGGTTATTATCAGTTAGGGTTAGGGTTGGAGCCCGAGAGTCACAATATAAGGCCGAAGGCCTTCTTAGGGGCATCCGTACCCTTTGATCTAACTTAAGATCCCGTAGGGATCCTTGTAGGGGCACCGGTAGGGTTGGGAGCTTTCTTAATAAAGGTCTGTAAATTACACGCTATAAGTATTTGTGAATGACAGCTTTCTGCCGTGTCTCGTTGGCGCAAGCGGTTAGGTATCGGGCTTGTAAACGAAGGTTGCTTGCATTTGGTGGTTCGAGCCGGGGTCGGAGACCACTTTCACCGGTACGGTCAAATTTCACAAAAATACTTAGAAAACAGTTAGAAACACTAGAGAAAGTCAGAAAATCAGGATAGAAGATAGGAAAGTAGAAAATAGGGGGAAAATAAGAGAGGATGCATCCTGGTGGATGATATCGTTTGCCAACCAAAAAAGATATATCTTTCGTTATTTTGATAAATATACTAAATATTTTACAAATATTTTTATATAATAATATTTTAACACCATCAAAGAATTCTCCCTACAAATTTGAGGTCTCTAGCTACACTAGAAAAAGAGATATGCAAAATTTAAGAAGCATGACTGGAAAATTTCTTTTTTTTCTTTTTTGACACATTTTTCGAATTTTTCCAAGCTATTTTCCTAACCTTTTTTTGACATTTTTAGTCAAAATTTTGACACTAAAATTTGAATATCTTTACAACCACTTATCCTCTGGAGGCCTATGACCCCTCATTTTCTTTCTTTTTCAAAGCTCTATAAGATAGGATAGATTTTGAAAAAAAAATTAAAACTTGAAAAATCTTCTGGAGTTGCTAACAAATGGCGTGGAAATATTGGAATAAAATTCAGAATCACTAATCTCCCGTGAAAATATACTTACATCTTTACGAACGTTTAGTATGGAATAATAATCAGGGCTGTTTTCATATTCTTCTTCGGTGTCCGCATCTGGATCCGCCATTTTGATTTGACCCCATGCAATTTTCGCTGTGTCAGCAGAAAAAGATTAATATCCATTCGCGCGACCGCGCGGTGAGAACGCGCTGATTGGCCGAAAGTCCTGCATAAATTACCCAGGATGCATGTGAATTCGCGCCAAAAAGACGTAGCTTTCTACGAATCAAAACAAACCAACAAAAATGGAGGAGAAAAAAGGAGGGAAAAAATCAACCGAACCTGTCAACCAGTCAAGTCCACTCAACTTCCCAACTCAAACTGGTACTGGTCCTACTTCGTATAATCGTTATTTATTCAATTTCTAGTATGTTATCTAATCTGCTTATGCCAGCTCAAGTCTTAAGGCTAAGGGATGAATGATATTGATTTTTTTGGGAGGAGGCGATTTCGACACAGGGATTCAAAATTTTTTTTGAAAGGAAAGCGAAAAGGGGGCTCCATGTCAGGCCATTTCCCCATTTTCTTCATGCTTGATTTTAAATTGGTCTTTGAAAGAATTGCAAGTAACCATGAGCCATTGTAATCTGGGTGTTTTTTTCTCTAGGGATAAAGGGGCAATCTTGGACTCTTTCTGGTTGTTTTTCATTGCAATTTTTTCAGCTCTGGCCGAGGCCTGAAACTCTCTTCCATGGAAATGAATGTATAGTAAGGACATTCCCGGAGTACTTCCTGTATTCAGGAGCAAGATATCCGCAATATACTGTGAGATTCGGTAACTTGCATCAGTGGAGAGGCCAACATGCATAGCCCTCAAATGAAAGACCTGGCTGGTCATTAAAATACAAAATTAAATCAAAACAAAAATAGTAGAGTAGAGCTGCGTAGTTGTATTTTAATGACCAGCCAGGTCTTTCATTTGAGGGCTATGCATAGCCTCCACTGACTGTAGACCTAAAGCTCTAAGGGGCGACGTCCATATTCAAAGTCGCCACGCGTAACGGGAAAAGACCGTTAGTGGGTAGGTATATCGGAATGTTGAGAGTTAGCTGTGGCATTGATGACCAAAATGAAACTCCACTAAAAATTCCAAGGAAAAAATCAAAAATCGCTTATCGTAGCGCTCACTTCTTCGCTTTTTCCTTTAGCATGCTATCCAAAATCCTTTCCCTGAGCAATTTAGGGGTGGTTTCAGAGTATAAAATTCTTGCTTTGGGAGTTTTAAAAACAAAGGCCGTTCAAAAATTGTGATGGAATTTGGCCGTTGTAAACCTCTGAAAATGGCGACCTTTGTAACGTCCTTTGTAGCGGGCCGTTTGTTTTGATTTTAGCGGGAATGAAAGCTTCGGTAAAATTTTGGTCAAATCATGAAGACCGTTAAGGTGGTGGGTAGGTATGTTTGAAAACTAACGGTCTTTTCCCGTTACGTGTGGCAAGATTGAATATGGACGTCGCCCCTAAAACAACATCTAATAACATGAAAACCAGAATATGATTCGTCAATGGGGATCAAAACTATAAAGTGCACTTACAAACATCAATTTGTCAGTTACATCAATATGCCTTCTTACCTGTCTTTAAAAATATAAATAAAAGTAATCACGGAAAAGGACGCGAAAAAAAAAAGACATAAGTGTGAGAACAGAGTAATCAAACTCGTTAGAAAAAGTACCATTAGAAGTCATAGAAAATCAACCTGAATAAATGCAATCGGAATTCCAGAGAACTTCATAATCCAAACAACATTACATTACTATGTCAAACTCCCATCACATAAATTTTACAATTACGTCAGAGTAGACTACGCTCGCCACCGAAGAGGTTTATTTGGAAAGGGTAATTACATTTTATTGTTCGCTTCTTTTTTAAAGATTGGCCGGGTTGGAAAAGTATAAATTTCTTTGTACATATTTTACCTACCCCAAATATTTAGGAGGCTGAGTTTTAAACGAATCGTCAAGTTGAAATGAACAATAAATGTATCAAGGTCTGTTTTATTTACCCCCTGGTGACTTAACAAAAGAGACTTAACTCAATGTTACAATCCAATTATTGAAAGTTTGTCTCGGCCTTTTTATAATGAGCGAGACATACGTTCTCTGATTACGCAATTTTCATATTGACATTTTCGAGGCATTTTGATGTAACTGTTTGTCAGATCTAACAAAATTAATAACCGCACTGTCATCATTGACAATTTAAAACAAACAATTTTCTGTCAAGAGCCTTGTAAACATTCCAACAACTTCCATCGAAATGATCTATCACAGCTCAGTCTACCATTTTTAGCGCGTTCCGAGGATTGAGCCGAGAACGCTCCGCAAATCCTGCGCGGGTGAAAAATTCAATCTGTCATTACGATAGTGCTGCGGGTCATCAATGGATAGTATAGACCTTTTCTCCTTTACGTCCGCCATATTGAATTGTATGCAAAAATTATGGTTGCCGAATTGCCGTGGTGAAATTCCCTTAGAAAGTATGCAAAACATATGCAAAAAGAAAGTATTAAATAAAAACTTACATGCATAATTGGCATTATATTAAAGTGTAATCTTGTAGAAGAAAGATTAAATTTGCTTCTCTTCAAAACTAAAAACAATTATATTCACTCTTCTCTTAGAACAAGCACTTCAAAAGACCATAACATTAGACAGAATCTCAAACTGAAAAATCACCCGCGAAGGTAAAAAACAATCCTTATTCGGCTGACGGCAAATTATTCTCCTGGGAATAGAGCCGCCAAATGATCAAATCAAAACATTGATAAAGTGTGACGTCATAATTACTGCTTTCAGTTTGCGTGTTTTGAAAGTTTGATGTGTGTACTCCGTCTTCGTGGAATTTCTTAATGGCTTGAAAACAGAATATGCAATGTCTTTAAGAACAAATTCCTAAAAGGCTTTTGTTGTTCTGTAAATATTTCCTTTTGGATTAAGAAATTCCATCTTTTATTGTTCTAATGATTATAATATTTATTTATAAGATGCTTTGTTGTCTTTTTAATCTTTGTGTAAACTTGCATATGTTTTGCATACATTCCAACTAAATCCAACCACGGCATTTTCGTTCCTGTATTTTTGCATACAATTCAATATGGTGGACGCAAAGGCGAAAAGGTCTATTCAATTATCATTATCCTTTTATTTTCATTCCTAGAACTTTTGCAAAAAAAAGGAAAAATAGAAAAGTTGTATTTTTTTACTGCTCTATTCACATACTGAATTTAAAAGATCTTCTATGTGGCGTTTTTTTGCAAACTTCAAAAAACTGATTTTTGTCCTGCCTTTGCGGGACTTTAGCTTAAGTGCTTGAGTGCAGCATAGGGTACAAAGTCCAAACATGCGTTTCCCGTAATTTTTGTGTGAAGAGTTAGGTGTACACTGACTGATGCAAGTTACCCAATCTCACATCACGGTAATTACTAAAGTGTTTGCTGTGCTAATGATCATGTGAAAACTAACTGTGCACGCACATATTTTAAAAAAATCAGTCGACCCATGGTAGTTTCGATATTTCGAGCAGTGATGCTATTGAATATAGATAATATGACAAGCAAATTCAATAGACCTTTTCGCCTTTCCATCCACCATCTTGAATTGTATGCAAAAATACAGGAACGAAATGTCGTGGTTGATTTAGTTGAAAAATATGCAAAACATAATCAAGTTTACACAAAGATTAAAAAGCAAAGCATTTTATAAAGAAATATTATAATTATTAGAACAATAAAAGATGGAATTTCTTAATCCAAAAAGAAATATTTACAGAACAACAAACAGGCTAGCTCTAAAGCTCTAAAACAGCATCTAATAACATGAAAACCAGAAAATCACTCTTCAATGGGAATCAAAACTATAAAGTACACTTACAAACATCAATATAAAATTAATAACGGCACAGTCATTATTGACAATAAAACAAAGGATTTTCTGTTAAGAGCCTTCTAAACATTCCAACAACTTCCATCAAAATGATCTGTCACAGCTTAGCCTACCATTTTGTGCGTGGTTTGAGGATTGAGCCGGGTGAAAATTTAATCTGTCAATCATTTTCTCAAGCGAAGAGTAGGCAAAGGGATTCTAGCTTTACGATAGTGCCGCGGATCATCAGTGGATAGTATTCAATTATCATTATCCTTTTATTTTCATTCCTAAAGCTTTTGCCCAAAAAAGGAAAAAAAGAAAAGTTGTACTTTTAACTGCTCTATTCACATAATGAATTTGAAAGATCTTCTATGTGGCGTTTTTTCGCAAACTTCAAAAAACTGTTTTTTGTCCGCGCTTTTGCGGGACTTTAGCTTACGTGTTTGCGTGCAGCATATGCGTTTCCAGTAATTTTTATATGAAGAGTTAAGTCTTTACTGACAAAAGCCTTTTAGAAATTTGTTCTTAAAGACATAGCATATTCTCAGGCTGCATCATTTAAGGCGTGCGATAGCACGCGCACACCTCCGCACACATCTAAAATCCCTAAGGAGTGCTATCAATCACACCCCATAAATTTAGATTCCACTACTAAAAGTTGTACATAGCACTCCTTATCACACGTCTAAATAACAAAAATTAAGGTTTTAGGAGTGTGATTAACCACACGCCTAGAGTTTTCAAATGATAAAGCCTGTATTCTGTTTTCATGTCATTAAAAAATTCCACGAAAACGGAGTACACACATCAAACTTTCAAAACGCGCAAACTGAAAGCAGTAAGTATGACGTCACACATTCTTACCCGTGTAAGAAAATATTAAAACCCCCGTCTTGATATACAAGGTCAAGGCCAACACGTCAGTAAAAGCCGCTGTAAATCAGGGGAATCAGTGATTTGATCATCATTTGGTGGTTCTATTTCCAGGAGAATAATTTACCGTCAGCCGTATAAGGATTAATTTTTTACCTTCGCTGGTGATTTTTCAGCTTATATTGGAGTTTATGTCTAATATTATGGTTTTTTGAAGTGCATAGTTTTTGCATATTTTCAATGCAATCTTCATCACAGCAATCCGGCCACCATAAATTTTGCGAGGAGGATCCTGTAACGTATTTATTTTTTGTAGACAAATAATTAAAAAGATACTAAGGAAAAACTTTATGATGTCAGCAAAACTTGTTTTTTGAATAACTGTAGTTTGGGGTTGTGCCCCACCAGAGAAGAATGAAATTTCTAACAGGTATTGCAAAAATGGGCCTCAGAGCCAGCCAAATATACCAACGTTTTGTGTCAAGACAAGAGTGTCTGTCCCCACAAAGATTCTTGTCCCTTTTCTGGAAACTTTCCACTATTTTTTTCGGGATAACCGGCATGAGATTGGACATGCTAGTAGCTCTAAACTAAAGCTTTAAAATGATATCTAGTAACATGAAAACCAGAACATTTGTGTCATCACAAGCGATTTGAAGTACAAATTGAATGGAACATTCTCAAGCATTCTCAAACGTTCCATAGCGTTCCTGGAACGTTCCAGAACGTTTTAGATTGTTCCAGAACGTTCTAGATCGTTCCAGAATGTTCAGGAACGTTTCAGAATGCTCAGAAATGTTCCAGATTACTTGAGAAAGTTTTAGATTGATCCTACTACACGTCCAGAAATTAATATTTAAGATTACTCAATAAGAACGTTCGGGAACGATTTGGAATGTACATGAACGTTCGCAAACGTTCTGCTATTTTCCTAAATGTTTTAAAACACTCCTAAACTAGAAAATAACAGGAAACGATCCAACAATACTTCCATTGAAATGATCTGCCAGCTTTCTGCAATTTTGAGCTTAAGATTTTTTGTAAAAAAAATAGTCAAAGATCAAAGAATTTACCTTATCTTCAATTGCAATTGATAGCAAAAAAAATGAAGAAGAAGAAATTTGTGGCGTCACGATGGAGCACATGACGTCACCCGCATGGGTGACGCGGGTGACGTGATTAGGCGCTGGGTGTTTAGGCAGCAAGCGCTCTCTCGCTCGCTCTCTCCATTTGATGTGGGCCATTTTGAAGGAGAAAAAAAGGTGTGTGGTTTGGTTATTGAGCTGAGTTGAAAAAAGCCACCCACACAGGACACTGGCAAACTCCCTCACGGGTGAACGATTTCTAATCTATCAATCATTTTCTCAAGCGCAGAGTATGCAAAGCACTTCTTGCTTTACGATATTGCCAGAGAGTTCAAGGGACATTCCCATATAGAAGCAAGAAAGTGAAAAAAACTACATGAAAATGAAAGAAATGTGATTTTCAAATTTCTTATCTTTTTCCTGATAAACATACTAAATTTCATTTGGCAACTTATCAATTTGCAGTCTAGCCCCTGTTCACAGAAAGTGAAAGGAAAGGAAGCTAAGATCAAGGGCTCTCTTTTAGCAAAGCCAGAAAGCTTTAGCATACATAGAAAAAGGTAAGAAAGGTTCAAAGTTCATAGAAAAATGAAACATTTGGTTTAACATCAATAGAAGTTGGATGATTTCTGGAGTTGTTCCCAAATGGAAATAGAAAAAGAGATTGAATGACAGTTTTGAGTGAACCCTTGTTGAAAGAATCTCACTTTTCATTAGTGCTGGTTTATTTCTTCATAAATCCCTTCAGAAGTTTCGCAGTGCATTCTTTTGCTTACAATAAATCTTTGATCATAATTTTTGATATGTATTGTTGTGGGACTTCAGTTTTACTGACTGTCTAGCCATCGACCATTTTGATTTTAAATGGGCTTGTGTGTTTATATTCATTTCTTGCAGGAACAGCACTGGGGTATAGAAAATATAAAAAAATTCCACCATATATTTCAAATCAGTGACTAGGCGCATGGACCAATTAGATGTACTCGCATACATACAGGGAGACATGATTATAAATAAATTGATAGTGAAATAAGTATTTGATCTGGATATCCAGATTTTTGCCTTTGATAACAACACAGTTTTATTGCCCTGGAAATTGAAAAAGTATTCAGCAAAGAGAAGCTTTTACCACGTTTATTTGCAGCTAAAATTCTTAGTATACGTCTTCAAAAACTATACTAAGAACTTTGAACCTTGGCTTTCTTGTCCAAAAGTCCAAAAAGAGTCCAATTTCTACTTACAGTATTTTGATTTTTCACAGAAACGTAAACTATATACTGTACTGAATTGAAAATGACAAACAGTGCTATGATGGATGATCACAAGGATGCGCATGATAACATTTTGGAGATACAACACAAATTTACAGAAATATGTAGCAATCTAAATATTGAGTCTTTCATCACAGAACAAGCTTGGGATGAATTTAGACGTATCAATGGAAACGTCACTCTTGAGGTAACCTTGTTTGCCTTAAACAGAATCCAAAATTAAGAATCAAAACTCAGAATCTCTAATAGATAGAAATATTGAAAACTTTAGGATGGATCAGATAATGTTGGATCAATCAGATTTGTTGTCTTGTCTTTAAAGTGTCCATTTTTATCAGCTTTTCTTGTAGACTTTTCAAAACTGGCTGACAGATTGCTCTTTTATTTCTTAGGGAAACCAGATGCATTGGTTGATATGCTCGCTCTATATATCGATTTTGAAATCCTCTCTTAAAAGTGGGCAAAACCATGCCAAAAACATTCCACTTTCAAAGTTATTGTTTTCTGTACAAATGAGGTAAGTTCAAAATTTGATTGATTGTTACAAACTATGAAACTATGATCAGCTGACAATTTGAAGTAAAACAATATAAAAGATAAACTGAAAAATTTCACCATCATTATCTTGATCAGAAAATAGATGACGAAAGTTTTGATGTTAAAAATTCTATATTTTGTGTACATCTAACACATCCTTCAGGAGAAATAAAATTGAAATTCACAAATCTGCATCTAATGTTAAAAAGTAGAGAGTAATTACGGCAATCAAAATCGTAAAAATTATTGGTATAAAAGTGTTCATTTAAACATGGAGGTATAAAGAAAAACAGTAGTTGAATTTGTTGGTAATTGGTCATTAAAGTCTTTTTAATTTTTCATAAAATGTATCAAAAGAAATTCTAAGCTCGTCCAATGAAATACGACTTTTTAGTAGAACTCAAGTTTGCTCTGAATATTCTATCAGTATTGAAGATTTCTAACCTTCTAATATACAAAAATTAAATAAAACTTTGTCCACGAAACAAGTTATGTTCAGTTTCGTTATCCGTTAATTTTTTTTCTGCAAAGATATTTTCTCAAGTCAGGAAATGAAAAGTTCTTTATAAGCACACACAATTTCAGACTCAATTTGTAGACATAAAGTCGCTGGAGAATTTTGGAGGAAAGTATCAAACAATATTCACCATTAAGAAAATATTGATCGAAAAATCTTATCATTTGAAGGTGATGATGATGGATTGCCAAATTTACAGGGCTTTTTTAGTCCAAATATTTTCTTACACCAATGTCAGAAGCAATGGATCTTGTCTCTTCTAATTTCTAACACTTAAATGAGCCAATAAGATTTCACCTATGGATAAAAGAGCTTATTAAAAATGCACGATATTTGAGGTTATGAGCCTGCATACATCGTAACTTTTTTAATTGTAGGGCGAGCTTGGTTACAATAGCATTTTAACATCAAAACTTTCATCGTCTATTTTCTGATCAAGATAATGATGGGGAAATTTTTCAGTTTATCTTTTATATTGTTTTACAAGCTATGGTTTGGTAGTTATAATAAAATGAGGTCAAAACTTTAAAAAAATGTTGTTATAATATTTTGAAGCTTTTCATTTTCTTTAGTGAATGAACTTTATTATGTAATTTTCCATTGTATGATTTGGATTCTTGAAAGATTTGAACATTTCAAACAAATCTCTTAAGATTTAAAAGTCTAACTCTTAACATTTAGATTTAATATGATTAGCTTTCCTTTTAAGAAAAAGTTTGGTCAGTTAGGCCCTTAGAATAAGAAATAGATGTTCTATTTATATTGCCTACTATAAATAAAGATTTTGATGAAAAATGCATTATAATACAGTTTCTTTTAAACATTGGATTGTAAAAATTGTTTATTTTTATTTTTAGCTTACTTCACTTCTTCCAAAAGGCTCGAAAATGGTTAGATATGGGTAGATATGGACCAAAATTGAATGAAAAGATTGAACAACTTGAACGAAATTTTTCAGTTTCTTCAATAGTATTTGAAAAATATTCTGGAATCTTCAAGCAAGTCTTTCAATTAGATCATGTTGAAACTATCAAACGTGGAAGAAAGTGAGTCTCTATTTATTTTGATATAATTTTCTTTTTTAACTTATATGTTCTGATTATCAGAATAGTAGCTCTCAGAATAGTGTTTTCCGATTTAAAATTCATTTAAAAGAAGGATTGTTTTACATAATCAAATTAATAATAATTTATATAGCTGATGATAGTTTAACATATTTTTCATTTTTAGGAAACATACTGTCAGCAGCAAAGATATCTTTGTATTCTGTTGGACATTGTATGTCAGAACAAAAGGTTATCTATTCTTCAGTTTTTCTGTTTGGGTAGAAGAAAATCATTTTTTAATGTGTCGTTTTTGCATTTTTACTGGTCTATATTTCATTAATCTAGCCATCCACAAAGTAAGACTAGTACTTAGAACAAATATGTTATATTAAAACTTCAGAAAGAGCTACTTTGTTCTTCTCCAGCCATGGCATATGAAGCATTAATGTGTCATCTTTGCTGAGTAGACAATTAGTTAACCACAGTTTAGTGTCTACAATTTATTCATGGGATCATCCCCCCCCCCCAGGAAGATGGGGGGGGGGAATCAGATTTTGGTGCCAGGGGGGAATCAGATTTTGGTGCCAGCAGGGAGTGAAAATTTCAAGCTTGATGGGGGGGAGGCGAATAGGGGGTATATTCAGTCCTCTACCTCGTGGGGGGAGTAATAGGATAAATACAGACCCTCCTGCTGTGCTTGGGCATTCAGGCTTATGAGCCTGTCTTTCTAGGGATTTTGAGAGTCTTTTTTTTTTGCTATAGTAGCTTGCGAATTGAGGCGAGTCTGGATCATCACTTTGCAACCCTTATACAATACGGCTAGGGGGATTTCCCAATTGGGGGGGGGGGGGCACAAATTTTAAAGACAGGTGGGGGGGGAAGGCCAGATGGGGGATTTTAGCTCATATTAGGGGGGACCAAAAAGCTGGAGGACGGACGCCATGTTATTCAATCAAAACTAATGACTGACATGGGGAAATAAGAAGGTGACAGAATGGTTTCAATAAGTTAAAATTGTCAGCACCAAGTTGTGGTCTACTTATCATTTAAGATACTGCATTATTTTGCTTCAGCCAAGGACTTTAGCTCTATCTAGGGTTACCGAGTCTGATGATTATTCAGCTTTCATAAAATGTATTTATTTCCTCGTTTCAGTGAGATACCCTGATATTACTGATGATCTTGTCAATTCATACCATTTGTTATTATGCTGTATTGACCTTGTATTCACAAACGTTGTACTGTTGAAACAGATCAAGAATTGTATAAATTCTGACTTCTCTGGTAAGTGTTCTAAAATTAATCTAAAAATCTGTTGTTTGTGTGATTTTGAAATTCAAACCTATCCGGAGAGTAGAGGCTTTTTAGCTCTTGACTAGCCATTAAGTGAATGAGGGCTTTTATCTCTAGACAAGCCATGCATAGTAGACAAAGCCTTTGTTAACAGGAATTATTTTGCTAGCTGGGATCGAAAGAAGGAACTAAATAACAATGAGTATGTGAATATTCTTTCATTAATGAGATTGTCATTATATTGCTTTCACCTTTTGAATCAAATTTGAAGTGTCTTACTCGGTGTTGGGTGAAAGTTCAATTAATTACTGGAAGAAAAAAGTCAGAGAAGGTGGTGAAACTTTCACTCTGTAGTTCCTTAAGTTGAGATGACCCACTAAGGGACCCAACCCAATTATAAAACTTAAAAAAAAGGAAATTTGTAAACTTTTCGTCTAGTTTTGAAAATTTTGTCTATATGTCTATAAAGGTGAAGTGTTGCAACTCTGAAAATCTTAAAATGATAAAAAGTAGTTTAACTTGAGTATTCTCAGGCCATTTTTCATGCCCTCTAAGCGTTTGGTTATCAGACGCTGCCTCTCTTGAAATTATTAAAATGTTGATAAAAACAGCCTTTTTAGTGGAAAAACACTGGAAAAAGTAACAGGACGCCTTAACAGGACCTCATATCATATACCGTTGGAAAGGTTTTTTCATACTGATTCTAAAAATCATCATGATATGCATCTCAAAATGGACTGGGTCCGTGAAATAAGCCATAGGAGTAATTTACAGACCAGAACGGCTCCCGGGCATACAAAAAATATTTTTCGTCTTCAAAACATGTCATATGATATAACGTTGGAAAGGTTTTCTCACACTGATTCTAAAAAACATCACAACATATATCTGCAAATGGACTGGGTCCGAGTTATGGGCTACAAAAGTAATTTACAGACCAGAATGGCTCCTGGCCATAACTCGGACCTAGTCCATTTTGAGATACATATCATGATGATTTTTAGAATCAGTGTGAAAAAACCTTTCCAACGATATATGATATGACATGCTTTGGAACAGAAATGAAAATTTTTTTCGGGCATGTAGACTGGTCTGTAAATTACTTCCGTAGCTCATAACTCGGACCCAGTCCATTTTCAGATATATGTTGTGATGTTTTTTAGAATCAGTGTGAGAAAACCTTTCCAATGATATATCATATGACATGCTTTGAAGATAAAAATGTTTTTTCTTGCCTGGGAGGCATTCTGGTCTGTAAAATACACAAACAGGTGTTCCGGAAGTGGGTCAGAGGCTTAAAATGTTTCTTACCCCCTAAGGTACCACTGTACCAAATTTCATGCTTTCTAGTCAAAAACGCACAATTGATGCACACTTTCCCTGGACTATTTCTAAAATATGGCCTGATTCTTATAGAAATTTTGTTAATTTTTCTTTCAGGCCTACCAGACAAAGAGGATTTAACCGTCACAGATATTCCTTCAATTTCTATTATTGATGTTCTATGTCAGCTCTTTGAAGGTTTGGCTATTGAAACTAAAATTATTCGAAGACAATACCTTGGTTCCTTGATAGAAGAACTGATAGGGAATGAGGTAATTTCTGAAATATAAATATGAAAATTTGAAAATTTAATAAAAGAGTTAAGGCTCTCACTTATTCTTTTACTTTGATAATATGCTATGAGCAACTAACTTTTGTTTAATCTTAGAGTTTGAAGGGTGTCAGTGGACATAATGCAGGACTATTGGATGTTGCAAACTTAGAATATAACTTGTAAGTTTATAATAGAAATTGCTTTTTTTTGTAAGCATCAACATAATATCGGGTGTTTCAAAAAAGATTGTGAGAACACTAAAAGTGTTATAAATACAAACTTTTTGCCATTCGAAAGAAGAAAGACTAAGTTAAATTTTGTGCTATCATACTTAATATTTGCTTCACTCATTCAAAAGTTATAAAGAAGATTCGAAAAACATCTCTTTTTAACACCTACAGTTTCGAGGGCCTTTCGAATGTTTTAATTACCTAAAGAATGAAAAAAAAAATTGTTAAAATCGAAAAATCTTTATTACAACAGTTACAACTGTGAAGTGACCTCTTGTACAAAATGAGAAAAACTAAAAAAATTGATCCACACTTTTTTCTCAAAAATTATGCTTTTTCGAAAGAGATTTTTTTCGAAATCTCTTTATAACTTTTGAATGCATGAAGTAAATCTAAAGTATGATCGCCCCAAATTTAAGTTGGTGCAAAGCTTAGATTTATAACATTTTTAGATTTCTCACAATATTGATTCAAACTTGAGCACTTTTTTTTAAACATCCGCTATAAAACAAAAGTATTGTAGATGAGCTGTGTTTTTCTCTTTGGCTCCTCAAAAACCTTTCATACCCTTGTAATAATTTTATAATCTGGCAGGTCATTTTATATGCTTTTTAAGCGCCTGGTTATCTGAAGCTGCCCCAAAATTGTGGTAAAAACAGCCCTTTTGAGGAAAAATACTGTCGGTCTGTCTTGTCACTAAATTGTATCATTTTTTCTCAGAAAATATTTAAATGACTCTTATGAAGAACATATAACTCAAGTTGGAGATTTTGATGAACGGATTTTTGTGAAAGAAGATTCAGAATCACATATTGGTACACCAACAAAACGTGTCACTGCTTTCACGGAAGTTGATGAAAAAGAAAGGTTTAAATCTTTAACTTTATATACTAATATAATATCTTTGTTTTCTAAAAAAGAAAAGAAAGAAAGAAGATCCTTCAACAACGTCAGTATGAAGAACTGCATTTCTCATCTTGTGACGATTTTCCATAAATTTAGCAAACGTATTATGCCCATAGTGATATCAGCAATCTATTTCATAATTCTTATTTGTTTTTAGATCTATGGTCAAAAGGAACCTTCAAGAATATTTCAACACAGTGAGTTTGCATTCATTAATCTAATGTTAATTTTTTAAAGGAAGACTAATTGTCGCTCAAGTTGTTGACTTACTTTCCACATCATTTTAACTTTCTGTGACTTAACTTTGAGACATTTTATTACAAAAGTTTTAAACTTTTGTAGGAGGCAGTCTTGTTACTATTCAACCATAACTCCCTGTTTCATTCAATGTCATTGAAAGTAACCATGGATTTGAATTCAAAACATTATATTATTCTTCTAGGTGAAAGGTTTCCCACCGCAAACGCCTCTGACTGGAAGACAATGGCTCAACGCTAAAGAAATGCAAAGGTTAGACCTCCTTCCATTCATTCTCATATAGTGATAGGTCATTTTCATTATCAATATTTTGAACAGATTTTACGTAATACTTTATTACTTTTATATTACTAGCAAAACAGAGCCACAATCCATAATAAATTCAATAGCAAGAATTCAAGAAATAGTAAAAGGATTAAAGCCAGCACCGACAGATAACCTCCGTAACATTTTAAAGTAAGACTGCTTATATATTTGTTGTACTTATGGTAGGGGACTCTTTTTAGTGGGGGGCCTTTGAATTAGTCCTGGCGCCAAACTGACCAAAAGAGTGATGTTACAGGAAAAGTCGTTAAAATGGGTGAAATATAAGCGGTATTTTATAGTCTATTTCGATGGAAAAAAAGATTCATGCCATTGGATAGAGCATGAAATTCTGAGCAAAAAAGTATACTGCAACATGTCTCATACTCAAACGTGCATAGAAAGACAGTTTGACAGTATAGGGCTCGTAGTAGTATACTTTTTGTTCAGAATTTCATGCTCTTTTTTGATGGCATCAATCTTTTCTTTTGATAATAGGAAATTTTTTGTCAATCTCACAAGTGATGCTTATATGGAATGGATTAGAGGTTTTGTTTTTACATAAGTGTTCCCATTTCATGTCAGACGCATATTTAATATCAGAACAGTGTCTTGCTATTGTTATATTATGCTGATTTAAGCAAAAGATTGATTTTCTTTTCCTCTTTCTGACCAATCTTGTTCCACATCCGTGTCAATTCAATGTGAAAGAGCTTGTGAATTAAAATTGACGAGTAAGCAAACAATATCACTCTTATTTAAAAACAAATCCTTTAAATCATAAGTGTTGAAGTAAAACTCATTTGCTTATTGCCGACCCAAAAAAATATCAGCGTTTTGATTGGTCGAGAGCATCGAGATATTTGCGATATTTCATATTTCTCTAGTATGGAAATATGACCGCGTTGACTTTTGGGGGACTGGGTAAGCGGCGGGAGAAAAATCAAAACAAAACAGCCGAAAAGAACTGACTTTCGGATAAACTTGGGAGTCAAAGGGAAAAACGCAACAAAAATATTTTCAGATTAACTTTTACTTTGGAGTTCTTCCATAAATAACACTAAAATCAAATCTGATGAACTAAAAAATTATAAAACTACTTGAGACCACCCAAATATTTTCAGCTTTTGGTATAAAATTCGTCCGTGTGATAACCAAACAGTTTTTTATCAATGCATACAATAAAAAAACTTGAGATTCCTGTATGTTTGCCAATAAGATTTCTCATAACATAGCAAGGGAAGTGAAAGTGTCTTGTATTAAACCAAATGACGAGTGATTTTTATAAAAGTTTTCTCCTAATTTTCGTTCTCGACGAGGTACGTCCTTGAATTTACAACTCAACAATCATTACATCTTCCTTCTAAAATTCGAAACATTTAAAGCTTGACGATAATCAAGAAAATATCCAAATTGTTTTGCTCTTGAAAAAATGTTGTTCTTCAACCATTATTACAAGCATACATTTCCATCATGGAACTCCTTTCCTCTGCTATTCTTTTCCATGCATCGAAAGAAAAACATAGAAAAAGACTGAATGTTATCAATAAAATCAATCTGATTAATCCAATGATGAAGGGTTTCTTCTCTATCGAAACAATACTGTACAACATCTGCATTTTGAATTATCAATCTCTGAAAAATCTCTGCAACTCTTCAAAACAAAACTTCTGGATCGAAAATGATCGAAAATGCTTCCCTGTTTTGTTTTGTGTGAATATTTTCGGCGGGAACATATCGAATGTTTTAATGTTCGAATCTAACGTTCGAATTAGATTTTCGAATAAAAACATTCGAAACTACACCGCAGAAAGAAGCAAGGCGGAAGTAAGTTTTAAAACAAAAACAAAAAGAAATTTATATCAGGACAATTTTTTTGAGTCGACAATAAATTAGTTATCACATGACTTCTCGTGCAATACTCGATATTTTACTCGTTCCGAGATTTTACCGATATTTTTCCTCGCCTAAAGGCTCGGAAAAATATTACGAAAAAATCTCGGAACTCGTAAAATATTTCTCGTATTGCACTCGAAGTCATGCGATAACTAGTACTTATTATTAATTATCTTTCTCATTTTCTATGATTATTTTTTCACAGGTCATTCAAAGAAAATCCTGAGTCGAAACTTTCAGATGAAATAACAAGACTGTCAAATATCTTCATTGAAGAATACATCAAGGTGACATTTCTTTTGAGTGATAGTTATTAGTGTCTTCTTTGCGATTACACCACCTCACAATATTGATTGTATAAATCTTTGATTAATTTTTATTGGATTGACTTAACCACTGAGTAAACATATTTCATTTTCTTTTTCAGCCTTCCAATAAATCTAGTCAAAATGCACAGAGTAATGATTTTGCAAAGACCAGACTTTCACTGGCTTTAGTTTTGTTTTATAAGGTGAGTCAAGACTTACAACATGCCTTATTCAAAATTGAAATCTATTTCAAGTGTTACCTACTTTGATGAGAACTTCGTCGCCAATTTTGAATTTGATTGAGCTACTTCATGGGTACAATTATCTTAGGCTCTCATTGGTCTGTTTGGGTTGAATTGCAAAGAAAAATGAGATTGGTATACCTCTTATTGTATACGTGTTGAATTCTTATTTCTCTAGATTTTGGAAACGTTTTTGGAATTCGAGAAAAAGAAATCTGCATCCGCAGACTTATCGGTAAATAGGTTTTAAATTAAACCCTTTAATCGTTTTGGTTGATAATTCAATAGAAATAAAAACTCTAGAGAAATATTAGATTATCTGGAGAGATATATATCTTTCAAAACGTTATTCAGTAGAAATTACAAGAACTAGGAGAACTTCTACAATAATCTTTAAGATGATTTGGAATTTTGAAATAACCATCTTTATATTCCTAAAACATATTTTTATTTTCAGGTCTTATTTGAAAATGACATTTTTGTCAAAAGTCTTCTATCATGTTGTCTGGAAATTGTGATTTACTCATACAATAATTCAAATAGGTAACTCCTTTTTAAAGTCGAATTATTATCTAGGACTCAACCCTCCTCCCCCTCTTTTCAACTCTCTTGTTTGTCATCAGGAAAATAGTATTAAGCTGTCCCTAGTTTTTCTGCAAACTAGATTTGCAAAGTATTCCTACTTATCCACATGATGGTATATTTCTGTTATTCTATTCAGTTTAATACGTTTTTAATCATTTTTATTTGTTTTTTTTCTTCTTCAGAATCTTCCCATGGGTATTAAATGCATTCAAATTAAAACCATACCATTTCTTCAAGGTGGGTGCATTTGTATCAATCGTTCCTTTGAGGTAATCAGCGCCTCAGGGATGAAAGAACTTGCTTGACTGTCACTATTTTGAAATGCTTTTTTATCGACCGCGCACAGAAGACCAGTGGTAACTTTAAAAGACAGACCTCCGATTAGCGGCCGTTTTCTTGTCAAATTCTTATAAAAAAGTGTCCAAAAGGCAGTTGGACTCAATTAGCAAATATCCTCATTTAGCATGGACAAAAAGTTTAGCACAGAATGGTTAAAAACTAAAACTATTTTCGGATATGAAAATACATGTAACGGCAGCTTTTGAAATCCTCTATTTCAAATATCTTTTTGGTTTGTTTTCGAAATTTTATTTACCAAAATTCAATAACCTTTTATGGACCAGTAAAATTCAGTGTTCCAAGTTCTTCCGTCTCAGACGGATTTCCGTCTCACAGAAATTGTTGTCAAAGTTTTCCGCCTCAGTTAGAAATGGTTATTTCGCAAGAAATAGTGATTTTATTTTCTAGAATAATTCCGTCAGAAAGAAATCTTGTATTAAAACTGTGTTTATAGATATTATTATTTTCGCTGTATGATAGGCATTTTAAGAACATTCTGAGTTGTCTTAATTAACA
Source organism: Clytia hemisphaerica (assembly GCF_902728285.1). Classification (NCBI taxonomy): domain Eukaryota; kingdom Metazoa; phylum Cnidaria; class Hydrozoa; order Leptothecata; family Clytiidae; genus Clytia; species Clytia hemisphaerica. Next base: position 470,482 of record NW_027103829.1, on the reverse strand, counting down.
AATTTTAGTGCCTTTCTAGCCAATCTAGGGGGTAAAAAATCTGAAAATTTTCTGGCCCTTGGCCCCAACCATGGTGGGGCCTGCGGGTGTCACTGTATGCCTAAATATCTCTATTAATAAATTTTCCTTCCACTGAATATTAAGTGAAGTTGGACCCTCAACTTCATAACTACCTCCCCTGTTACACTGTAAAATAAGGTTTAACATGTTTAGACCTCAATGGGAAACCCATGTACTCTTCCAATTAGTGGATTCACCGTATTTTTCTCTAGATTATTGAACTGGTTATACGCAGTGAAGACCTTTCAAGAGATGTTATCAAGCATTTAAACAGGGTTTGTACAAAAAAATTAATGCTTTAGAAAAAATCTCTCATCTGTTGAGACACGTGACAAATAATGTTAGAATTTTTTCTAGAAGGTGAAACTCCTAGGCCATCCAACATGGCAGTTTTAAGAGTGGCAAAATCCTCTGAATGCAATATTACAAATATTGACACAAGATTTTGCTTTGGTACTTTGAACAGCTTTGAATGATATTAGATAACGATACTTCAGCTCAAAATGTTATTTTAATACGTTTGCTGCTTGTTTACGTGCTTCTCATAGGACTCGTAAATTTTCTTGTTTTGTAGATTGAAGAACAGATATTGGACAGTTTGAGTTGGAAAACCGAATCACCAATCTACACATCCATCAGCTCGCTTGGTGTACCGAGATGTCAGGATGTGTCTGCTGATAATGGAATTATGACACCTCTTATTTTCATGTCTCCCACCACTTTGAGAGTTGGGAAAGATGGTAAGAATTTATTTTTTTGCAAACTCTCCTTTATTCTATGAATATCTCAATTTGAAACATGGTCTCTTTTTGTTTCTAGGGCCAATACGAAAGGTTTCTGTCAATGGACATTTTTTGACTTTAAAAATATCAAATATCCAACATATTGGTTAAAAAACAGCTAATATTGTTTTTATGAATCATTGTTCTTGTCTTTCAGCAATACAAGGCTCACCCATAATTTCCATACCGCAGAAAGGAGTGATACCTCCGCCCTCGCCCGCCCGTAGGAATTTATTTGGTTCAGCAGCCAAGACAGCAGGAGAGACGCCTTCTAGCACCCTCACCATCTCAGCACCGCCCTCCAATAACCAACCACAAACACCATCGCAATCACCGAAACAACCTGCACAAAGCTTAAATAAAACAACCACCGCTGTTGTACTGCCTGCTAAAACAAGTAACAGTTATTTTCTTACACAAGAAAAAATTTTACCATTTGATTAAATGTCAGAAATTCTCAAGCGACTAGTCTTTTGGAAAGCCCGGTGAATATATATGTCTTTTATGCCGAGTGCAATATTCTTCATTTTTGTTTCCCAAAAAGAGTTGTTGAATTAATTTTTATTGTTTACTTCTTTGGTTAATTGTCTACTGTTTCGTTCATATAAAGTAACCTTTTATAATAGTACTATTGGTGACAAGCTCTTCTCATATTTGTTTTTAATTGTTTAGTGACACCAAATGTAAATCCTCTACCATCAACAGTGCGCTTTCCCATCATGCTTCACTCACCAGGTTCCAGTCCTGTTCGATTCTACGCACTCGCAAACAAGCCTGGTGCCCAGCCTAAATCTGGTATCATCAGGATTCAGGCTAGTCCGAGTAAATCTGCAGCAGCTAAAAAATTCGGCTCACTTGGTATTTTCTTCCGCAAGCTTTATCATATGACGTATGTACGATTGAAAGACCTTTGTGAGAAATTGGAAATCGGTGTTGATTTACAGAAAAAGTAAGCAGATTTTACTCCTTTTGTGTTCTGTCTTATTGTCCTTGCGGAAGTGCTGCTCAACGATATATCATTAACAAGATACTGGCCTCACTTTCCGGACGTCTAATAGCGTGATAAAATCACCTAACAATTATTTATCACAAGTTGCAAGTCTATCAAGATCCTTGCTCTATTGAGGTTTATTAGGGTTCTAATTTTATATCTTCACTTTTCCAGCTATAAATGATTCTGCTTTCAATTTTAGGATTTGGACGTGTTTCGAGCACAGCGTTGTTGAGAACAATGACATGATGCGTGACCGACACGTCGATCAACTATTGATGTGTGCTGTGTATGTGATGGCCAAAGTGACCAAAGATGATAAATCCTTTCATGAAATCATGAGATGTTATCGAACACAACCACAAGCGTCCAGTGAAGTATGCTTCTCCGTTTATTTTATGACGAATTTTCATATGTACTTTTATTTCGAAAAACTTTTTAAAACCCTTCAATGGCTTGGGCTCTGAATTGCTGAATTTTCCGCCCTATTATAACTAAGGTTGTCAACCTAACCTAGCATAATTACACGAATCTGGTTGGTCGAGAAAAGTTTTAAGATTTAGATGATTTCTATGAAGCTTGTCTCTGCTGTACCTTTCCTTTAAGTATCTTGGTCGAATCATAGTTGACAACTACCTAGGAATCCCACATTTAATTCGTACAATCAACGATTAATCACTCGTCCTACGGACTTGAGTAAATTACAGTTTTCTCCTTGCTACACAATTATACTCAACAGTACAATAAGTACAATCAAGGTCGTAATATTTAGCTAAAAAAGAGATATTCCCACGAAATCTTGTTTATCTTTTTTCGACAGGTATATCGAAGAGTACTCATCGAACGCTTTATAAGAACCGATCCAGCTGCTCCTGCATCCGAAAAAACCGAAACGGAGAAAAACGGGGAAACAGAAACAAGTGAAGAAGCAGCAGAGAAGAAGGGTGATGACCAATCGAACGTAAAGCAGGAGGAGAGCGAGCAAGATGGCGGAGATGTAGTGATGAAAGAGATCAAACAAGAAGAAAAAGAAGAAGAAAATAAAGAAACAGTTGTCAACAACGAGGATGAATGTACAACTCGTGATGTGTATAATGATCTCATACAGTTTTATAATCTGGTTAGTCCGTTTGATTTTTTACAGTTTTGTCCGACCTTCTGACTTGTTTTGTCAGGTGTATTCTAAGGAACTTGCTAACTCATATTTTGATGTCATTTATCGACTTCCCTTGACAATTTTTGACTTGTTGACTACAACAAGTATAAAGAATTTTTATTTTAGTTCAATTTTTGTTTTGATAGGTATACATAAAGAAAATCAAAGAATTTGCATTGAAATTCGCATCGAATAAAGTCACGGTAAGCATTTCTCCAATTTTGATTAACTATTCCTGCGTCCTGCGTGCTCTTTAACGCTTTTCTAATAATTTATGCCACATAAAATACTTTCTCGAATTTACATCAGCCTATAATTCGAACAATTAGCTTTAGAGCTCCAATCTCTTGTATCCCTAATTTAGCGTTCTACATCATTTGACAACAATCGATACTTCGATCATTAGTTTCCGATTGGAAATGCGAATAGGTTTCGATCACAGACTTTCACCGTTATGGACTGTGTTCGAATTCCAAGGACTTCCAGACAGAGATGATAGTCTCTACCTTCATTGATATAAACCACGGACCCATCACATTTAAGCCAATTATCGATTCTTTTTCAATGGATCATGGCTGGATTTAGGTTTCTTGAATGAAGCTTTTGTTGTTGTTTTTTCATGATAAAGACATCTTTCTTTCTTGCAGCTGGACGCTCCACCATTGTCACCTTTACCAGTAACGCGACGACACAATCCTTCACCTAAGAAGCTCTCCAAACAACACCAAGTCTTCATATCTCCTATTAAACCAAGTATGGTGATAACTTATTCATCTTCGTGAAATTCTCGTCTGAAATCTGTTCTGTTAAGATATGAAAGTTTTATTTCCGTGTTAGTAGTAGGAAGAGCTCATAACCCTTTCAGCGTATTTTTTTATTCTCTCTATGTTCACCGATAGCTTAAAATGACTCTGTAAGATGAGTCTACTTGCTGTGGTAATTAAGAAATCAAAACCAGTATCATGTGGTCACCGTTTTCTTTCTTGGCATTTCTTGACAAGACCCCTTCTCATGCTCTAGTAAGTTAAACCACAGAATAAAAACAGATATCCAGACTCTAAAACTTTGAAAGTTGCCTACTTTCTGGTCCTTTTTATGACTATTCCACCTACTTCATTTTCTATTCAGACATTCAAATGACACCGAGGAGTAAAATGCTTTATTGTTTTGATTCTGACTCGCCAAAGGTAAGTTTGAACATCATGACACCATAAATTTCTGTTAATCCTTAATCTTTGTTAACTAAACAAATTGTCTCTTTAAGACTTTTGAAATTATTGGTACTATCATTTAGTACCGGTATTATCATTCGAAATACCGTATCACGAATATTTTTCCAAAAGTTCGCACGATATTCAATACACGTATTTCCTATTAGCGGATTCATGTAAAAAAGTCACGAAAAACGTCGAGAAAGTCTCTGATTGGCTGAAATATTGCATATACAAGCACATTTTTCAAAATGTCCAGAGTATGAGGTAATCTTTGCATGCCTCCGCCAATCAAAAGTTTGTTTACTCGACGTTTTTTCGTGACTTTTGCATGAATCTACTAATAGGAAATAGGTGTATTGTTTTTCTGAGCTCCGATTGGTCAATTTTGCTCAATTACATCATAATTTCGAGATTTGACCATTCACATTGATTTGACGACACACTTTTCACTCGTATGGAATATGAATTCTGAAATGTAATCTAGTCTAGGACCACAAAAAAAAATTTATTTCGGGTATACTTGTAGTTTGCCTACGTTGAGGTTTCGTGAAACTCAGCAGATTTCAGACATTTATTTAGTACTTGCATATATATCAGTCGGCTAAATCTTATATCATTTTCAAAAAAAAATTTATTTCGGGTATACTTGTAGTTTGCCTACGTTGAGGTTTCGTGAAACTCAGCAGATTTCAGACATTTATTTAGTACTTGCATATATATCAGTCGGCTAAATCTTATATCACACACCATTCAGAAACATTCTTAAACCGTCAACTTTTGTATTTTGTTTAGAAATTGGACGAAATCAATCGAATGATAAAAGGTGGAACTCGGCGCCGCGTTAATCTCGACGATCCAGAGACTGGACCGAGTTTAGCAAAACGACCAATGAACGGGCTAGCTAAGCGCGCCCAAGAATTACGTCACGATCAGATGAACGCAGCTCGAATTTTACTAAATAACAAATAATGATGAAAATATGACAAAACTTTGTGTAAATTTCATGAATTCTACAAAAATTCTCAGAGAGACATTTTTTGAGAGCTGGAACTTTTAGACTTATTATTTTGTATATTTTTTTTGAAAGAGTTTTATTCTTTTATGTAATTGGAATTGAACGCGTGTTTTCGTTTTAACTCCTGAAATGTCTAAACTTTGTCTTCTAACTCTTCTTTCTCTTTGGCTAGTCTTATAAAGGATTTTCTGTATTTTAGTGCAACACTGGCCCTGGACAATTGAGAATTTTTTAACGTGCGACACATGAGCTAGAATTTTGATTATGAATTTTAGATGTGTTTCATTATTTCATTTTTCCCCTACACCTTCTATACCTCAAATTTTTTCCTTTTCAAAAACCTGAATATTAAAATTCATTTACTCAAATCGATTTTACTTACCGCTTATATATTTGCTTTTTTTCTAAATTAGATTTTACTACAATAATTTGTGTATATTTTTATCTGTAGCATCTTTAAGATTTTGCTGCACAAAGCTATTTGACAATATATTATGTTAATGAATTTAATGGAAAAACACAGTCTATGAAATTTAAAGCCTTTGATTGAACTTTAATTTGCATTCCCCTTTTAGACGACTGGAAAATTGAATTTCTTTTCTCTTGTCGGCTTGAAATTTTGGTTGCTCCTACTTTAAAGCGATCCAGCTCTTTTTCACGCTAACCTAATTACAGCATTTCTTATTTCATTTAGCGAGCGCTCTCTGGACAAGAAAGCGCTAGAAGATTTAAAAAAATTCCACTTCGTATTGCGTTACGGCTCAAGAGTGTTAGCTCCGTAGTCAGGTAAGTTTTCGGTCGGGTTCATCTGTAGCATAAAATTGACAATGAAAGATGGATTATTTCTGGATGTACCCGACTGAAAAGACAGGAAAAGGGAAGGAAAGTTTGACAAACAACAAATGGACACAAAACAAATATCATTCAGGTTCTTTTTACCATCGATTTAAAATATCTTCTTCTCAATATTATTATATTTTTTTCAGCAGATGATATACTTTAATGGGATAAACTTTCGCGGTTGGGCAGTTATTTTAGTCACACTAGGATGAGAGTTACCTGAATTAAGTTGAAGTTCCCAAGACAATTAATCAAAACTTAAAAACTTAAAATAGACCTTTTTTTAAAGAGGCAGCCATGTTGAATAATTATGTATTCCAGCATAAAAACAATGATACAGCCATGCATAATTTTTAAAATATGCATGATACAGTAATGCAAATGTGCAGAACCAGAATAAGGACCCCCGGTGGTGACGCCCGGATTTTTCCGGGCGGCCCAAATCTAGAGTCCCCTGCCCAGTTGGTGACACCGGTGTAGTTGGCGACCGAACGTCTTTGAACCCAGAAAAGTATACAAAAACAAACCTCTGGAAAATTTCTTTTGGTAGTTAGTGGTCACTCACAAATCGATTTTAAGTTCAAATAACGTCATATGACGTTTGTGGGTGGGTGGGTCAAGGTAGGATGACGCTTTGAATGGGTTATGAAAAACATCGATTTTGAGATAGAGCTTTCATCTAATATATGATCTCTTTTCTATCCAAGAATAAAAAATATAAGTGAATTGATATAAAGTACAGAACAAACAGTCAAACCATAACCAGACAAACCAGACCCCTCAAAAGTTAAGTTCGTGTAACGACGGCTTGACTTTGATCGCTGCATTTTGTATTTTGTTGACTGTTGGACTTAGACGAAGGGCACCTCGAAAATTATCAAATAAAAGGAAAGCTGCGGAAAAGAATACGGAAGTCTCGGAAAAGAATACGGAACTGGTGCGAAGAACAATTTTAAGGACTGACAAACCTCATTCTTCAGAGATACATAACAAAATAATATAAACGTATGCTAGTTTCTACAATAGAAAGCAATATGTCATTTTGAAATATTCAATTATTCATGATAAAATAACTTTGAAATCCAAAATTATAACTCTCCATTATATTTATAAAATATAAAAACTATTTGTCCGCCGAAACATTATTTTTTGCACGCGTCACTCCAGCTGGAAGCAACGAGTACTCTGGGCAAGCATCGAGCTTTATCAGTCTCGGCAAGTCGGGTCTAGAAACCAGTGGTCAAAGCCGCGTTGGTTTGGTTGGTTGGTTGCAACACTCGAGTCGAAAATATGGTGATGGCGCGTTGAGCATGAGTTGGTGTTGGTTTTGACGTTTTGGCTGAAGAAAAAGAATGAAAGTACCAGATTTTTTTTAGTGACGTTATGTGGGGTGGGTGGGTGGGTTAGCTATCAAAACGTCATATGACGTTATTTGAACTTAAAATCGATTTGTGAGTGACCCCTTATCTGCCTTGACCTATTTCCTGTACTGTGTAAAAAAAATTCCAGAAAAGAACGAGTAGAATTCGAAAGATCCAACTTTGCTTGCGCGGAAGCACATGAAAAACCCGGATTTTTCGAAAAAAAAAAAAAATGGCTACCTGTCCTGTGGGCAAAAAAGATTTGTAAGAAAAAACGCTTCAACTCCCACTCCAAAAAATACTTGTCCAAAACAATGAGTATGTTAGAAAGCATTTCTGTAAAAATCAGCTCGATACAGTTTCCTTCGTGTGAAATATTGATAAAAAATGTGATACAATCAGCTTCAAAATTTGATGTCCAGTCTGCGACTGACCAAACTCAAAAAATGAAAAAGAATACTCTACATTGCGATCAAAACATTCCAGACGCGAAGAGAAAAAAAGAAGACTTTACATTGCGATCAAAATATTCAAGGGGCATGCCCGCGGTCTTTAACTTGACAGCTCCAATGCGAAGTTTCTAGCTCCGGATTGAAATAACAAGGGAAACCGGTATATTGAATCTCCGGGTAGACATAAAGATTCCCGCGTTTTTATCAAATGAAGACTCTCAATAGACTACCACTTTCAAAACAAAACAAAAACAAACTTTAGAAAAAAATGGTGACTTGAAGAAAAATTCTGAAAAAACATGCCGAAGGGAAATGTAAGTGAGCTATTTTAAAACAAAAGAACGAGTGTAAATAAATTTAATACGGGAAAGCTTATGAGTTTTTTTATCATCCTGATCAATTAATATGACCTTACCTGCAAGTAGAGCACTAATTTTCTCTTTCTTGCGATCAGTCGCAGACTGGTACGTCGGTCGGGAACTGGGCACTAGTACCGCTCGCTTCAAAAGTTTTTTATTCTAAGAAGATCGCCTCAAATAAAAAATCAAAACAAACAAGAAGAGCATGTTAAAAGTTGTCTAACGGTTGGTCGAAAAGGATTTTCAAAAAAGTAAAAAGTAAGTGAAAAATTTGAATCAAAAAATTTCGGTCGCCAACTGGGCAGGGTACTCTATTTATTTAAACCGCCTGGGCGTCGTCTGGGTCGGCATTTTTCATTGAAGTCTTTTTTGCGATATTTGTCCTCTAATTCAAGTAAAAAGTCATCTAAAATAACTTAAATCATTTTATTTACTTTCTTTCTTTTTTTCAGTAGTGTATCATACAGTTTTACCTACTGGAGAAGTGGACATTGTTAAGTCGTTAAGTGAATTCTAGCTACATAACTTTTCTGTGTGTTTTTCGATTGATTCCAAGAATGATTCCAAGAGGAAATCACGCGCTGGATAAACACGTGCTTGTGTGTAATGTCAGGACCGAAATATCTTTGAAAAAATCTGGCTTTATTTTATTAAATAAAGCTCAAAAACATCAAAAAATTTAAAAAATTGACAATAGATACAATTAATTTACAACTTTAACCAAAATCATAACTATAATTGTCCTAATACAAAGTTAGCATATACAGGTTTTTAATTTTATTCAATGTTGAACGCCCGGTTTCCACCCGGAGCAGTGTGGGCGCGTAGACAGAAAAGGGGCGTTTTCAACCTTTAAATTTTTACCGCCCGGTGATCGCCCGGGTGGTATCCGGGCATTTTTGACAATATATTTATTTTTTCCGCCCGGACGCGCCCGATAAAAATCCGGCGCCCAGTAAAAATCCGGGCGTCACCAGGGGTCCTCCAGAATATCAACCAACCAAATTTTGTCATTCAATTCCCTAGACAGATAGATAGATAGATGGATAGATATTTTACCTGAATATAAGACTCCTAGGAAATATTTACATATGTAAAGTATAAGCAATAACTAAAAGCATATACAATGTTTTTCTTTTTTAATAAAAAATAAAAATACCTTGAACAATGTTTTTTGCCATGGATGTTAAAATGTAACGACAAAGATTATCTTTGAGTGTAGATTTGGATATAGAAGAAAGGTCTAAGTTAAGTTTAGAGTGTAGACTGTTCCAGTCCTTAGTAACAAGATTAGAAATATTGTAAGAACCATAATATGTTACCGAATTTGTGATAGTTAAGTCAAGTTGGAATTCTGAGATTCTAGTTTCATGATCATCACCAAGTTTTCTAAGAAAATTATTAAAATAAGCGGGCAGTTTGCTTCGGAGGTAATCAAAGGCAAACAAGCAGTTCTTGAGAGACCGTTGTTTGCTTATAGGGAGAATTTGGGATTTAATAAACAGAGGAAGCACAGAATCTCTTTGATTTTCAAAGTGAATGATTCGAAGAGCTTTGTTTTGTAGCATTTTAATTCTGTTTAAGCGGGCTTGGGTAGTAAAGCCTATAAAGGGAAAACAATAGTTGACATGAGATTCAAAAAGAGAGCAGTAGACTGATAAAAGCGTTTTATAATCTGAGTTCGGAGAAGATAGCAACTGAACTTGCAAGTTTTTTATTTAGAGATTTTGAGTAGATGAGCATCCCAATTGAGATGTTCATCAATTAGTACACCAAGATATTTAGCATGAGGGGAAGGTGTGATTTTTTTCCCACTTAATCTAAAATTTAAGTTTTTTGTGATATAAAATTTCACTAGCTGTTATAGATGTCATTTTTAAAATTTTAGGGTCAATACTATTTGGACCAGAGACTTTTTTATATCGATCTTGTCAATAATTTTGTAGACTGCCATTGGTGTTGCTGCAGTCAAATGAATTGGGTCTGTAATGGGAGGGTCCATAAAATAGACCTTTTTTCAAAGAGGTCACCCTATTGAATAATTATGTAGTCCGGCAGAAAAACAATGATAAAACCATGCATAATTATTACAATATGCACGATATAGTAATTATGCATGGCTCTATCATTGTTTTTATGGCTGGACTACATAATTATTCAATAGGGTGGCCTCTTTGAAAAAAGGTCTATCAGAGAATAATTTATCAGTGGTTGATATTTTAGATTTGGGTTTTTCAGCTATCGTTATCGAGCCAAAATAATCATTAAAAATTTCTGCAATATCAGACTCCTTGGTGATATTAGTATTTTCATTGATCAAAAGTTTAGGCGTGGAATTATCTTTGGTTGTTGTGTTTGAAATTTCATTTAATGTTTTCCAAATGAGTGATAATTTTGTTTTATTTTAAAAAAAGAATTGTTTCACGTATTTGTTCTTGCTGATTCTGAGGAGTTCTATAATGAAATTTCTATGTCGTTTGTATTTATCAAATTTTTGGAATTTTGTCAGGGTGATCATCCTTGAGTTTTAAATATTCTTTGTGGTATTTGTCCCTATTTAGCCTTGCTTGATCTAAACCAAAGGTAACCCAAGGTTTAGGGGAGATAAAATCTTTAAGAAATTTGTTTTTCATGTGCATGTTGATCAACAAGACTGTCAGTGAGGCTGGAACTTCGATTTTTGGGGATTACGATTTTACCAGCTTTTTAGCGATTTTTGCCTCGCTAACCCAAATCTCGCAACCTCTTTACCTTAAAGGAAGATCGAAATTAGAGTTTTTCAGCGTTCCGAAAAAAACGCAAAGCAAAAGATTTTTAATCTTCACAGGATCGATTCTCAACAACAAAATACATCTTTTGGTCTTTGGGTTTGTTTCTGACGTTTTTCCTTCAAAGAATATCGATCACTTTCCTTTTCCCCTCGAACGCGCAAGAAAAAATGATTAGCTCGCATTCTCGCGCGGGCGATTAAAGATGAGGCGGCAATCTTGCACTGAGGGTGCTACTTAGTTTCCGCCCTTTTTTGCGCCCACAATAGAATGATCCAATTACGGGGGTATTCCAAATGATAAGCGATGTCGTTTTGTAAGTGTTCATTTTCTAAGAGATACAAATAGTATATTGAATATTATTAACTTATTTATTTAAAGTATTTTTTAGCCCAAATTTAAATATCTGGTTGAATAAAAAACAAATGTTAGCAGTTCCGTTTTTCCTCAAACCCCCGGGAAAAGTTTTTTTGCCGACTTAGCTATTTTACAAATTTCAGAAAAGAACTCCCATAGGAATTCCGATACATAACCCGATTGGTTCATTTTGGAACGGCTTCAAGAAAGTCATAATGGCAGATGATTTTAAAAGTTTTCTGAGGAAATGTGTGGAATTTATCGATGTTGATGGCTTGTTGATTCTTTAAAGAAAAAAGATAACAGGTATAGCTTTTTCTAATCCTGGAATATCGAGGTTCCAGCTACACTGACTGTTAGTGAGATGAATGAAAGTTTCAAGTTTTTGATTTGTTGTTATGTTTTCAAATTCATTAGCCCAGGAAATTGAAATGAAATCAAGTAAAAAATCTTCAAGGTCAAAATTGCTGAAATCTCTCCAAGACTCTTTTGTTTTTATGCGTTTGTTAGCTGAAATATCAAGATTAAGAATCTGGGGCAGATGATCTTTAATTGAACAAATAAGATTATGCAAGACATCACTTCGATTTTTAAGGCCTTGTTTACACGCTAAAGTAAAAATGATTCCACACATGTAAATGGGTCAGTGTTTGAGGGTCCGGCAAAATTTCCAGGAAATAGCCTATATGACGGTGTGCGGATCTCTAGGTAAAATTTTGCGGGGACTTAATTTCGCGGGTGGCACTATTGGGTGGCAATATTTTCACGATTTTGTGACTTTACTGTCAAATCATGCATATTTATTTGCGCCTCTTTTATGCAAGTAACCATTCAAATAGTATTTATTTGACATATTTTGAGTTTTGTTTACAAATATTTTGCGGATGAGGCCCTTCCAAATTTCCATTGAGACTTAATTTCGTGGATTTTTGCGGATGACATCCGAATCCGGGAAATCTGCGAAATTTAATCCTCGCAAAAGTTAATCCCATTAAAGAATAGGCTTTGTTGTGAAAATTCATCGTGTTCACTTTAACCGTAGAAATTTTAGCAAGACTAATTTTAGTGTTTTAGCGAGTTTTTTCCCTATTTTCGCTAAAAAAAATCTTGCTAAAACACGCCGAATTACCAGATCGCTAAAATTTATCCGCGCAAAATTTCTGATTATATTGCCTTGATACAATTTTATCAATAAGAAGGGTTTCAATGCAAAGAAGTGCTAGAAAACGAATTCAATCAATAACGTGATTATGAGTATTCGCTAAAATTTATCCACGTTAAATTTCCGAAATCGTGATTCGCTAAAATAAATCCAAAAAAATCAAGATTTTCCTTCCTCGCTAATATACGCTAAAATTAGTCTCGCTAAAACTTCTACGATTAGAGTAGTTGTTCATTTTTTATTTAGCTAGCTCACAACAACAGTAGCTAGTCTGGCAGCAAATTGCATGCACCGCATGGATCACAGAATGGCACATGAAAGCGCTATATAATACTATTTTTTATAATACTACCGTGAAGTAGTATAATACTACCGTGAAGTAGTAGTCATCAAATGACTGACCAATCAAAGCAGCAAAATTTCAAAACAAATTGTGTAGCTCAGCTTGCAGCTCTACTCTACCATTTTGTTTATGATTTTTGTATTTTAATGACCAGCCAGGTCATTAATTTGAGGGTTATGCATGTTAGCCTTAACTGATATGCAAGTTACCCGATCTCACAGTATCTTTTCTAAAATAATGGGGCCCAATGGTTTGCGGCAATGCATTATGGGTTGGGTCCTGTGCTTTTACAAAGCGTTTTTTTAAATTTCTTATCCAACGCGATTGTAGCCTGGATCTCCATCCATGGAGATCCATGCTCTATGATCTCTTCTTTTATATACTGATGACAAAATGGTAGCATGGTTTGGGTTGAAAATTAAAATTTTTCAGATCCTAATGATGGTTGAAAAAATAACCAATCAAATTTTGTTATTCTTTCACTGTTGCAGAGGCTAGCTCTAAAAAAGCATCTAATGACATGAAAATCAGAATATGATTCTTTAATGGGAATCAAAACTATAAAGTGCACTCACAAACATCAATTTGTTAGATCTAACAAAATTTATAATGTCACTGTCATCATTCAGGTTAAGCTCTAAAGCTCTAAAACAACATCTAATACAGTACGTCTAATAACATGAAAACCAGAATATGGTTCTTCAATGGGAATCAAAACTATAAAGTGCACTACAAACATCAATATGTCAGATCTAACAAAATTAATAACAGCACTGTCATCATTGACAATAAAACAAACGATTTTTGGTCAAGAGCCTTGTAAACATTCCAACAACTTCCATCGAAATGATCTGCAACAGCTATGTCTACCATTTTAGTGCGCAGTCCGAGGATTGAGCCGAGAACGCTCGCAGAGCGCCCGCCAGCTTCCGCGCAGGTGAAAAACTTTAATCTGTCAATCATATTCTCAAGCGAAAAGACGCGAAGCGATTCTAGCTTTACGATAGTGCCATGGATCATCAGTGCATAGTACCTTAAGGGAACTTATTTTGGCTAAATAACCCCTGAAATTCATCAAAATTGCTCAAAATAAGGCAAAATAGAACAGATTTACGCTGTCATTCGCCAAAATTAGTTCCCGCCAAAATTTAGAAAAGTCACTATTCGCCAAAATAGGTTCCAGCCAAAATTTAAAAATTTTACGATATTTGCTGCCCGCCAAAATTATCATTATCCCTTTATTTTCATTTTCATGCTCTACTCACATACTGAATTTGAAAGATCTTCCATGTGGGGTTTTTTTGCAAACTTTAAAAAACTGATTTTTGTCCTGCTTTTGCGGGACTTTAGCTTACACTTTCCACCCCACCCTAGCTAGATGGTGGGGTAAACGGTTTTCCAAAAAAGTCGAAAAGGGTGGGTTTACAGGGATTTCTTGGCTTTTGGCGGGGCTGGTGGCAAAGGGTGGGGGGCTTTTTTCGAGAGTGGGGTTGAAGACTTTTTCCTTCAATTTTTATATTGTGTTTTGTTTTGCTTTTAATGATTTTTAATCATCTTTTCAAACTTCTTTTCAAAGTTCTATCCCTTGAAATGATTCTTCAAGATAATGAAAAATTCAAACATTTTTGTTATTTTAGTATAAATATAAAACTGGACTTACTCTGCTTCATACGTGGAATTTTTTTTTTTTTTGAAGGGTGGGATATGGATATTTTGGTGGTCAAGGGCGGGGTTGCTCTGAAAGGGCAGGGTTCAGAGAGTTTCTAGATTTAGGGCAAGGTTGGTGGCAAAGGGTGGGGGGGCTGTTTTCGAGGGTGGGGTATCACCCCGTAGGAAAATAGCTTGCGTGCAGCATAGGGTACAAAGACCAAATATGCGTTTCCTGTAATTTTTGTATGAAGAGTTAGGTCTATACTGTCATTCATTGACAATCAAACATTAAGGAAATTGAAAGCAGTAATTATGACATTGTAATGTTACAACTCCTGTTTTGATCTATGAGTTCCAGCACAACACATTAGTAAAAGCATGTTTTAGCTATAAATCAGAGGGTAAGATCTATATTTTGATTTAAAATATAATGTCATTTCACTGTGTTGCACCCAGGAGAATAATTTATCGTCAGCCAAAAAAGGATTGTTTTCGCACCTTCGTTGCAAATTGATCTTTTTTAAGATTACACTTGAATATAATGCCAATTATGTAAGTTTTATATTTATAGTACAATCTTTTGGCATAGGTTTTATATATTTTCCTACAAAATCCCGCCACAGCAATTGTATATACATATAATCCAAGATGGGGGATGAAACACTTACCCTTGAACCATGAAGGATGGGCTTTTCAGGGTGACAAAGGGGGAGAAATTATTGTATATTGTACAATAACCCAAGAAAGAATTTGTAATTCTGAGTCTATGTAAGGTGTAAGTATGGCAAAAATAATTTTTTTTGAAATAATGACAATGTTAAAGAAAATTTTTTTGTGAAATTGTTGTGTTGTGTTGTCCAGTTAAAATTTCAAGTCCATACCTCAATTGAATCAGAAGATGTCAGAGTTTGTATTTTTCAAAAGAAAATCAAGGCTTTTACCCATGTGAAATTTCAAGGCAATAATTTTTTCTAAGACGATGAGGGTGACCACTGAAGCAACAAAAAATTTCATTGCCTGTGTGTAAATTCAAACCTGAAACTTGGGGAAACCACTGACAACCAGTGAAAACCCACTAGAAATCAATAGAAACCAAGTTGAAACTGATGGAAACTAGTAGAAAACCAGCGAAATACAGTGGAATCCAGTGGTGAAAAGCCAGCTGTTATTTCATTCTGAAACTAATACAAACAATATATAATTATAGGCATAGTAGAAAGATTGTATATATCATCCTATAATACATAATATAACTTTATTACTTGTTTGACTAATGTTGACTCCCTGTTGACATGACAAAAATATTGACAGAGTAATGAAATATGATGCCTAACATAACAAAAACACCAAAAATATTCATTAAACCGAATGGGATGTTGACAGTGTGAATGGATATAAAAAGACTTGACCTTGAAAGTTATTGTCATTTCACGACAAGATGGCATTTGTTAATCAAAATAATAATGCATTCTTCAAATATGATGTCTATAAAGCCAAATTCACCAAAAAATAAAATCATATTCAATATGATGCTATTAAAAGAAGCAATTTAATGCAATCAGAAGTTAATGAGCTCTCTCAGAAAGGGGTTTTAGAGCAATGGCACTTAAAGTTTCACATTAAAGAGTTGAATCAGTGAGTTGTTCTTTCCATTTTAGGTCGGTAATTCAAATAAAAAGTATTCTGGTCTGTGAATTATTTTGGAGTACTCCAATCATAGTTTCTCCCCCCCCCCCCTTTCTGCTGGGGGGGGATTTTTTTTCAAATTTTTTTCCAAAAGATTGGAGGCAAAAGGAAAAATTGAAATCAAGGGAGGGGGATTTCAAAAAGGTGCAACAAAATTTTTCTTGGGGAGAAAGAACTTTTAACAGCTTGTCTTCTGTTACCTTTTTAGTTTTTTTTATTTGTCATTCCTCATATCTTTTTAGCATTTAAGTTTTTCTTTAGATTAGCAATTTATTTTTTTCTCTTGTGGTGACATTTTTTAAAGAACTAGATTTCAGTGTGCAAATGCCAAAGGTGCATAAAAATTAATTGCCCGGATCCAAAGGAAAGGGGAGAAGAGAAAAATTTCAACATTTCTGGGGAGGGAAAACACAAAAGGGGTTGGAAAAGGATTTTTTCATTTTCACTTTCAGGGGGGGGGGGATTTGAAAACCAACCGGGCAGACTAAGATTTCTGCAGGGCTCTGACCCAGGAGGAAACTATGCAAATGGAGTAATGAGATTCATGTTTTACACAGAAATCTGGCTACAGGTATTACATAAGCAAAATGTTATTAGTTGTTCACTTTATTATTTCTTCATAAAAACAATGTGAATATGCTGATTGCTAGCATTAGCCACCGTTGTTTTGAGGCTTGAAGCTTAAAAGAATCTTTCCTAACATTTTTAATTCCTTCGGCTTTGATTTTTCTCCTTTGAGTTATTTCAATCTGAAAATAAACCTGAAAGCTGGCTTGCAGTTCGGTTTTGACCACTGGATTCCACTGGTTTTTCAATGCTTTCCACTGGGTTTCCACTGGTTTTGCACTGGGTTCCAGTGGTTTTCACAGGTCTGAAAGTTCAGATTTAATAGAGGGAGATATTTTCAAAAAGTTAAATCTTTCTTGGAGAAAGTTTATTTTCCACTTATTTTCCAAATTTTTATCGACCATTCTTTTGGATTTTAGGAGTTTAAAAGAAAGGGGTGTTTCTTAAATAATTTATAAACAAGGTCACTTTAGTAACTTATTTTGCCTTTCCATTATTATTAGAGTCAAATCTGGATCTGTACAATTGAGTCAAACCAGTTCGAATACAAAAAGAATACAATTATTGTTGTATATCTAAGTTTTTCTTCACATTATACTTCCTTACTGCTACCTTCAAATAAACACCCTTCCTGGTAGCGGGAGGCGTTTTTCGAAGAGAGCGTTTATTTGAGGTAGTTCATTGAAAATTTTTCCTTAAAAGAGGGGCGTGTATTCGAGGGGGTGTTTAAAAGAATAGGGCGTTTATTCGAAGTAATACGGTATTCTGATAAGATGATTCTAAATACCTTTTATAAAAATACAATATTATACTAAAAGGAAAAAAATTGTGTTCTTTATGAAGTAACTAGCAGTAAACATTTTTGCAGATATTAAAAAAAGGGAAAATTCTATATCAGGAAAAAAATGTTTCTTTTCTTTTTTCTTTTCTTTCCTTTTAGTGTGTTTTTTTGTTTAAGTCTCATCAAATTCTTCGTGTTAAGTACTTTTAAAATCATCACCATAGAACACCTACTTCAATTAGAAGAAAAGGCTCTGTTAGTTTTCACAATCGACTGTTAAAAAGAATAGTGTCATGTTGAAAAAAGTATGAAATTCGAAAAAGAATTGGAAAGGAATTTTAAACAAACACTAAAAGTTTTCAAAATGATTTGTTATTTATATGTAAAAATGAAACGGGAAGAAGAAAAATGTTTGAAAAAATTTGGGTTGAGATTTACATCTATAAATTCTACTTTGTATCAAAGTCTATGATAGTGACTCTTGTAAAATGTTTTACCAAAACCAAAGTAATTATTGATGATGGATGATTTACTTATCATTATCTAAGGTGTTTAATTAAATGTTTTGATTATAAAGATCTCACTAGGCACTCAGTATTATCTATGGAATTCTCAGAATTTATCGATTGATTTTGATAAAGATTACCATATTTTTTATCAAGAACAGGTATGCTTAAAGATAGGTATGTAATATGCATGCAATCTGATATGTTATTGATTTTATAAAGTGGTTAAAATTTAACGCTCTTAACATATTCAAACAAGATATGTATTAGTCTTATCAAAGATACATATGTAGAAAATGTTGTATTCATCGACAAATGAATGAAGAATGTATTGATTTTTGAAAGAAATGGCATTCTGTCAGTTTAGAATCAGTATCAAACCAGGTGATTCTAATTTTCGTCTAGTGTCTCCGTATGGATTATATTGTTTCACTAGCTAAAGTCTACCAAATAAAAGTTTGTATGGTTTATAGTTTTGACAAAAAATTTCACCTTTTTTTTCAGAAGAGATAAAAATTGACAAAATACAACAATAATAATGATCTTTGGTTTGGTGGTGGTTTCAAGACATGACAACTAGTCCGGTGGATTTGATATCCTTCGACGAATTTAAACCTAAAGGTACGAAATATTTTCTCGTATTATTTGTCTGTAAATTTTAAATTGAATTGTCAACTTGGTAATACAATCACCTTTCAAAGCAGGTGTCTCATTATTTGTAGTTTTTCGGATATAATAAGTTACATCTGACGAAGAGTTTTGAGAAAAAATGCTTGCATAGGAGATTTTCAGAAGCATCCAACGATGAGCCATTTCAACAAAATATCTGTTTTCTATGAAAAAGGAAACTGTATATCTCATTTTCTGTTGTGAACACTTTATGTTATATTCGCTGGATACTACTAGATCTGATTAATCCTTTAAATTTAGTTTGGATTTTATTTAACATCTTTATTTTCATTTATATTTGTAGTACCACCAAAAAGCAAACAACGTACTTTTTCTCCACCGCCGTTTCCACCAGCCGTAAAGAGGGAGCCAGACATCCGGCGTGTCATCTTATCAGAATTAGAATACTATCGCCCTTCATCTGCACAATCGAACAATAATTACGCATCCAATCTCGCCTTTCAAGATTTCACTGAGGGTGCAAACAACACAAATCTCAATGGCGGTGTCAATAACAATGCGCTCGAAAACGACAGTAGATGTGTATCAAACCCAGACACTTTAATAAACAATGAAACAGAATCAACTCAAAACTTTACCGAGAACAATAACACTGATGGACCACCCCTTCCCCCAAAGAAATATGGGCGTTCAAGGGCGAATGCACTTGAAAGACAAGTTTCTCTGACAAGAGGTGAAAAGCCAAAAAGAGACGACGAACTTAGTCCAGATGTGTTGAGTAAATCTATGCCGGATACTTTATACTTGTTCGACCCCTTCCTAAGTGAAAGTTTTATCGACGAGCCGACTATCGTCCGGGGAAGCCAAATATCGGACGGGGGTCGAACCGTACGTAGCAAAACAATGGTCGATGATAAGAACGTTGTTCCGACTTTCGATTTGCTTCAGTTCGATATTGATATTGATGAAACCAAGGATGAGACTTCGGTTGAAAGTGAAGTTAAATTGAAATCACCCACCTATCGTTTGAGCGAGCGACGGAAAGTTAAAACTCTCTCGCCTGAAGATTTACAACGATTCGAACGCTCGTCATCAGAGAAGAATCAATCGAATATTAACAAAGAAACGAAAACGAAAACGCTACCTGCGCGACCGCCGAGACCGAAAAACCGCTTTTCATGCCCGCCAAACGTGATTGCGGGGATCGGGGAGAACAGTCACAAAAATGGTTCTGATCAGAAAGACAGCTCGACAGCAGAACAATCCAACAACAAAAACGACATTTATTTCAAAACGGCGTTATTCCAACGTACAGAAGAACGTAACGAGGAAGCAGTAGCTTTCAGTAACGCCATCGCCAAATTACGTAAATTCTACAAACACGAAGATAAATCAACGAACATTGGTTGCATCGCACCTTCAAAAATCGCAAACAAAGCTTTATTGGACTCAACAGTCGAATTCACCATTTATTTCGACCCTGATCCTAAACCCAAAACAATGACGTGTAAACTCTCTTTAACCCCAACAGAAGTTATCCATAAATTCTTCACGGAGTGTTATAACGGTGGCAAAAGTTTTGAGTTAGATATTATCGCTGAACAATACGTTTTGAAATTCGTAGGTGCAACTACTTGTTTATCTGAACAATGCCCGTTATGTGATTACGTCACCATACAAGAATCTATCAAATATGGTTACCGTATTGAACTTGTGTTAGTCCGTACCGGGTTCGTCAACCTTGATTTTAAACGAGACGCGGAAGATGATACGGAAGATTGTCATAGCACGTATTTTAAGTATTATTTCGAAGAGAAGCAAACAAGCAGCTTGTCTATATCAGAGCAAGGGTTATCAGTACTTCTAGAGACTTACGATAGCGAAGCAGCCAGGCTTATGCAGGACGTCTCTGAAAGTCACAAAGTGACTTACCATCCTCAACGTATCATCCAAGTCGTGAAAGCAATCACGAAATCTCTTGCACAAGTCGAACTGTTAACTGTTCAAGAAGGTGTAAACATGTTGTTATCGTTAAAGAAATTCACTGCCCATTCCAAAAGTTTTTCCGCCCAAAGGACAGACGGGCGTAAAGAGGTGGTAGAATTTATGAACCCTATTCATTTTGATCATCAAAAGTTCCATTCTGCACTTCAAACTCTAACCCAGGGCGTTCATTCACTTATACAACTTTACTGCAAATTTTTCAACACTGATTTTAAGATACAGGACTTTGGCTCAAATAATATCAAAATCGATCAAAACGATATATTTGAGCGAATCGATCCACGAACGATTGACGATCGATTCACTGTTCGAATCGGATCCATACACCGTATACCCCACTCTTGGAAAACAACCTATACCGAGTTTGAAATTGAGGCTTCTCTTTACTACGGTGGAAATTTAACTGCAACACCTAAAAGAACAGCCAAAGCGAGAGTTTGCGTCGGCTTTTTTGAA
Source organism: Clytia hemisphaerica (assembly GCF_902728285.1). Classification (NCBI taxonomy): domain Eukaryota; kingdom Metazoa; phylum Cnidaria; class Hydrozoa; order Leptothecata; family Clytiidae; genus Clytia; species Clytia hemisphaerica. The sequence continues at coordinate 449,342 of NW_027103829.1, read as the reverse complement.
CATATACGCTTCCATGAGCTGTTAGAATTCGATGTATCGGTTCGTAACATCCCACGAGAATCAAAAGTAACTTTTAAGTTAATCGGACTTTCGCCGCCCAAGAAGGGTGGAGATGGGCGTACCACCCTCGGATGGGTCTCGTCAAATGTTTATGATCACCAAGGATTTCTCATGTCCGGGAGTCGACTTTTCGGACTGCTCTCCGAAGTACATTTCAATCCAGTCGCCACATGTGCTACTGGATACATCCAAAAACCCGAAACGGTCATTTTGAAAACCGATTTTCAAGTTTATCACACTGAAGTCTTGTTCCCACAACCTGTCCTCATAACGCAAACGTCAATTAACGGGAATCCGTCAACGTTATCCGAAGCTGAAATGACATACGTTACCAAGATCTTACGTAAAGATTCTCGTGTATTGACGCAAGAAGAACGTTACGTCATTTGGAAATCACGTTACGGTTTATGTCACCTACCTTACGCTTTGAAACACGTCTTGGCGTCTTGTCCTTCTTGGGACTCCATCAACGTTACAGAAGTTCATACGATCCTTAGTATGTGGGAAGCCTTGTCACCAAATGAAGCTATCGAGTTTCTACAAGCTGATTTCCCCGACAAAACAGTTCGTGAGACAGCCGTTTTGTGGTTATCGAGTATCACAGATTACGATCTAGTCGACTATTTGCCTGAGCTGGTCCAAGCCATCAAGTATGAAGCGTATCATGATTCGGCACTCGCTCAGTTCGTCATCAAGCGTTCCTTATCAAGTCCGAGTGTCGCTCATTTCTTGTTTTGGCATCTGAAGTATTACACAGGGGATCTTCAGTTCAGCCAACGTTTTCAAATTGTGTTGAGTGGTTTATTGAGTGCTTGTGGTCGGCGCATGCGTGCTCAGCTGCAACAACAAGATAACCTGATGGTAGAGCTCGCTCAAGTCTCTCTGAAAGTCAAGGCGTGTAAGGAGCCTACACGTCAATTATTACTTGTCAAGGAGCTACACAAAGTTAATGAAAGCAACGTCGAATTCCCCGTTCGCTCACCCATCGACCCATCACTCAAACTTGGTGAAATCTTACCTGAAAGCTCGTCGTATTTCTCCAGTCATACCGTCCCTTTGAAAATTTGTATGCGAAACGTAGACCGCCGTGGACGTGATATAAACTTCATTTTCAAGATCGGTGACGATTTACGAAAGGATTTAGTGACTCTTCTTATGTTTCGTGTTATGAATAAACTCTGGTTAAACGAAGGTCTTGACCTCAAGATGATGTTGTATAACGTTCTACCGACCGGCCCTCTGAGCGGCCTCATTGAGATTATACCGAACGCTGCCACGTTCCGTGAAATACACATACAGCATGGCTTAACCGGTTCATTCAAAGACGACTCGCTGATTTTATGGCTTCAACGTTTCAACACTACCGAACAAGATTATCACCGCGCGATCGACAATTTCACGTATTCGGCCGCCGGATATTGCGTAGCGACCTATCTACTCGGTATTGGAGATCGACACAACGATAACATCATGTTAACAAAGAACGGACATCTGTTCCATATCGACTTCTCGAAATTCATGGGAGATGTACAAAAGTTCGGTGCCATTAGTCGTGATCGGGTACCGTTCGTTCTAACACCGGATATGGCTTACGTCATCAACAACGGCATCACACCAACACAAAACTTTCAAAAGTTCATCGAGTACTGTTGTCAAGCTTTCAACATTATCCGTCGCAACAAACACGTCATTCTGAATTTACTCGGTCTGATGGTGTATTCGGGTATACCGTATTTATCTGAGAAAGAAGACCTCTTGTTCGTCCGAAAAAATCTCCAACTCGATCTAACAGACGAAGAAGCCACCATGTATTTTACCCGACTAATCGAGTCCAGTTTATCATCTCGTTCAACCCAACTGAACTTTTTCATACACAACATCGCACACATGAAAAACACCAGCGAGGCAACCCTTGGAAGCGCCAAATCAAGCCCCTTATTTTCGTTTTCTAACAAGACGCATACTCAAGCCAAAGACGGCGTTATCAATTCAGCTCGTATTGTTGATTTTCAGAAACGATACTTACCTGAGAAGCATTATGTTTTTGTTATCAACGTCACGCGGAAAGGCGTCAAAGAGCCAAAATTCGTTTTTCGTCGTTTCGAAGATTTTCAGGAACTCCATGCAAAGTTGAGTTACAAGTTCAATCCTTTCACCGGCACTATTATGCCGGAATTACCGGCCCGTATTGTTCTCGGACGGAGCCAGATCCGCGAGGTTGCGCACCGAAGGCGCTACGAATTAGACAACTATCTTGTGGCGTTATCGAAACTTGAAGATGTTTGGAGTTCTGATATTTTGTATACGTTCTTACATAGTTACATAAAGGATACGGAAGAGGCACGCCGTTTTGCAGAATACGTAGAATTATTAGCGGACGGACCCAAAACACGGATCGGTGGCAAAATCAAAGTTTCAATTGGGTATAAAAATAAAGCCTTACATGTTCTTGTGATGCATTGTAGCGGCTTAGTTCCTGATCGCGTCCAAGGGCTTGCTGACTCATTTGTTAAAGTTCGCATCATCCCTGACCCTTTACACCACTACAAACGAAAGACCCGAATCTGTCGAAAAACTTTACACCCTACTTTTAACGAGACTTTGATTTTTGAGGCGAGTTGGGAAATGTTACGGAAACGTGTTTTGCAAATTACTGTATGGGACAGTAATCATTTGATGGATAAAGAGTTCTTAGGTGGAGTGAATTGTTATTTGTCAACCTTCGATGTGAAGAAAACACAGAATGCTTGGTTCCCTCTAACTGATATTCAAATTTCTTAGAATTTTTAAAATATAAATTCTGACACTTAAAGAATCATGATATACCTCTATATCACGTACACGTTTTTTTATAAGAACATGCAAAATTTTTTGTTCTTAACTTTTTGAATTTAAAGTCTATAAATGTTTTTAACATGCTCTTAATTTCACTATTTCGTGAGTATTTTAGTCCATTTTCCTAAGAAATTGGGTGTTTTAGAGTTCGCAAAGCCTTGAAATGTTCTTAACTTATGTTCTTAACTTATGCCTTATGTTCTTATATAGTTTGTTCTTATAAAAAAACGTGTATATTTCCAGCTAGATTTTATTCGAAAGTTATTTGAAAGTAGAAATCCTATGGAACATTTTCAGGTTTTCCCTTAAAAACAAGTTTGACGATATAGAAAACGTCGCCAATATTTTGAGATCCGTCAGAGAAAAAGAATTTTGCTTCTATGCTCTTGCTCATAAAATTTACTTAAGACGTTGATATAGGGCTGTCCATAGATAGGATCGATTAGCATTGCACAAAGTGTTATCATCTGACCTAACCGGGGAAATTCCCAAATTTTTAGATATTTAAATTCGAAAAAACAAAGCTTCTGCAATAATTGTCATGAAGAAGAAAAAATGCGTCTTAACTAAGTAAATATTTGAGGCCTGTAATTCATTTTTAATAGTTTTGAAAGCGAGGAAAAACCGTTCGTTACGTTCAATTTGATGATTTATTCCTTTTTTGATGATTTATGATCGTATGTTGAAAATACCTCAGTTTTGCAAGCCGATGCCAATTGCCAGTGCAAAAAAGGAAATACATTAAAAATGACTTACTACTTAGTTTTAAACGAAATTGCATTGAAACCAGGCTTTGATTAGAACTATTGAGGGTTTTGCAGTTGTTGGAAATATCGGCTTACCAAACAGGGGTGTGTAATCTTTTTAAGATTGAAAGTTCGAAACTAGTTAGTAAACTTTAAAAAAAAAACCTTTTCATGGAACACTAATTTTGTATCATATTCTATTAAGATTTTGAAATTTATTATATTGTAATTGACTTTTGTGTACATATAGGAATTCGCTGTTAGGCTTATTTTCAAATTTTGAATAATTGGATTTTTATACCAGCATCATTTCTTCGATGGGTTCGATTTTATTTCTTTGAACGAAATTGCAAGAAAATTGCTTCTGTGCCTGATTTGAAATGTGTCTCATCAATAAAACCTAAACGGTTCAACCTTTTATGTAGTTAGCTTTTAATCAAAAAATTTATAATGTATGTATTAAAATTTTATAATAAGATTTTTCTAAGTTATTTTTCACAAATATTTCTAATCACTCCAAGGTTATTCTATGCCTCATTTTTTAATTTTTTTTAGTTTACTCTATTCCTGTTTACTGTATCTGGTCTTGTATACACCTTTTTAACCGTAGTCGCGCGTCAGGCGTGTGAAAAAGTGTTAAAAAACTCGATCCAATCCTTTTTTACACTTTTTTCTATTGTCTTTAGGAGCGAGAAAAAGACTGGGACGGTTTTAGGGTGGTAAAACGGACAAAATAATGCCCGCGGGGTAATTGGCGGCTACGGTCGAAAAGTGTATTAAGTTTGAAAGCAACCTTGTAAAGTAAATGGGTCATTAGGGGTGTAATCATAAGTACTTTAAGTTTAAAGGTTCTTCCACCCTACTTTTGAGATTAATTTGCACCATTTATCTGGTCATTTTCGCTTTTCCCAAGTATCCTTTTAACCAGAAAAAAATCGTCCACTCTCCTAAACGGTCCAATAATAACATAATAAACTTTTAACGCGATTTCCCTAAAATACTTTGATATAGAAAAAAACCGAAAAGGATTACATGCATTCCAACTACACTTCTCGATATTTGGATTTCGTCAGTCGACAGTTGAAGCACATGCATATCACAACGAACAAAGCAATGATCGTGGACCCACGTCCTGTGATTGCTATGGTAAATGATTCATTCAGGAATATTTTCTGAGATGTCAGTATACAACGCAATGTGTTCTTCTCTTCTGTGTCTCAGGAAAGAATATCTCGCTTATCCAATACAGGCATAACTCGTGTAGCTCTAGCAAAACACTTGAAATTGAAAAAAATTTAATTCTATCAGCCAGCCTTACATATGAAATAATTCCCAACACTGTTATTGCTATATCCCCATAATAATGTTTGAGTTAAATATAAAACTTAGTTGCTTCCTTTAAATCTTTTCAGGCGGTGAAGATGAAGCCGTGACTTCTATTTCAGAACATACGTTCAATACAATAATACCCGAATCAATGATGTCGAACAGATTCTCAAGCTCTTGGTTTGTTAACTTCATTTCACTGTTTCCCTGGTTCATTATTCACCTTATATGTGTTTCATAAATTCCAAACACTATTTGAATGATGTTTTTTCATTCTCCGTTCATTTTCTCGCTCTCTCTGTAGTAGAGGGCATTTTGTAAAATCGCTCAAATGTTTTGGTCAAAGCACTTGTTATACATTTTTGGAAAGCTAAGGGGGTAGGGGAATCGAAATTACGATGTTTCCAATTTTTTTTCGGACACTTTGGTTTGATTTTCGGACAAATATGACGGTCTCAGGCAAATATCATAGGGTTAAAAATTGATGAAAATTTTAGCTTGAGAAAACGGAGACCTGTTGTATATTTTTGGAAAGCTCTCAAAAAATTAGGATTAGAGATATATCGCAAGTATAGGTGATTTCAGTACCTAACTCGAGATATTGAGCTTCAAAAAGCGCAAAACTGGACAAAACAGCTGTTTTTGGCTGAAAAACACAGTTTTCAAGGGTTAATAACAAGTTATAACAAGTGCTTCTAACAAAACAATCGAGCGATTTCAAAAAATCGAACAAAATCCCCCCTACTACTGGACGTAAAACTTGGTTTGTGCTCGCTTTTTGCTACCAAAGCTAGTTTGCACTCTTTCACTTCACCCACCTCTGGTTTCTATGCCTTTTCCCTCTCTAAAAGGCTCCTCCTTAAAAATCTTTATATCATGCATTTCATTTCCTGTGAAAATGTGTTCTTCATTTTACAGTGAAAGCTCGAAAGTTGATTGATGAGAAGCGGAAGAATTACCCTTGCATCGCAAATATGAACCTGCAGAGTCGCTCAAAATTGCCTCTTAATGAAGAAAGGTGCGTTTTTATATCCATTCTATCAATGGACTTTTCCAGAAAAAATTTGACTATGGGGAGGGGGTGGAGATATAACATCTTTTAGAAATTTACCTCCGGACATTGGGAATTTTTAACCCCCTCCCTGACAAGCATTATTTGACCCCCTGGACATTCAAAATAACCCTCAAACCGAGAAAATGACCCCCAAGCAGGCCAAGTTTACCCCCTCCCCCCGGACAGGGCAAATGTTGTATATTTTTCACCACCCCTAATGTACGGACATTTTCTGGTAGAGCCCAATTCATGTATGTTTTACGAATTGATACTTCCAATATTTTGAGATGTTTCTGATAATTTTATAATCTGGACACAAAATATTACCCCAGGGGACTGGAGTGTAAATAATTTCCTGATTTTCGATGTCCTGTCCTGACCAGTAAAATGTAGTATGTCCAATCCCATCTAAAAATTTTGAAAAAATCCGTTGAAAAAAAAATCTGCTCAAGAGGGACGCATCCCTGAATGTTGTGATCTGACATGACAAAACATTCAAAACCGCGCTGTCATTTTCCTGAAAACGAAGGTGAGTGATAAAAAACACAAAATACATAGTGTCCTCCCCCCCCCCTTTATAAAGGGGGGGGGGAAACCAATTTTCCAATTTTGAATGACTGAGGGGGGACAGTGAAAATTTGAATAGTAAAGGGGGGAAAAAAAAAGGGGGGGAAAACATCGGTAGTTGCCAAATTTGGTGGGGGGAAGTGTGAAATCACTTCAATTTTATCTCAGCAACCAAGGTCAGTCCACATGATATCATGTGATTAGATCATGATTGAAAAATTAACCAATTTTCGTTCTATTTTGTCTAGTATTCCTTTTGCAGCAAAATTTTACGTTCGTGTAATGGTTGAAATTTGAGAAATTTATACAGGTAGATGGGGGGAACTGATATTTTCAGAATTTTCTGGGGGGAAAGCAAAAAAGAGGGGGGAAACTAAAAAACTGAAAAGTCACAGGGGGAAAAAAAAGAGGGGGGAGATTTAAAAAAATCAAGAATTTGGTGGGGGGAACAAACCCTGGAGGACACTATGATTAAAAACTCTAGATGAAAAGCTTGAAAGCGCTACCATTTACAGAGCTTGACTTGTAATCATATCCACCAACTGACTTAAATATTTGTTTTCAGTTTTTTTTGTAAGCTCAGCTTCCATACATATTTATTGTCTTTCTCCAACGACACGCCACGAAATTTGAACCAACCCCGTTGATACAATTGATAGCGTGATCTTTCTCTACCAGGCTCATCTATAACATTTCGACCTCGTTTTCGCGGGTTGGAGTTCAAGATTTCTCTTTAAACGAATTATGAGTGTATTTCGAGATGAAATGGCAGACATTACTTTAAATCTGGCGAACAGCGTGCGATCGCGCGCTTTTTATCCACTAGCGTAGCGGGTGTGCCAGAAATAAGATACCCTCTTTGATTTGATATTGTAGGCAGTAGAAAAGAGATTTTTTTATTTAAAGCGCTTCATATATCCAAAGATTTCACCAGCTGCTGTAATGGTCTTTTGTTATGCTGCCCATGGATTTTTGAATATCATTTTCTTGATGAATGTTTGCGTAGTATCATGAGACTAAGGAGTAATTTTTGCTGTGAGATCATGATGAAATTATTGATTATCACCATAAAAGACAACGAAGTATTGACTAAACCCTCCACTGTTGTTTTGCTGTCCCTGGTATTCTTTTGAAAGGTAAACAACTTTTCATTATTTAAAGAGGAAGATTGTTCAATGGGACCACATTCGAAAGACATTTCTGCTGAACTTGCATTCTGCAGAAGATTTGATACAAGATGTTTTTGGCTTTTTTTTTTCATTGGCTGCCTATTGGTGGCTTCAAACACTGGTAAGTTTCGACTCTACTATTTCAAGCAGGGGTCTATTAGCCTTCACAAAAACTCGTGTTAAGTTTTTAACCATGTTTTCTTGGAAAGTTTTATTCGAAACATGCTTGAGTCTTTGTAAAATAATATGCGATTGATGTTGTGTTGTTTCTTGGGACCAAAACCCGGGTGGAGTTACTTGGGCAAAACAGGGGTACGGGGATGTGCCGCTGGTCAGAGTACCTTTTTCCACCCCCGACGAGTCCCAGGTACGAAAAAACACCAAAATAGAAAAATTAAGTCCCCCGTAGGGTACCTTTTTGGGGAATTTGGAAAAAACTTTGGAAAATTTTGAGAATTTTTTGAAATTCCAATCCTATTCTCAGGGTCACTTTATTACGAGTCCCACATTGGGTCCATTTTTCGAACTCCAGTGGCACACCCTCGTCGATCGGCAAGGGTAAAGAACCTTCCTATGTAAAAAAAAACATTTTACTTTCATTTATAGCTGACAACAACATATGCAACAACATGCCACCGCTGAAGAATGGGGTTGCCATATATCACGCATACCATAGAATTGTACAAATGAAATGTGATGTTGGATACAAACCAAGCGAAAATGTTTTTCTATTTGTTTGTAAGAACGGTCAATGGATCGATGCTGTAACTTCCCGGGGGGGTACTAGGATTGATGGGTGTCGGGTATGTGCGTGCCAGACCTCTGGACCCTTACCCTTAGAGAGACTGAATTTTGGTGAAAAGGTGACCCTTAGAGAGACTCAGTGTAGAAAAACCCAACCCTTAGAGAGACTTTTTCACAAAAAATTTCTATAATGGGCCAAAGAAATTCGATTTTTAAAAGAATTTCTCCAATTTTCGAAAAATTTCTCTAATTTTTGAAAAATGTTCTCACTTTTTTTAAAAATGTTCTCACTTTTTTGACTTTTCACTTTTCTTTGACCCGAGTTTGTGAAAAAACCGACCCTTAGAGAGACTGATTTTGACTTTTGTTGTTTTGGTAACCCTTAGAGAGACTTTGGGAGGGTGAAAAACCCTACCCTTAAGGCACGCACATACCCAGCACCCATTTTTGCCTAAGTACCCCCCCCCCCCCCGGGCGTAACTTCAGCTGTTTATACAACTTTTACCGATTGTACCCCTTTATAATGAACTTTTATTATTTTTTAACGCGAGACAAAATTGACTTCTTGTTCTACGGGCTCGGTTGAAAGCGAAAAAAAAAATCAAATTTGGTAAGATAGAAATTTGACTTTTAATCGCACGATGGGTTATTTTTTCTTATTTGGCACGCCCTCAAAGAGAGCAATTAATCGTTAATTGCATCCTGTAGAGAGCAATTAATCGTTAATCACACTCTTCAATGCTGCGCCAATGTTTACAAAAATGATTTTAATGTTTTTCTTACATTTCTTTTGCATCGAACGTTTTAATTGCATTCGAAATTCATTTTGTGAGAAAGAAAATCAATAAACGACAATAAAAGAAAGACACAGAGAGAAGAGAAAAATATAAAACTCTCAGTGTAATTTTTGTAATATACTTTCCTAACTGGGAAAAAGTAGTGGAAGCCATTGTGCGATTAGCTCGTAATCACATAATATCTCGTACAATTCGAAAATTGCACTCGTGATTTTTTTGTTTCGAATTTTCCTCGTCCTTTCAGACTCGGAAAATTAATAACAAAAAAATCACTCGTGCAATTATATTCGAATTGCACTCGTTATCATGTGATTACATATACTAACTCGTCATTTAAATAAATGCGAGAGATTGAAAAGGTCAAAATAATTGTAGAACATTGAACTAAATTTGTGTCTCGCCTAGATATGAAAAAAGATAAGAATATATTCTTTTACATTTAAATTTTAAAAATTATCAAAATTCTGTGTTCTTTACTTTGTAACACCCATCATCAGTCATAGGCAGATTGTCTTGACTCGACTTATATTTAGCCAAAATGGGCTACATCCGGATCCTGTTTTGTTTTCACCAAAATTAGTTATCACCAAAATTAAAATAATTGCTGGCCCGCAAAAATTAGTTTTATTTCTATTTTTTTTGATACTCGCAATAATTACCTTCGACAAAATTAGTTCCCTCAACGTATTCCACTGCATTTCAAAATTCATTCTAATTTCTAACACAACATGTTAAAATTCTATAACTCAGAATTTCAAGTACTAAAACAATTATCATACAACTACTTTAGTTCAGGAAATTCAACTACTTTAGTTCAGGAAATTCCTTAAAGAACCCCGTGCTTGAAAGTCCTCCTACATATGAGACTTAATAGCTGTTCAATTACCTATGAACGTGCTTCCCGTTCCTTCAAGTTCCCGAGATAACGGTTTAAAAGTGGCCTTTCTTTCCACTTTCTTAAAGATTTCTATATGTAAAGGTGGCGTCAAATCAGTCCACGGAATATGCCTTATCTATGGAAGAAAGGTCAGTGCACATAAATTTCCAAATTCTGTCGCGATCTTTTCAAACCGTCACAATATTTTTTAAGCTGTCGAGATATTCTTCAAGCTGTCGCGTTTCAGGAAACTGTCGCGATGTTTTTCAAGCTGATGTGTTTACAGAAACTTTCGCGATAATTTTCTAACTATCGCAATATTTTCAAGCTGTCGCGATAATTTTCGAGCCTGTCGCGATAATTTTTCGAGCTGTCGCGATATTTTTCAAGCTGTCGCGTTTCCAGAAGATGTTGCGTTTTCAGAAACTGTCGCGTTTTCATGTGTATTCGTGTCAGGGAATCCTTTTTGTCGTTGTTTAACCTCGTTGTATCAAGCATATGTGTGGTCATGATGTTGGAGGAATTTTCTATGGTAACTGTGGTACAACAAAACGAAATTTTGTTTACAATAATATAAGATATTCACGTGAGCCTGTATAAAATGGTGATTCTGACTCACGCAATTCCCTTGATTTCTCGCCACTACGTCATCACTAAGCCTGTACTATATGCCTGTGGGTGAAAGGGGTGTATTTTGTACATTTTGAATCTTTTTGGAAACTCGACAGCTTGAAAAATATCGCGACACCTTCTGGAACGCGACAGTTTTTGAAAATGTGACCTTTGCGCGCTGACCCTTCTCGGCTTCCATACTTATCTACTTGTTTGTGTAAAAAAATAATGAAAAGGCCAAATGAGATCGCAGACTTCATTAGCTAGATTGGTAATTACTTCTGTTAATCTCAGTTTTCTCACTTGTCTATTTACAGAAAGCAAAAGCTTTCAAATAATATTTTTGGCTCTCTAAGCATTTAAGCATTACAAGGTGATTCAGGAAACAATTATTGCAAAACTTAAGTTAGTTAATTCAGCAGCAGCCACTTAAAATGTGTAAAATTGTAATCTCAGTAAGGAGTCTGCTTTTCTACAAATATGCCTGAACCTTTTCAGCCATTTGTTGTAAACCACTTCGACAATCGTCATTCCTGACTATGTCGTTCTTCGTATGTCAACATTACTGATTCTGACACCTTGGAACTCCTATAACTGACAGGAGGCATATTTTTCAGGGGACGTTTCTTCGATTCCTTTGTTGTAAAGACCCGTGTTTCGGAGGCGCTTATTGTAATTGAGAGGAGGACACGTTAGTCTTATAGATTAGTTTAACGAATGAAGTAACATTCCATATCATATGAGATTGCTCAATCTTTTCGGTGCGGTACCGATAGATCTGTGCGCCGCCCAGATTGGTTTTATGACAGATGAGTATTTTGCATTTTGATATTGATTTTCATTCCTGATTTAAACAAAGGGCGTGCGATTGTCTTATGCGTTTTTAATGATGAGTGAGGTCATTGGGGGCTCACAACAAATGTGATGTTGTTTGGAGGGTCTTTGTCGAGGTCATTGGGGGTTCACACTTTACTTTATACTAAATTGAACGATGTTGGTGAAAACAAACAAGCTTCAATTGTAATGCTAAACTTATTCAATTCGTTAAACAGCACATATAGAAATTGGACTACTTTCATCTCATCTTGTGTAAAGAACTATGGCTATAACACCTTTTCGACCGTAACCACTTTTATCCCACTAAACTCGATCCAATCCTTTTTTGACACATTTTCTATCATCTATAAGTGCAAAAAAAAGACTGAGGCGGTTTAAGTGGGATAAAATGGACAAAAAAATACCCGCGCGGCAATTGGCAGCTACGGTCGAAAAGGTGTATCGGCGCTATCTCCTGGGGCATTTCTAAGTATCATTTGGGGAATAACAGTCCATGACATATATTCACAGACCCGGTAGGATTTTTTCAGCCAGTAGTGATAAAAATAACAGGGGATTGATATTCCCATATTTTTTATGGCTGAAGATTTCAATTCTTTTGTTCTGAGGATTGGTTTATTCGATTATTTTCAGTGGTGACGAGAACAGGAGGATAATTTTTCCCGGGGATGATATTTTGGCCAACTCTTCCAGTGGGAAGGGGTCTCAGTGGGTCTGTGAGAAGGGGGTGTTTTAAGATACTTGATATGCAGATATGCTTGATATGATACTCAGTATAAAATTGCCTTCATATAATCTGCAAAAGCAAAACCCGGGGGGGGGGGTACTTAGGCAAAATGGGTGCCGGGTATGTGCGAGCCATAAGGGTACCTTTCTCATTCCTCAAAAGTCTCTCAAAGTGGTACAAATTCAAAAGTTAGTCTCTGAAAGGGTCCCAAAATCACGAAAATCAAAAATTTCTCTCTCAAAGGGTCACGATTTCCAAAAATTTTGACCAAAATTTGGTGAAAATCAAAACAAAATTTGGAAAGAATGGACCAAAATTTAGGAAAAAGTCTCTCAAAGGGTACCAAAATCACCAAAATTTTGTCTCTCAAAGGGTCAATTTTCGATTTTCGGCTCGGACATACCCGTCACCATCACCCGCAACCTACCGTCACCCCGCAAACCTAGTACCCCCCCCCCCCCCGGAGCAAAACAAATACGCTTAGATAAGATAATAGGCATTTAAAATCCATACAGGGGGTGGACGAACCAGAAAAACTAAATTTTTCAAGCAAAACAATAATTCTTAAAATTGTGTGGTTACCCCCTAAAAAAGGCAAAATTTTCAAAAAATCCTTGGAAAAATTCTTAAAAATGAGGGTGGAAAAGATGAAATCAATGTCAAATTTTCCAGTGACCTGAAATTATAAGATATTATGCCCAGTAGGGACGAAGTTTTGGTAAAAATTACCAATGGCACAGAGGCCCCATCGGGGGTGTAGTTGATCATGGAAATAATTGAAAAATTAAAAACAAAAGTCTAATATTTCTACCAACAGAGTTAAATATTTGTTTCAGTTTTTTTGTAAGCTCAGCTTCCCTACATATTTTCTCTTACAACTATGCGAAATTTGAAACCCTTTGATGATCCGGTTTGGTTAGAGAAAATTAAAACCTTATTTTCATAGATTGATCTTTCAGAAAACCATTGATTGGACCTCGAACCTTTGTTCCCGATCCATAAATTATAGCACGGCAGGACGCTTCGAATATCCAAAGATTTGACCAGCTGTTTTACTATTAACTTGCCCACGAACTTTTGAATATTGTTGATCTGATGAATATTTACATAGTATTATAATACAAACGACCACAAATCTTTACTGCTTGAGCATGCCATGGTTTTTATAAATAATCCCATAAAAGGCAGCGAAATATTGATGGAAGTCCTCCACCAGTGGTAGTTAAAAGCAAACAATTTTTCACTATTTAAAAGGAAGATGGTCCAATACTTCTCCATTCGAAAGACATAACTTTGATTACATAGCACAAAAGACTTGACCTTACAAGATGTTTTTAGCTTTCTTTCTGATAAGTTGCTTTTTGGTGGCTTCAAACACTGGTAAGTTTTTTCTTCTGATAGAAATTCCTTCACCTTAAAGCCTAGTCAATTCGTATAGATCTACCCTGAAGATTAGCTTGATACACCCCTGTGTCACAGACCCGGTGGACCCCCCACCCCGGTGGAAAAATAGGTCAAAAAATCGTCCCCGGTGGAAAAAATATCCTACAATTTCAACCCCACTGCGAAATTGCTCTACGATTTTATCCCCATTGAAAACTGAATGTAAAAAATTGCACTCCAAAGCCATCCCCACTGGAATTTCCGAGCTGGAAACAATAGATCTTCTATCCCCATTGGCATTTTGATATAAATTTTCATCCTCACTGAGGGAAAAAGTTCTACCGGGGCATTGAGACAGGGGTGTCTTGATGTTAACGATCAAAGTCCTATCAAGGCTTTTTTTTCCTTCAATTAACTACACTATTATCGTAAGCTCATTTTAAATTATGCTTTTCGCTAGAATGTTAAGCTAACGAAACCTTTAATTTTCAATAACTTCTTTCTTTCACAGCTGACAAGACATGTGAAAATCTCATTGCACCAAAAAACGGATCTGTCACATACATACATCTGTCACGGCATTTAAAGCTTGCACAAATGTCATGCAAATACGGTTACAAACCAAGCCAAAGGGTTCCTTTTTTATTTGTTTGTGATAAAGGCCAGTGGGTGGACCCATCTTCTGGCGCTACACCAAAGGTTTATACAAGCCTTCCAGACTGTATCCCTGAGTAATGGATTTAAGACAGTAAGACAGATTGTAAATTTATTATTTTTTGTAATATTTTACAATATTTTAACTTTAAGAAAATTCAAAGCTTACACTATTCTTGAATGTTTTTTTCTCGCAATTCAAACCCTCTTCTCTCAATGATTGGGATATGGTTGCTCTACGATTTAGACGTGTTTTTCTATCAAAAATCAAAAATTAAACTACGTGAGGCTGGGTCAGCGATGTTAGAGAAAAGGGGATGAAACGGGCAAAATGGCCCTGTCGGCTGTGTGATTTATGTAGATTTACATTCAGTCAAGAATAGATTCTGACTGAAGACTTCCCGAAACGGTACGAAACTCCAAGTGTCGAAAAATAAATTTGTCTCTATTCTTGATTGATATACCTCTCAACCGATGGTATAGAGCACTTTCTTGAATCGCAAGTCAGATTTGCAAATAGATTTACATTCAAATAAATTATGTATGTGTACCATTTTTTCCGGACACACTGTAGATGCAACTGTTTTGAAAAGTAATTATTTTTTCCACACAATATTTGCATCAAATCTTACTGACCTTGCACATACCCCTCATTCGCCAACCCTAGTTAGTACCCCCCCCCCCCCCCGGGATCAAATCTTACTGACCTTTGGAACGTAGCTCGCTGGAGTCAAAAAACCTTTTTTTTGGTGACATTCTAAAGGGCTTAAACTTTCAATGCACGTGTTCTTTGTGTAAAAGAATGGTTGTTATTTACACTGTGGGATTTTCCCAGCTGGCACACAACGTCGTTTCAACGTTTTTCTAATATTCACAACGTCCATATAACGTTAGATGAACGTTAAAACAACGTTGTGTGTCAGCTGGGTTAGTTCTTTTGTCTTACTCTCTGATGTACTGACACATTGTATAAAGCTGCTAAATCTCACAATCTCTTTAAAAGTCTCCCAAAACTTATTCGAGAAATTGATACTTAAGTCCTATAGAAATCTATATTGCGCGTGCCATAAGCCAGATATATCTTGAGAAAGAATCTCCCTTAGATGGCATAATTTTGGGTTAAACGTCAAAGGACTATCAAAATAATGCATTAGTCGCCGTATTATGCTTATTATACCACTTCAAAGAGATTTTTATCAACTGAAGAGAATTCGGATTCGTTTCTCCTGATCTCTGAAATAGCAATTATCCTTGCAAGTTTGACATTCTCTGGTTTAAAGATTTAAGGATACTGGTTGGCTCTAGAGATTTTGGTTCGTTGTGTTTTGATTTTTGTAATATATTTTTTCTTTAAAAGGCGACCAGGCATAAGCCTCAATAGAGTTGTTGAGAATTTCGTTAGCATTTATAGCTTACGGTCCCTTACGGCCTTAAGTATGACCTTATAAGTTCCAATGAGGATAGTGATTTGCAAATCTCTTTTTTTTTTGAATTTGAATGTTTTTTTCCCGATAGAAATGTCACTTAAGCAGTAATATGCAAACCAGTGAGATATTAACCAACTAGTTTAAACCATGATAACTTTCTTTGTTTTCATGTTTCACAGTTTTCGAGTTCTGGCGGTAAGTTTTATTTCAAATCCAGCGTTTTGTGTAAAAACCAAGCGGATCCTACAAAAGAGATTCGACGTAAGCCATCGGCTTTATCTTATTGCATGCATACAAACTCACTGTAAAAATATATCAAGGAAAAAACTGATATGATAGCTTTACGTTCATAAACGAGGAAATATTTCATTCTGTTGTCAGTTATGTGCCTACTGACGTTTCCCATATGAATCATTTAAAAGTAACTCGTAAGTAAGCCATAAGAGAGGTTCAAATAACACAAACAGGACCGCCAAGTCAAAGAGATGTCAAACGTCTCTCATTAGAGGTTTCATGTTTCTAAATGACCTATCCATATGACATCACGAATTTTCTTCTTGTACTAATAGGCATCACATAAGAACAGAGAGCGACAGACTTGATTAATCGAAGAAGCATCAAAGAGGATGAGAGTGTCTTGACAATTTTTCTCCGGTAAGCCAAAAGAGTCGGCGAAAACACCCCTGTCTCAGTGACCTGGTTAGAAATTTCCATCCAGTGGGGTTGAAATGAAAGAGCTAAATGTCCAAGGGGGGATTCTATTTTACACAGTTTAAAAATTAAAATTCTAAATGTACATTCACTTTATCAATGGGAATAAGTATTTCAATGGGCTGGAATTTCAGGGCTTTTTCTTCATTTTTGGAGATTTTTAGCTAGTTTTTCTAGTGATAAAGGGATCGAACCTGGTTACTTAGGGATCTTTTAAATCACTGGTTTGATTTCACTGGAGTCGCTGTTGAAGCTCATTTCTATCCAGGTTTCCAATTTTGAAGAGTTCTGAGTATTCCATCGTTTTGCTCACTGGGGCGTTGAAGGATAAATGGAGATGTATAAGAGTCAGAAGTTAACTTATTTCAAATGGGCTATAACATGATATTGTTCTTTGTTCCCAATGATCATGAGAAAAGAAAATCAATGCTCTGTTGACAGTCTAGCGTGTTAGAGCGAGTCACTGAAATGTTCTCATACACGTTTCTTTATAAGAACAAATTATATAAGAACATAAGGCTTCGAGGCCCAAAAATTTAAGAACATTAAGGCTTTGGAGACTTAAAACATGCATTTTTTTAAGAAATTACATCAAAATGCTCAAAAAATGCTGAAAATAAGAACATTTTAAGAACATTTTTAGGCTTCAAATCCAAAAAGCTAAGAACATCCGAAGGCTTCGAAAATTTTTGACGTTCTTATAAGAAAAAAAACGTGTAGAAATTTCTCATTTCGTGATATTTTGATCTTTATTTTGATTCTATCAAAGGGCAAAAAGCTATTGGAATAATATTTTGGAAAAAAACATAAACAATTGTTTTACGTCGTAACCGTCAGCTATATGGTTGATTTTCCCTTTTGATACTTTAACATTGATCATTGAAAATGAACCATAGAAACTGTTGCTAGGTGTAGCCAAGTAAAAAGAAATAATGGCTTTTATTATTCATGTCCAAAGTTTGTTCAATTTTTTATGACTGGATCTTTTCGTTTAATAAATCGCGTAAAAAGGTTTGAAGGGTTGTTTTCCAAGTCTATTTCGGTGCAAAGCTTTCCATCGCCATTTTACAATAAAACTTTTTGGAAAGGCATCATGAATTAGTGATAAAAGTTGAGCAACGAAGATCAAGAAAAATCAACAAGTTGACTTGCTCGATTTTATCTTTCGTTTATTTATTTTTAAAGCTTATATTTGTTTATCTTTTATTTTGTGTGTTTTTCGCGTTTGCTGGCTTTTTAGACCGATATTCTATTTTCAGTAAAAGTGCATGTGTGTTTTTTTACCCGCTCTGCAAGTCGATTGCGTTATGTGAAGCAATCAATAAAACACCGTCAATCAAACAAGCATCTTAGATTGCGTTATGCGAAAGCTGCTGCTCCAAATTTAGTATTTTGCGCTTTCTGTCTCAAAGCTTTTTCTGAATCTGTCATTCTTGACAACACGCAAATCACCAGTGATAACATGTTTGTGAAACTTCAAGATTTTATTTCTTATTGTGTTACCTAATTTGTGTGTCAGAACCGGTCTATTTTCTTCATCGCGGATTTTGTTTGGTAAAAGAGATACGATAGCAGGGTGCTTTAGAATGAAGGAAGGTGTATTATATTTCATACACATTTGCCAATAAATCACCAAGCTTTTGAATCGCGTTTGGTATGTTGGTCGTTTGGACGTTCTGTTTCAACCCCTCAATTGAAGCGGGAAGAAGGGATTTAAAGAAAATTTCGCGAAAGGAGGCATAGAAAATAGGGGATATATTGAATGAAATTGGAATGAGGCCTTCGCCTATTGTGTAGGCGTGTGTATTTTTGTATCTTTGAACTTCCACTCGAGAGATCTGCTCTTTATCATTTTCCATTTCGAAGACAAATTTCAATTACTCTTAGGTGCCAAATAAACGGGGGGCTCGATTAAACGGAGGGGGGGGGATTGGAAATTTTTCTGAAATTTTAATAAACGGGGGGGACCTAATTGCCGGGGGGTTGGAGATTGTACTTCTGAAAACGCAAAAATAAGGTAAATATAGGCTAAAATCAGATATTTTGGAGCAAAATAAGGCGACTTCTTCTTGCTAACTGAAAATATTCTTAAAAATTATAAACGGGGGGTCCTAATAAGGTTCGGGGGGGGGGTGGAGAACTTTCGAAAAATTAACAAGCGGGGGGGGGGGGGGGGCATTTATTTGGCACCTAAGAGTATTGTGGTATTTGAGTGGAAGGAAGTCAGCTGAATGAAAAACAAGCAAACTTTGGGGATCAGTTTTTTAAAGAAAACTAAGATGCTAAAAGGGGATATGAAGGATTTGTTCGATATCATCAAGTCAGAAGATTGCGTAATAGTGATGTTTGCTTTAGCAACAGGGCGAATTATTTTAGCTCATATAGCAGCTTAGTATAGGATCACTAAAAGTAGTTTTAAATTGATCTCATCAAAAAAGATTGTGTTTTTATGGGATAAAATCCTAGTCCACTAAATAAGATAAATGTTTAAAATAGAATTTAGCACTTAAGATAAATTGATTCGAGTATAGGTTTTAATAGTTTTCTTCTTGTATATCCGCCAACAAGATTAAATGAATATTTTACAGCAACTTAGAACCAAGGCAAATGGAACGTGATGCGGCTAATAATGGCTTATAGTTTAATAGGGGATGTATTTATAGGCCTGGGTACGAAATTAGCTGTACAGAATTGTAGCCGATTTGATTATGGTCCATTTTGTCGGGCAGTCGCCCATTATGAATCTTTTACGGTAGGCACATAGAATTTATGGTTATTGTCATTCAAGACATAGGGATTATCATCGGAATGTCTTTCCTTCTTGCTCAAGCGTAGTGTAAGGATGTGGTTAACATTGCCACATGCGTGAAAAATCGTCATGAATTTTGATAGACAAGTTGACGTATAAATGACGTATTTTCCCGTATTACAGACAGGATTTCATCAAAATGCCTCTCTCTTATTATTAATGGGTCATTTTACTAGCACTATCACTTCAATGATCAAGTACGGCGATGTTTGTTTTAAAAAGGTCTGGTTTGGATTATGTTTAAATTAAAGGGTACATGTTAAAGTTTATGGAAAGGAGGCGAGACATAATACTTTATGGATTGAATTGGTTTCCAAAATGATTTCATTAGAGTAGAAGATTTTAAGTATCAAGTTTTTGGACCTACCCCGGTGGAGGTCCTATAAATTAACCTCTGTCCGTTCGTCCGTCCGTCCGTTCGTTCGTTACCAACTTTTCTCGAGATCGTTAGTTTTTTCTGATTTTTCCACAAAGATGTGTAACTATAAACCCTTGAATGTGACGGAGCCCGATTTTCGAAAAAAATGTTTTTGGGCAAATTTTGGTTAAAAAACGGCTAAAAAAAGGGTGTTTTGGACTTAATGAAATATTGGATCATTGTTTTTTTTCTGATTTTTCAAGCAGATTTGTGTAAAAAATAGTTTTTCAGCTCAAAAAACGCATCTTTATCTATAAGAATCTATATTAATAAGCATACATCAATGTTCTTAGCCAAGTTAGTCAATTTTTTGATGAGTTTTTTTTTGCTCACAAAGTCAGGAATATCATGAAAGAATATTTCAAGAGCATGAACTTTTGGTTTCTAAACGTTTTTTTAAAAGAAACAAACAACTAATTTTAATATATCGTCACTATTTGTGTTCTGAATAATGGTTTAATTTATTTATTATAGTTTATATATATGTGTTAAATACATAACCAGGTAGGTCCGTAAAAGTATTATTTGTTTTATATAACATTACAGGGGCCCCCCCAGCGGTTTGTGTGAATGCGTGAATGGGCTTTTTTGGTTGCGTGAATGCGTGAAAATCGAAAAAAAATTGCGTGAATGCGTGAATTGAAAAAACTTGCGTGAACGTGAAAATCCATATTTCTATTGCGTGAATGCGTGAATCTGCCCTGTTTTTTGCGTGAACGCGTGAATTTTTTCCTTTTCACAGTTTGTAGAAAACCCCAAGGTGCGCACCTATCCCAAATTCAAGGGATGGCAGGTGAAGGTGCACAAAAAAATCAGCAACTTTCAAATTCTCTATTTTATAAAACGATTCATGATTTAGATGCGCTTTCTAGCAATCTAGACACCTTAAATTTCCAGATTTTTTCGCTCGGGCCAAACATGTATTGGCCCTCGAATCTTAAGTAACTCTAATTTGCCCTCTTGAAAGTGTTTGTTTAAGATAAAACCATGGTTATGCATGACGAGTGATCCAGGGCCAGGACCAGGGCCAGCCAGGGCCAGAGCCACTGGGGGCAGGAGGCGGCCATGACTTCACCACGTTTTTGCAAATAAAAAGAAACTTATTATAAAGAAATTTTTACCCATGATGTAGATTTTCGATAACCTGATTTCTTGGCAAAATTAGTCTGAAATGGAGTCGTATTTAAGCACATCAGAGGGTTAAAATAGAAATTTTCTCCTGTCGGCGCAAAACATGGCTGCGCCTCCTTAGTCACTATGTTTTCGGCCCCTCCACGTTAGGAAATTAATTCGCGAGCCCTGATTAAAACCTTTCTTTTTAAATTTTTTTGATCGCTTCGCTCGCAACAAATGTTCATTCTTTTACCTCACTTTACAAGCTATCAAGCGATCGTACCTTGCCTCTAACGAATTTAGACTACATTCTTTTTCAATGGTGTTGAAGAGAGCATTTTTAGCCAAACGCGAGTGATAGAAATGCAAAAATTTCCTCTCTGTGTAAACCATGTTTGCGCCTCCTTACCCCTGAGCTAAGCATCATGGTGTCATACTCGAGTTTGTTTGACCTATTTTTGATAATGTTTAAGCTATTTTTTGTACAAAAATTCGCCTGCGGCGCATATCTTTTCACTTACTATCGCGATCCGTTAACTGCAGAAGCTTCACCTTTTCTAAACGATCGTGACAAGTTAGAAGAATCAAATATTTTGCGTAATTAAAGTTGAAAAATTACGTAACGCTTTCTATTTGGGGGCTTCTTATGACGCTACCAAACACGGTGTTTTATAGTCAGGTCTACATGGAAAAAATCACTACTGAGTTAAGTTTTTCTCAAGTGCATGACCAGATCCGGTCGAATAATATCTCGAGTACAGCCTTGTCATACTTTTTTTTGCAAATCGAACGTTTTACTCCATAATGGCGGAAATTACGTAAATTACGTAATTTAGCGAAATGTGCAAGACCTCTATTTTTGACATTTCCCCCGATTTTTCCGAAAATTTCCCCGATTTCCCCAAAAATCGGGTTTGCGTGAATTTCGAGAAAAACTTGCGTGAATGCGTGAATTGCGAAAAAATTTTGCGTGAATGCGTGAAATTTGGGTCGGCTGGGGGGGCCTCATTACAGCAAATATCGAACAGTGTCACGACGAGCAGGCTTTTTTTGGAGTTATATCATCGTATTATGGATTTACCTGGATTTACATTTATAAGCTAACGTTCGAAGGAGAAGGTTGGATAGAAAAGTACGGGAGCGAAACGAGTGTGAAAATCTTTCGTATAACTTAACTTTCGTCTTTGGCTTGAAAAGGAAAGACTTTTATGGAAAATGTTGAAGGAATTCTTTATCCAATGTTGACGTACTTACCCCCGTTTTAGTTTCAGAAGCATACTTTATATGGATTAATACTAGTATCAGGGGGATAGTATCTTTTAATCTTTTTTTGTTATTATGTATCGATTATTTGTCTTTATAAAAATTGGATTAACCTAGCACTAATCTCTAAGGTGGAGTGCGTTATTTCCCTTATAGGAAAGCGAGTCTTTTAAAGGCAAGTCTCTCCGTTGCATATTTTTGAAATTCTTCTGAGGCATTCCCCTGAGAGAGATCTATTGGTAATATTTTTTGGTATGTATGAATACTGAACGAAATCATTTCGATCGTTTTAGACTTTAGAGTGTAAGCATATCATTGCGTGGATCGAAATTCGAATTGCTGGTAAAACAAATTGTGATGTGTTTAGGTTTTTTTAGATTGATATTTTTATGTAAATGGTGGTCGATGATAAAAGACTTACTTCCATCTTCCATGAATGGTGGCATTTTGCTAAAGAATACCTTAAATTGCTTTAAACTCTCTCCATTCACATACAGTTTGCGCTTATGATCATTAATGTGAGGGGAAATTTAGTTTGTATCCTTTGTGTTTTCTTGCATAATGTTGTTTTAATTCGGGGTTGACTTTGGTTAATTTCTTAAAAATCAAATTATTATTTAACTGAGTCAAAAAACAATTCAGCGCTCAGAAAATTCAGAGAATTTTTAAGTCAGATTTTTTGAGAATAGAGTTTTTAGTACGACATTCTGACATTACTCCAATTACTCATTTATTTTTTTCCTTAGGGGCTCTGGCCATAATGAATTTTTAATATTTGCCACTTACAAAATATAAAGTTCTACTTAATGTAGCACACAAAACTGTGGCATGTTATACATCTTCTGTTAGGCCAATTAACCGTGAGTCTGAAAATTTAAGAATCGCAATGAAAAAATTTGATGAAAAAGAAAATGAAGACTTTCGCGAAGAAGAGTATTTCAACTTTGAAGAGCTTAATTTCGGCGAAGAAAAAACATTTTGAAAATTTTTTTGCGATAGTATGTATAGATGGTGTATCTTTTATCGAACGGAAAATTCTTCTATAAGCTTATTTATTGCTTCAAAATCTTGAAAATAGTGCTTATTTTGGCCAATTTTCCATCCCAATTTTTCATAGAAAAACAGACATAACTTTTGATGCATTAATTTAGAAAATTTTCCGAAAAATTTAAAACAGTTCAATTCTTTGCGGACAGTTTGAAAAAACTTCGAAACAAAAAGGTTAATTACCCATTAAAACTTAGCACTTTTTATAGAAGAAGGTGATGCAACATATTATTAACGTCATTTTGAAGTTCATAACGTCATTTTTGCAATTAAATTCTTAATTACTACTCTTAAGGGATTTGATTAAAAAGCAATTTATAAAGGCAATTCTTTGTCAAAAGTGTTAAAGAACCTAAAACATAACTTTTATGTTCAAATACTTAAATCAATTTTTCGACTATGGTCAGAGCCCTTAACAACCTCGATCCCTGCGTATTATCAGCTTTTTGATTCTTACTGATAGCGCTAGATAATACCCTGGCATTGGCTGGTTTTCGAACGCGAAAGATTACGTAATTCAAAAACAAAACGTCAGATTTCATTCGTTCTTCTTTTTTGAGGTCGTTGCATTGCAGTGTAACTTTGTAACGTCAGAATATTTCATGACGTATTGTTTTGAGAAGTTCCCCCTCTCAGAGGGGGAACTAGCATCAGCCAACACCAGGGTATTCTCTGGCGTCATTCAGTAACGTAAATAAAGCCTGGGATACACGGGGACGAGGCTGAGCCCTTAATACCGATGAACCAATCTAAAAACAGGCCAACACCGATGTACCAGACGCCCCCTCATCGTATAGTTGTCTATTATTATCTGGATACTAGTTTTTATAAATTCATTGCTTTTGATATAGTAGAATGAAAAGGTCCATACCTACTATAATACATCATTAGCAATTACCTAGATGATAAGTGAACGAAGTTTTTTTATTTTATAAAAACTAGTTTCACCTCTCTTAAAATTCTCCCGGGTATTTTAACACTAGTTTTTTCAGGCCAGCCTATCAAATTTACCATGAACTTTACCAAACATTCATATCTGCTGACAGGGTCCAGTTTTTTACAGCGGCCCACATCCGCGGCGGCACATCACCGTTGACCGTCAAGGTAAGTATCCTCCCCCGGGCCAGTATCCCATGAATGATCAAAGGAAAATCCAAAAGTCAAAAATCAATAAACAATATAAAAAAAATCTCACAGAATTTAAACAAACAACCTGCTTTAAAAAGTTGATGATAAAAAATGTCAACAATCTGGTCTGTAATTTGATCGCTTTCTTCTTTGGCTGCTGTGTCGAAATTTTGAAAACACGATTGAAAAACAAAGTCATTGTCCAAAACCACCTATAAATTCACGTCGATCAAAAATCAAATCTACTCTATTTATTTTCCATTTTTTGCTCGTCAGTGGTTTGGTGTTTGAGGATTGGAAGTCTTTTTATT
Organism: Clytia hemisphaerica; assembly: GCF_902728285.1. NCBI lineage: Eukaryota > Metazoa > Cnidaria > Hydrozoa > Leptothecata > Clytiidae > Clytia > Clytia hemisphaerica. Next base: position 424,727 of record NW_027103829.1, on the reverse strand, counting down.
TTCTTTTTAATTTCTTTTCGTTGAATGGCGAGCTGTGTTGGAAAATGATCCTGACACCCACAAATGCTCACTAACATTAGCCCAAACTGAAGATATCTTTCCAGTTCTAGCTATAATTTGACTATGATCCATCATATATATAAAAAGTTTTTGCTTGCAGACTTGTGTGTGATGATTACTTTTAGATCACTGTAACAAATAGACAACTCTGGTAATTTTTCTTTTATTTATAGACTAGATAGGGAATGAGCGGAGGAACCTTTGAGTTTGATGATGGTGGCTATTATTGTGGGGAATGGAAAGATGGCGAAGCTTCTGGTTATGGCGTGTGTACTGGACCTGAGAGTTTGGGAAAATTTGAGGGACTATGGGAAAGCGGAATAGAAGTTTCTGGTGTTTATACATGGCCCAATGGTACTAAATATAAAGGACAATGGAAGGAAGGCCAAAGACAAGGCTTTGGAAAAGAGTATTTTTGTAGTTTGGAATATAGCGGAGAATGGATGTGTGGATTGAAGCACGGAAGTGGAATCATTCTAACTGGCAAGAATAAACGACCTTGTTTTGAAGGAACTTGGCGAAATGGTTTACAAGATGGACATGGTGTAGAGATCTACAAAGAAGGAGGTATATAATTTTTTCTCTGAAAAGAGATAAACTTCTACGTTTTATTATATCAAACATACGATACTAGTATAATCTACTATGATCAATTGGGGTCATATACTTTCCTAGCCTCTAAACTGCAACATTCTCTGGTCCTTACTTATTATATATACAGTATATCAGAAAGTCATGTTCTAACTTCCTGCCTAGATTACATTGGACTTGTATTCTATTCTATCCAGCTAGCATAATTTACAGCTCTCAGACGAGAAGAGTCTGCTCCTTAGTCTCAGAGGCTATGAAATGACGGTAGTAAAGGAAAGGAGTGCATGAGCTTAGTAAATTATGGTGAATCTCATACCAATCAATATTCACTCAAGACCTTTGTTGTGATAAGTCGTGTTAAAGCTTAAATATGATATGTTTTGTAGTAAAAGGTCAGTAAAGATCAATTCTTCAGAACATTTTTTTCTTTTTTTGGCCATTGCAAAATATTGTGAACTTTCATACATAAAGGTTAAAATAAATTGATTGAAAAATAAACATTAGACTTTGTACATGTACAACATACAGTATTATCAGATTGTCCAGTGTTAAATTTATTTTCAAAGCAACAATGTTATTCTTTGTGTGTTGCTTCTTGTACTCTTAACTTCCTTCTGCATATCAAATTTCATGTCACTTAGATCCTCTGTCATTTCTATTAGAAATAGAAAGTGATACATCAAAAACAATAAGCATCTCAAAAAGAGTTTTTACTTTTTTACTGTTTTCATAATGTAATAACATATTAAATGAAATTTCCATATTAAATGAGGAGACTTTGTGTAACTGTTTCTTTGTTACCACTGAGGTCAATCATAAAAGATAAAAAGATGTCAAAAATGTGATGAATTTGTTTCAATGTTTCTATAATTCTAATATCTGGCCATTGGTTAAAGTTAAAGTTAAAGTCTCATATTTTTTATCATTAACAAAAACTTTAGGAATTCAGTCCACAGAAAGGCACAGGGTAAATTAAAAAGAAAATGTTTTCAATTACATAACATATTTAACATCACAGAGTTAATCTAGAATCTATCTAACTTTGATATTTTGTTTTACAAAAAAATGTGTCTAGTCATGTGAATTGTTTTGAATAGAGGTATCTTGAAAATGTCTTTGATAAATATACTTAAATATTTGTTTGAATTTATTTTTCCTCACAGAAAAAACCCTGACCATTGTTTATTAAAACAATCCCTAATATTTTGAGTGTCTTTTTTTAAAGAAACTGGTGAAAAATCACAATATTAAGTACTTTTGAATTTGTCTTTTTAAAATATATCCCATAGGGCCTTTTGAATTTATATAGTCTAAGCTACATCCTATTTAAAGAAAGTTATTTTTCCCTAACAGTGCTATTATATTCTGACAGTTGACAATTTATTCATCATGCTGGAAAAATGTTTGAGCTTATTAATGTTAGTTTGCTCTTTAGCCTTCTATTATTTTCAACTAGACATTCATGGCAGGATTTCTTTATTAAAATGAGATAATGAGAGGCTCAAAAGCTTAAAACGCTAAGCCCTGATGTTTTGTAAACAAAAAGCTTTCTATTGCATGATAGCCTTTATTTAAATGTCATTTTTTCATCGCTGCTTGTATTAGGGAGGGAATTTTATTGAATTAATGAAGCTCTTAATACATGTTCTCATTTTTCATGACAATAAATTAATTGAATTTGTTTGGTTTATCCCATCTTCAAAGGCTTAGAAAGCATTTACAATGTGATCAATTCTCTGAGCTTTTAATTGGTAGATTTATGTAGATGGTGGAATTTATGTTTTTGATTTTTTTATAAAGAGTCCTAAGGGATTCTAGTACGACCCCCCTCTGAGAGCAAACACCTAGATCCTTTCCCTTTCTGCAGAAGTTTGAAGTCTTGAGATCTTGTCAAAGAAACAGGAAAGACTCAAAGGTTATTGGTATTTTTTTAAACTTTTAAAGGATTCTTTGCTGGTCAATGGAAAGAAGGTTTTCGTCATGGCTATGGTATTCGTGGTTGGGCTGATCTGGATAAACTTCAAGATGGCGCTGTATCTATCCGACAAATGTTATCAAATAATATCAGCCCTCGGAGTAGCAGAGGAGCAACAATATCAGGCTCTTCAGAATTTGAAATTGAAAGACCGGCTGTAGTGACAAAAACTCTCTCGTCACCAACATTAAATCACCAATCTACTTTGGATATTGTGACAGGGAAATTGGAAAATGATATTACAGATGTTCAAATCCCTGCAAAGCCAAGGTTAGTTCGGAGCTCTATTAATGTACTGATTCTACTTTGTTTTTCTCTCCGTGTCTCTAAAGATCTCGTGAGGAAAACAGAGAATAAATCCTATGTTTGTCAAAAAGATTTTCAACCTCATCTTTTTTTCCTCTCTATGATTCTATGATTTATGAGAGATCTTTTAAGGAGATCTTGTCAAGTAGTAACTGTGTCATCTTTTTAAACCCCCCTTTTCTATCTCTGGTAATTGTTTTTTTGTATTCTAAGCGTTCTTAAGTGTTTGGCCACAAGAAAACTAGTTGTGTGAAGAAACATGTTAATATCTTGTCAAAATTAAAAAAAAATCTTAACACTCTCATGCTAATAGAGTTATTACAAAAATAACGGTTTTTTGCTTTTTCATCTACTTTTTAATCTAGATAGCTTCTTATACTTTTAGAGAATTTTCTCCTCTTTTCTGATGTTAGAGAGACTTCTATTTTTTTTGCCCTTTGGGTTTTTTCAAAAAGAATCTCTCCTTTGGTCTCTTGCTCCTTTCTTTTTTACATAATCTTTCTCTCATCTGCTGTTATCGTTGACAATATTCCTGGGTTTTTTATACGTTTTGTAGTGGTTTTTAACTCGCCTCTCCTTTTCCAAATATTATTCCTAATACACAGCTTCATCCCTCAAAATATTTCTTTCTCTGAACACTAGAAAAAATAACGGGATACTTTTTATTATGAGGGAAATGAACCTCAAATGGTCTGAAAACCACTCATAAAAACCCAAGCAAATCTCTTTATGAATTCTATGTGCCTGGATGATACATTATCTACTTTAAAAGCACTCCATAGAGAAGAGTTCTAAATACCTTTGACAGTTTTAAAAACAAAGTTATCAAGTTTCTCCTCCCATGTTGGTAAAAATATTAAATTTAAGCCTTTATTAATGGAAAAAGTGCAAAGCTTTTAGAATGTAAAGATATGTCTGGTATGCTAAAAAACGTTTGTCTTTTGTCATAATGACCTTTCAAAATTAATAGTTTGTAAAATTGTTATTAAAACCGAACGTTCTTGTGGCTTTCCACGGTTAGTAACAGATAACCTTCTTCACCGCCGTATTGAAATTAATTCATTTGCTTTTTTAAACTCCTCTGCGTTGTATATCAAGTTTTCTTATACAAATGCTTCTTCTATCAGTTAAACCCGTTTTTACTTAAAAGAGGTATCCAATCCAGTGCGATATATTGGCATGTTACTTTTACACGTGTTCGAAGCAATGCTAGAAATCTAAAGTTTTGTCATAAACGTGATTTGTCAAAGAGGATGTTTCTGTAGACATTAAGAAGTACAATGTTGTTTCCCTTATGATGTAGACATTTTATAAATACACACTAGGCAGAGCTAGTACATGGAAAACAGGAAATCATCACTCTGGTGGTCGTTCAGTCTTGAGCGTATCCTCTTTCTCTGCGTTATAAAATGAAAACCAACCTCGCCCTTATCTGTCACCGTGTTACATTGGTTCTAATTACTGTCAATTTTAAAGAACTCTCCTCATAACTTGATTTTAAGGAACAGTCAGTCTGTTTCTCTAAAGAATCCTGCATTGTAACACGCATGCGTAATTTGTCGTTCTTTAATCTATATGTAGTGAATTCCCGTGATAATCAAAGAGGAATGAATTCGTAGGGGTGGTACAGTCACTTTCAATCGGGATTGAGGATGGCGACATATGTCGTTCTTTATGAAATTTGTCGTCCTTTTTGTTTATTTTAATAAATGAAGGATTCTTTAGATAAACCCCCTTAGTGAATTTTGCTCGGCTGTTTTAACTATATTACTCTGAAATTGTCAGCCTCGCATGCTCTTAAGATGATCCGATCTAACTCACCAAATATTTAAGGCTTAGAGTTCCTTGATATTATATGGCCGAACCAAACTAGTTTATTCGGAATAAAATGTGAATTACAATTTTTAAAAGGAGTATGCGAATTAGGCCCGTGAAAACTTCTATTAGGTTAGGTATATGAATTATAATCTACTACTATAGTCTACTAGTTTACTCTAGGGACAAGCTTTAGGAACAGCATTTTTGAGTGTTCGACTTTTAACCTGTTATAAATTCTTGTTGATAGGATTCAATTTCATGACTCAGCAAAAACAATCCAAAGATGAAAATATTTCTCAGTGTCTCCAATCGTTGTTTTAATACTTTTTATCTTATCTATTCGCTGAGTTGGTTTTGTAATATTTTTTCAAGAGAGAGAATCATTTTTAAAAATAACTAACGAAGGAGCTGGAAGAGCTCAAACCTTTTGTTTCTTTCCATTTAATCAGATTACTGTCCTCCTTCTGTCTCCTTGCTTCAGCTCATGTGATGTTCACACTGTCAATCTGTTTAAATACATTCATAGATGAATTACATTTCCCTGGAATTTCGGACGCGTTTGCCTTATTCCGTATATAGGAAATCCGTATTTTTTTTTCTCGGCTCTTTTTAAAAATGTATATTGCAACAATTTCTCATCATGATGACAGTAGCATCTGTGACGGCTTTCAAATTCGAAGAATATAGATTGATTTCTTTGCGAAATATTTTTTCAATTCAACATCTTGTAAACGAAATACAATTTCACACATCAGTCTCTCAAGCCTTCCTGGAAAAGTTTGAGAAAGAAGGCTTTCCACCTTACAAACTGCTATCTTAGGAAAAATGGTAATTAATGTCGAATTATTCTGTGCTGATAGACTTTTTCATAGGAAAGATGAGAGAATTCAAATCGATGTAAATAAATTCATTCTCAGTTCAAATTCAATCACCAGTATTGATTTATCATGATCGTCTTTTAGACATTATTGATCTTTTTTGACCGTACATTTGACTTTTCTTCACCTGAGAGGTAATCTATGTTCGTTGTAGACATTTTACTACTAACCTCTTACCGTAAAGAAAATGGTAGCTGTTCACTATGGGCTCAGCTTAGAATTTCACCCGTAAAAGCCTTTCAGCTTTGATAAAGTTCTTTGAAAGTCTCTTCCAGATCCTGTTCAAATTTCATTATTAACAGTTGCTCACTTCCGAACATTGCGAACTCTTTCAACTAACATTATTCTCCCCTCTTTCTTTAGACAACGGGTCAGTGTGTTTCAAATGATGATCAACAACTTCAAGAAACCTGAACTCATGGACAGTATCGACGAACACCGTAACGAACTTTACAAAGGAGCCTGGGAAGGAGACATGAGACACGGCCCTGGTATCTGTTTCTACGAAGATGGCTCCAAGTTCATTGGTCAATGGAAAGACAACCATCGTCATGGTTACGGCTTGTTTATTGATCACCTTGGTGAGAAAAGTGGCGGCAAATGGTATAACGATACTCTGATATTGATGACGCGCCGAAACAACATTAAATTACCAATGGTCAAAAAGAAGATCAAGCGCTCCGTCCTCGATGCGATTGAAGCTGCAGAGAAAGCGAGCAAGAAAACTAGGCTAGCTATCACTCGTGGGCTAGCAGCAAGGAAACTTGCCGAGGAGGCAGAGACGGCATCCATGATAGCAGCTGGAGATGCGGAAAAAGCGCAAGATTTTCGAAGGAAATTTACATTGCATCCTCTGTTGAAAGGTAGGGATGAATATTTATTTAGGTACCTTTTGACGTTATCTTGCTCTTTAACATCTCAAAATCTAGGTTTATGTTTTCTTTCTTTTTGTGAATAACAACCTACTGATATTGCTTTGAAGTGGTTACGCTTTATATTACAACAGTTATTTGATTCGATCATGGCTGTTTATAAAATATACCGTATCATAGGTAATAGGTGCATTTTAAATACTGTTTTTTACCTCTCTTTCTCTACAGAATCGCTGAGAAATTTGAATCATAACCTCAACGAAAACAGTGATGATAGTAGTACAGAAAGTCTCAATCTCAAACATAAATCAACACCCAACCTTCAAGTCAACGATTCTCCTAGTGGTTCCATGCGCCGAAAACGACATTCGTTCTCGTCTTTAATCAGTAACCAACACGAACGTATCCACAAGAAATCGTCGTCTTTTCTCACACCTTTGAGTAATGACAGTACTGAGAATATAGATTTAGATGTTTTACATTCTTTTCAAAAACACCCTGCATCCGAATCAGCACTTTATGCTGCCATGGATACTACGATCGGTGCCGGTGCTTTTAACCCTTTCTTATCACAAATGGTGTTGATGCAATATAATGATGCACAGACAAGAATCACAAACTCTTTAACGCGCGGTGGAAGTGCTCTCACGGGCAGATTAGCACAAGAGAACTCAAACATGTTTGCATCGACTTTTGTACCCATGGCTGCCCGTAAATCGGATTATGACAATACTGACGGTTCTGCTGATTCGGATAGGAGTTGTGAAGACTCTCCTAGGAGAAGTTCCTCAGCTAACGAATATTTATCAAGACGTTCTAGTACTGCTTCCGATGGTTCAACAATAGCCAAAGACGCCGGTTTCTGGCGTTCGGTAACAGGAATGAGTCGTTCGCGTTCCGGACCCATTTCGCCGTCTTCCAAGCCGAAGCGAACGCTTTTACATCCGAGCGACTGTGCGCGTAAACGGCGTTCAGGAGTGGCGAATATGAGTATGGATTCGGGAGATTCGATCACGAGTGAAGACGTTAAGACGATCGAAATGAAAGGTAAATTATTGACCGGAGATGAAGTGAACTATAGTTACATTGCACTTAACACAGGCATCCAAGGTAAAGATAGCGTTGTTTTATACACTGACCATCCAAGACCTAAATTCCGTTCCGACTTTTCAATATCTGAGAAAAACATTAGTTAATTCCTCGACCGGGTTATACCGGACACTTGTCGGCGAGGTTCCTCGTGTTTTGAATCCAACTTCCAAAACCGGAATCCCGGAAATCGATGGACGCCGGGACTCGATTGACAGTGTGGGACAGCCGACGGGGAGTCTTTGTTAGATTCAAGAGGTTATGTTAAAAATGGTAGCACGAGTAGTAAAGATAAATTACCTATTTCAAGGACTTCAAGTAAAGGTGTCCGCTATTCGTTTAGCCCGAGTTTTGAAGACCGAGATACGGACGTACCGGCGGAAAAAAGTCCGCTTGTTGATGATTGTAAACCACCGCCGACGTATGACGATGTTTTTGATAAATCAGTGAGAGAAAAGGAACACACTTCGTCCATACGGATTTGCCATCGTAACCCTAAACAAGTTATCATAACTTCGGACGAAAAACCAGCAGAATCTAGCGCTCCGCAAAACGAACAGCCAAGTATGGAGATCCATATCGAATCGAGTGTCGAATCTAGTGTTGATTCTAAAACGAAACCGTCTGCAAAGAAAGGTTTAGCCGGTTTGTTAGCGAAAACTTTGTGGCGTAAGAATAGTAGTCTTTCTGTACGTTCCACATCTACGGACTCAGGCTACAAACAAAGTTTCAGTCTGGATGATGCATCCGTAAGCGCCCTTTCTCCTAAAGCTTTACGTTATTCACCCCAACCGCCCGTTATTGATGAAAAAACCACCCCATACAACGAATCTTCAAAATCGACTCTAAACACGACTGTAGTCTCGATTGAAAATGATAAACATCGACAGTTAAACACATGCGGTCAACAGACCTCGAAACGCGGTAGCTTGAAACGAAGCAGCCTCAAGAAACGAGCGAACGGTGGAAACCTCAATACAGACGAATTTGATCAAAACAGAACTATCGAACAAAGTCCCCTTCCGGGACGGAAAATTGAATTACCGACTTTTTTCGACCGGGATGGTGGTAAAGTACCGTTAAACGGAAGTACGCAATCGGTAGACCGACAGTTTAACAAACGAACAACCACGAACTCTATGGAAGAAGATTACGTCATCCTTGACGAGCAGAAAGACCATCTGAAGAAAATTGGAGACAGTAAAAAGGTAGGCTGCTTAAAATTCATGTATGGTGATATTTCGTATTTACAAAAGGGTGTCCTTTCTGTCTTTACGCTTTAGAAAATGGCTCGAACTTTATAAACCTTCCGAAGATTTTTGTGTTAGAGTTTTCTATCTTCTTTATCGGGATAAATTTCCATTGTAGCAATATTCGCTGTTTTCATTGCAGAATCATTGCAGAATCGGACTGTACACATTAAAACCGCTTAATTATTGAGTAACCCAACGTCAATAGAAAATTTCTAAAAAAAGATATCTTTTGTCAGGACGTATTGATAAAATTGTATTTGTACATCCTTCCGCAATACAGCTTAATTGCTTTCTGGTCCTCAATTTATCATTTCTAAATACCAAAATGACCGCGATTTTTTTGAACTAGAAGCCATTCACTGAGACCACACTACTAACAGAGTGAGTTAGCATGGAAACAAACAATTAAAAAACAATACAACAGATCGTTTAATTACTATAGTTAGTAATCGTTCAAACTATTTATTTCAGCAATTAACTCTTAAGAGCTATAACGATTTTCCCCTATTCAAAAAATATCAAACACTTTAGGAATTTGTATGTGTGCTGTGTTACGTCTAAAGTCCAAATTTGTTCTAGCCCTATCAATAGATCATACGAGTAACCCGGATATTTCACTCTCCAAAACTTCACAACAAGGCCAACAGACCGTCTATCCTTAATTAGTCTGTTTTAATCACTTGGTGAATACTCCTAGCCAACTTTTCCTACTGTCTTAAATCACTTCTCATTATACTTTGAGATGTTCCTTGTTCAGAAAGATATCTCGTCGTGTTTAATTTTTTAGAAGAAAATTCTGCTCATTGTAACTTTGTCTAGTTCATACACTTTTTAAAGTGTATTAAATTTAGCGTTTCTTAAAAATGCCTCGGTGTTAATAAAAGATGCACGATTTTTTTTATAAGAACTTTCAAAATTGTTGAAGCCTTCGGATGTTCTTAAATTTTTGAGTTTTAAGCCTAAAAATGTTTTTTAGATGTTCTTATTTTCCCCATTTTGTTAGTGTTTTTGTCCATTTTCTTAAGAAATTAGATGTTTTAGAGTCCGTGAAGCCTCAAAATCTTCTTAAATTATTCTTAACATTCTGGCTATCAAAGCCTTTTGTACTTATATAGTTTGTTCTAATAAAAAAACGTGTATGGACTTGTCTGGGTCATTTCAGAGTAGGATTTCGCTTTTTTAAGTCTTGATTATCAACATAATTGTATGCTGTAAGTGAAGAATGCCTGATTTTTTTTTACTTTGCGTAATTTTTGGTTTCTAAAAGTTATATATTGGAATCAAACCGCAACATTTTTTACGTCAGGTAGAAAATTAAAAAACAGATTTTCACGTGATATAATAGGACATATGGCTTAATTGCCAGGCAGCCAGCAGGCCAGGTTTATGTAGTCATGGGAGTAGGAAAATTTTTGATTAGGTCATTAGGTTTTAGAAGCTCTTCATTAGATCTTCTTTAACTGCAAGATTGCGTAATTGATGATGAAATAGCGTAAAATTTAATTTGTCAAATCGAAAGGATTATTCGTGGTATTAATTCTTTCAACGACTGGTTCTCAAAAAGACGCGACCAAATTTAATCCATTAAAAACTAAAAGCTCTTCGGCAGTTGTAGGAATGTCCTTTATATTTTGTTAGCATATTTGGAATAAGATTTCGATTTTTCATGAAATTTTCTACGTTAAACGGCCAGTGGTATCCACCTTTAAACTTCTCTTAGTTAAGACACCCGCGCATCTCGCGATGGACGGCTTGATTTACTTCGAGAAGCATGTTTAGATCAATCTTGGGCAATTTCGACCTAACCTAACCTTGATATCGACCAGCTAAAATTTTGAAATGAAATCCATTGGTTTTTTATAAATAAAGAGGGAAACTTAGAGGGAAAAACCTCGATAATTCTATAAGAAGGTTGTTTTTTCCAAATATGAATTCTAACAACCTTTAGCTTGCATTATCATATATTGGTGTGAAATCTTTTTTTAAATTATTTTTCTCTTTTATTTTTCAGTTCGATACAACCGGCATGCTAACGTGGGTGTAACCAACATCGTGTATTCTACAGACCAGATGAGAAACTGGATTTGGAAGACCAGATCTATTTTTTATCTAACGTATACAAATTTATGTAGAGATACTTGAGTGATTTTAATTTATTTTACATTTTTGTATAACTGTGACCGTCGGTAAATTTATGTAAATACGCGAGCTTTTTTATTGAAATTGAATTTATTTTAAAGTTGAAGTTTCCAATTTTACAAATTAAAAAAAATATGTGAAACATTAGATATTTTGTTTCGAATTTTCTAGGGTCTGCTTTTGACTCTTATTCATCCTGGTAACAAATTCTCGGGTGACAATGTTTGGGCATGAGTAACTTTTAGCAAAAAAACACCCAAGAGCTTTTATAAAGTAAAACAGAGAGGTGTCTATGGGACCTTGAAAATGAATTCAATTTAACGAATCTAGTGAACTTTGAAAAACAAGCATGATCTGCGTTAGTAGTTTTGTGTTCATGTTCTTTTATGGCTCGGGTTGTAACACCATTTATCACTATGCCTTTTATACATTTTTTTAGGGAATCGTTCTGTAACAAGAAAGCGGCAAATCTCACACTTGTCACGCTGATCCTACCATTTTAATCAATTTGAGTACAGCCAACTCTCCCTCTCAGGCAAGTTACGGCCTGTGCAAAAATTAACGAATCAAATAATGCGTGACGGCCAGTTGTTCCACCCCCTTTTCGGGAAATTTTTTTGGTTTTTCTCACTCGTCATATTAATGCCTTTTCAAAAAGTCCTGGGCCAAAAATTGTGTTTCAGCCATTTTGGTAAAATTAAGGAAAAACACTTTTTGCTGACGTCAGCAAAAATTGAAACTGCTAATAACTATTGGAATATTTATCCAAATGAGCTCAAATTTGGTACGAAGGTAGGGTTTATAAATATCTCTCGTTTCAAAAAAAAAATATCTCAAAAAATTGACGACGTCAGCAAAAATCAGCAATTTTCTTTTTTCCTCAAAAAATGCTGACGTCGTCAATTTATAGGAAAATTATTTTTTGGAAATAAAAGATATTCATGAACCCTACCTATGTACAAAATTTGCGCTCATTTGGATAAAAATTTCAGGAATTATTGGCATTTTAAGTTTTTACGTCAAAAATATCCGTCATTTCCATGGCAATCAACACAAAAATCCAACAAATCATAAAACTCGTGACGGCCAGTTGTTCCACCCCTTTTCTGGAAGAAATTTTTACTGGGTTATGTTCATCATATTAATACCTTTCCAAAAAGTCCTGGGCCAAAAATTCTGTTTCAGCCATTTTGGGAAAATTAAGGAAAAACACTTTTTGCTGACGTCAGCAAAAATTTAAATTGCTATTAACTCCTAGAATATTTATCCAAATGAACTGAAATTTGGTACGAAGGTAGAGTTTATAAATATGTTTTATTTCCAAAAAAAAATTTTCCAAAAAATTGATGACGTCAGCATTTTGTTAGAAAAAACGAAAATTGCTGATTTTTGCTGACGTCATCAATTTTTTGAAATTTTTTTTTTGGAAATGAAGGACATTTATCCACCCTACCTTCGTACAAAATTTGGGCTCATTTCAATAAATAATCCAGGAGATATTAGTATTTCAAATTTTTGCTGACGTCAGCAAAAAGTGTTTTGCTTTAAATTTCCCAAAATGGCTGAAACAGAATTTTTGGCCCAGGACTTTTTGGAAAGGTATTAATATGAAGAGTAAAAATAACGAAAAATTTTCCTATAAAAAGGGGTGGAACAACTGGCCGTCACGGCCGTCACGACTTATCAAATTTTTTGCACAGGCCGTAACTTGCCTGAGCTAATTCGAATTTTCTGTAATTCGAATTGAAACATTGGTCACTTCAGCTGAACATCGAGTTTCAAGTCCGAAGGGCTCGAGGTGAAAAAACCCTTCTCAGGCAAGAGAAGTTGAAGTCACTTATTTCCCACCCAAAACTCTATTTTTCTATATGTTCACTGAATACAATCCAATCCACTCTCCAGCGGCAATTTCTATTTGTTATAAGAACTCTTTATTATAAGCACTATTCCCGCGTTCCTGTGTCCAAGGAAAGACAGACGCTTGCTAAACCCAAAACGCGCATAGAACGCGCCGTAATCATGACTAATTTCGTGTTTTCATTTCCCATCTTGGCCCTGCGAGCTTGAAACTCAATGTTCAGCTGTAATGTAAGCTTTTTTTATAGACTGGATGGTGCGATTAAGTTGCCCGGTAGTATATGGTCGAGGGGTAAATCACTTCGAAAAAAGCGTACGAAATGATTTTTGATTTTTGATTTTTTTGTGATTTTTTTATTTTTCTGTGATTTTTTGATTTTTTCTGTGATTTTTTGATTTTTCTGTGATTTTTTTGTGATTTTTTGATTTTTTTTGTGAATTTTCTGTGATTTTTTTGTGATTTTTTTTATTTTTTTGTGATTTCTTTTTGATTTTTTGATTTTTTTGTGATTTCTTTTTGATTTTTTGATTTTTTCTGTGATTTTTTGATTTTTCTGTGATTTTTTTGTGATTTTTTTGTGATTTTTGATTTTTTGCGTGATTTTTTTTGTGATTTTTCTAAGAAGTGTACGAGATTTTTTCGAGTAATTTACCCCTCGTATATGGTAATATCCTTTTGCTTTACAGTCCGCCAGATTTACGTTGTTTTTGCCAGGTAAAAAAGAATGAAGTAATGTTTTTATTTGAAAATAAGGGATTCAAAATTTGTTATTGATGTTTGTTTCTCATTCACAATTATATTTTTCAACAACAAGTAGCTTTTTTCTTATTTGGATTTTAAACATTTTTCTTCAAACTGGACTCTCGGCGTCATCAAAAATTATTAGAAAGCAAAGTTCAGCCAGAAGTAGACTCTAGTCTAGCTGTTATATGTAGCTTCATAGAAAAAAGTCTTGTTAGACGCAATCTTTGAAGCCTTTTTTATCAAAAGGAAAAATTATCGTTCGGAAATTTGCTTTCAATTAGCAAGATTCGCAAATTTTTGCAAATTGAAGCTTATTAAATTTTTTAAAGAATCGAATAACAAATTTAAACATTTTTTGGGTAAGGTTAACCAAAACAAGCAACATGCTGAATGGACTTACCTGATGATGAGATTCAGATAAAAATAGGACCAACAGCAAGAGAGTAAGAAAGTGTAGTGAGCCGTCCAAAAAATTAGAAAAAACTGATGAAGCAATTTCACTCCAAAACCCCATTTTTAGGCACATTTTGGCCTAAATTTGCTCAAAAAAATGTTTTTTGAAAATAAGCCTTCATCAGATTTGAAATATTAATATTACCATGAACATATAAACGACTGGACATCCATCTCCTTTGTCTTTTTGTAGAAAAGGCTGCTAGCTTCGTTGCCGCCTCGTTAAAAGCATAAAATGAAACAATAGATTTTGATGATATACCACTTGGGAGTACCTTGCTAACAACGTCAAAACTTCGACAAAAGTCTCTGTTGTTCTACTCTTCTCAAGTCTTTTATCTATATCATAACAAAGATAACAGAGGCAAAATCATCGTCAGCTTGTCAAAACTCCGACTAATATTTCTAAATTTTGACTTAAAAGTGTCTAATAGTTTTAGAAACTTTGGCAAGCTATTTTTTTCAAGTCATAAAAAAAATTATTGAACTGACAAAAGGGATTCAAAAGTATACACGCAGTTGAAATTCTGCATTTTAGAGTTGAAAATGTTGATAAAATATATTACAAACTTGTGAAAAAATTCGAAAGTAATTTTTTTGTAGATTGGGAGTAATGTTCAAGCTCTATCAATCCTTTTACCTAAATAATTCAAAGAAATAAAATTATGACGGAATATTGTCGGATTTTTCATACCAATTTTGAAATACAGGCGGCAACGAAGCTCGCTTCAAAGAGACAATAAAAGATAGATGTCCAGTCGTTTATATGTTCATGATATTACCATTTTACATCAAAGTGCAAAAAATCAGAAGAAAATATCAATCCAATCGCCAGAAATGCTCTTTTCCCCTAAAAACGACATAAGGGAATTTCCCCAAATAAGAAGATCCGATTTTTACCACCAAAAAATTTTTTACGAAAAAAACAGCTTCGGCCACTTTTTATAGAACCTTGCCCTCTATCTTTATGCATAAAATCAGAAAAAACTAATGAAGCAATTTCACACAAAGTCCTAAAATCCCCATTTTTAGGCACTTTTTGGCCCCCAATTTTTTTTCGAAAATCGGGCTCCGTCACTATTTGGGAATCACAAGTTTGCATCACTGTGCCTAAAAAAATAACGAGCCTAACCCGAGAAAAGCTGGTAACAGACGAACGGATGGACGAAAGAACATCACCCACCGGGGTAGGTCCAAAAATAGTCTGAATCGCTGGCATCAATAGACATTCAGACCTAGAACCTCTTCAGGATAAGCAGAAGCCTAATAGAAATGTGTTTCAACAGAATGTCTGCAAGAAGTACACTGTATCGATTCTGTTTTACTTAAAACTAGAAAACGGAAAGGCCTTTGGGATACCTAATGCAAGAAAAAAACTCGATTCAAGTTTGTTAACTTCTCGAAATTCAGAGGAAGGGTTAATAAAATGTTAATATTTGGGTTTTATGAAGCATTGAGGTACGAAGTAGAAGGATCTGCAAAGTCAATGAAACTTATTCCTCTTTATATCTATGTTCATATCCTACAGTTCTACAGATTTAATTCAAACGATAGAAAATGCCAATCGCTAATCTATTTACAATCACCTTAAAAAACATAAATAAATATGAAAAAAAAAACCAGGAAATCTTTTAACCCGCGGGAATCATTGCAATTTCGCCCATGACAAAAACAACACCCTGTTACCAGTCTGTTAATTTTTGTGGTGGATAAGCTTCACTCTGAGAACCTAAATATCGTTCAACATTTTACAAAAAAGTTTTTGTAGGACTCCGTTTTATTAAATTAGGTTATTTTTAGTGTATTAGGCTCTTACAGAAAGTGTTCGTACATAGGGGTGGAGGATATATTATTGTCCGGACTAAACATGTTCTGTTTTGGGATAATTTTGCTGTCTGGGAGCAATTTCGAATTTCCAGGGGTTCAAATGATGCTTGTTCGAGGTAGGGGGGGGGGGGTGTTAGACCTTCTGTCCAGGGTGTCAAAAGTCACAATGTCCGGGTGTAAATTTCCAACCTCCCCATATTCATTTATCTATGGAAAAGCCCATTGTATTGAAATCACAGATCTGTGAAGCCCGAAGGGCTAGATTTGCGGCTTTTATCGAAAAGTGAAGCCAAGTTTTGGTAGGATTTCCTACCAGAGTCACGTGACTAAAATATGCAATTTCACCGGTTTGAGAGATGTGAAACAGCGTTTGCCGCCTACTTTTTTTGATCTCGCGCTCCGAAAACAATTAAAATGCTAGATCCTATCCATTGGCACGAAATTTAAAAAGTCAAATTTTTGCTTCACTTTTTTTTGTTGGAGAAAGCTTAAAGTTGCCTATCTAGCCCTTCGGGCTTTACAGATATCTGTGATTGAAATTCTAGCGAAACGTTATTTTTTGAAACAGTAAGCACAACTATTGAGTTTCAAGACCGAAGGGCGAGAGGCAAAACTTTATCCCTTCTCAGGCAAGAAAAATTGAAGCCACTTATTTCCCATCCAAAACGCGCATAGAACGCGCCGTAATCATGACGACGGATTGTATCTGGGGGCACCTTTGTTTTTGAGGACTAAATTTTTTGAAATCTAGCGATAGTTTCAATCCGGCATTTGTGTAAAACTACTAGCGGGCGTTCTGGATGGGAAAGAAGTGGTTTCATTTCCCATCCAGGAGTCTCGCCTCTAGCCCTTCGGACTTGAAACTCGATGAGCACAACACTAGAGGACAACTACTAATCAAATATAAACACAAAATCTAATCCAGAATATAATAATCGATTCAACCAATATTTGTATTCATCATTTTAATACGGTTCATTCCGCTAGAATTCCTTCTATTTTACTTTCAATTTCAATTTGTTGTGCTTGTTGCGTATCCTGTTGAACAACGTGTTGCTGTGGTTGAGGTGTGTGTTGTTGCTGACCCAACGGATAATTAGCGACCATTTGGTGATGTGTTTGTTGAGTCACTTGGTTTTGTTCTTCAATGTGATGCGCGTCCGTTGCTAACACATTATTCGTTCCAGGCTCTTGTCCGTGCACTAGAGTGTTACCTCCTTTGAGAGACGCTCGATGTTCATTTCGCAGACCAGAATCGATTGCCGTGATACACTCTTTGCGCCATGTTATGTCAACGAGGTTCGGACCACATGGGTATTTATTGAAAGTGGCTTCCTTGACCGCCGCTAATTTTTCAGGATCCAGCTGTTGTTTATTTTGCGCGCGCCCGAAAACGCGACCGGTGCAGTTTCGATTGTAGCGTTCCTCTTTGGAGTAAATAGCGAAAGTTAGATTCTTGGCGAAGTTAGCACGCGATCGACTTTCAATGAAAACTTTCTCGATAACAGAGGCTGGAATTGGTGGAGAAAGCGAGTGATTGGTTGAACTGCTGGTAGAAGGTGTATCAGCCAATGGAATAGTGAGCTCGTCTGTATCTTCGTCTGTTTGCGCTTCCGCAAGAATGTAATGCTGATTGGTACTGGGTACCCAGAAATCAACTGCTAAAAGAAAACATGAGAAAGAGCTAAGCCATTGTACGCAATATCTTATTAAGTGGTGAGGCTCACCTCAGCACCAACAGATCGAACAGAAAATGGAATCGACTTCCTTAAAAATAACTACTTTTTCGGATAACGTATTTACTTTTTAAATATTTTGTCAAAATTCTCCAAATGCAACGAAATTTTACCCCTAGAAAGGTAGATACACTTGAAGATGAGCAAAGTTAATGACAAATTACACCCACATCCGCCTGTTTTTCCTTTCAGCATTTTGAGATCGTTTGATGTAGCTTGGGTAAGTTGTTGAGGATTACGACCAGAAAGTGTCAAAGCGTAGAACTCTTGTTGTTGTTGTTCTTTGGCTGCTTGTACGAGAGAATAAGAAGGAGGGAAGCCTTCCAACAGAACGGCTGTTTCCCCTTCCGTGTCTTCATCAAGGTCGGTCTTTTGTTGCTCATGTTGCTGAGAGGTGTCTAATAGAAGAACAGTGAAATACATACAACATAATGAAAAAGCTTAAAAAATAGACGATAACATAGAATAGGCATTTTCATAAACCATAATATGAAGAACAACGAATGCCTAGGAATTATAGAAAACTCTTAGAAAATATTGAGAGGTCCATTTTCTTCGTCATAGAATGATCGGAGACACAAAGATGCACTAAACAACAGACAATATTCGTGACATCATCTATGAAAGGATCTATATGTGACAAAGGGACAAAGCACCATCGTGTAAACGGGTCCCTATTCTTTGAAAAAATGAATTAATATGATTTTACTGTTTTAGATCTTTTATTAGAGGAAAAATTTTGAGTACCGTTCATGACTTCTTCGTATTATGGGAAACGAAAACGAACAACGAGCTGAAACATACCAGGCGAGTTCTTTTGTTCCGATGGATTGGCATCAGTGACATTCGATTGTGGATTAACTTCAATGGTTTGTGTGGCTGCTGGCAATTCAGTGGCAGGGGGTAGAGGGTTCCCTTCAGCGTCCAAGGGAATGTTCAAATGTTTGATCACCACATCTATCTTTGAATGGAGTGATTCAATTGACTTCATCAACGTATCTGCAATATGGAAATAAATTTATCAAAATTTTATCTCAAGAGTTGTAATAAGTTGGTAATGAGTGATCACCACTGCTAATTAGTTAATATAGAAAGGAATGATCTTAAAACTCAGTAATAAAATTCAAAATTTATATTATTAGAAAACCAAAGAAAGTGGCTAACTTACTGAGTTGAGTTATTTGTGCAGTATTTGAGTTACTGTTATTGCTGTTATTAAAGCTCAATGTTTTGATATGAGATGGGATTTCGATATGGAGCCCTGCATTTCCCTGAGGGAAAACCATTTGTTGAGCATTGCTTTGTTGCTGGAAGGCTGATATTTGTTGCAGTTCTTCATTGGAAAGTTGAGCGTTTTGGTCACTTAATGCCTGACTAAGTTCTATTGTTTGATCTAAATAAATAAAATAAAATAATGACATATATACATTAAAATCAAACAGGGATAGTCTTTTTTATTATAGTTTCAACCCAACAAGAGATGGAGCCCAGAAGTCCGGTTTTGCAAATCAATGACATTGTGGTCATGTGGCCAATTCTAGACAGAAAATGTCCTTATTAAGGGCAAAGATGTTGAAGAGGTGTTTGTAAAATTGCATTGAGAAAAAGGTTTTTCGGTTTTTTAAAAGTGATTTTTTCAATTTTTCGTTGCTCAATAACATAAAAGGTCTAAAATAATATGTAAAAAGATCCTGCATCGAAGCCGAAACACAAGCCAGAAAAGGATTACAAAACCCCTGTTGTAAGTTTGTTTACATATGACTTGATTTTAATATCTGCATTTCCAACAAAAACCAGTTGAAAACAAAACTAAACGAGGCACAGTGGGCCTACTTATCGCGAGGGTGTCAAATTACCATGTGTTCAATAATAAAATCTACTTTTCTTTTCAAAAGCAGCAATAATTGACGAGAAAACGGCAATTTTCATTATTTACTTTTTTTATTTTTCTGCTGATTCAACAATTTATCGTTGAAAAAGTTGCCGTTTTTAGCAACAATTGCCGAAAAAAGAAAAATTTGCCATTTTTATCTTAAACACCCAACTGGTCAGTGATTTTAACCCTTGAGACTAGAAAATTATTCAAAAATTGCCTGTCCTTGAAAATGGAGCACACTCTGTCCTTGAAAATGGAGCACACTCTGTCCCTGAGATCTTGATGATTTTTACCATATATATACTCTGCAAACTAGCATTAGTTAGGATCATTGAGATTCTCTAGATTTTTTTACCAATCAAATCATTGATTACGTGTGCGTGCGACTTAAATTCTTTTGAACGGAGATAATCTTACTTTGGAACATAGCTGAATTATTTTTGGGTCATGTTTGAAAACATTCTTTTAATCCCAACATTGATTGGGCCACAAAATTTTGTATTTTCCATTCAAAAACTTTCCACGAACATGCCCGAGCATGACCTGAGATGTTCCAGACTTTTCAAGTTCAATATTGCACCGAGTCAGTGCTGCAAATAACGGCGGATGCCGGGTAATTACCGGTTATTTCGTAGTTTCTACCGGCGATTCTGAAGCTCAATTTTTCATTTTGTCCGTTTAAAATTTAAAGATTAGAGGCTTAAATTAATACTTAATAGCGCTTCTAATTAAAATAGGAACAGTTTTTAAATTAAAATAGGTGTTTAGCCAATCTAATAATTCAATAAGTCAATCTGTAATAACAGACTACAAAGATGGTTCCGCCAGACCCCCTGCTCGTTACACTCGAAAAATTACCGGCCAACTGAAATTGCCCTATTTGCAGCACTGCGAGTAGAGCTCGAAAATTTTAGGCCATATCATATGGGTGGTCGTTGGTGCCATTACATTGACTGACGATTAGAAAAAATCCTTAATCAAAACAAATTATAATGCCATGAAAAATATCTACATGTGGGGATAAATCCAAAGCCCTAGCCTAGCTTACAAAACTAGTGGAAAAGAAATAAAGTCTCACCACTGATGTTGACTTCTTCATTCTGTAGTTGATTTCTTCCATCATCTGCAATGTATGAGGTGACATCCATCTGCTGGTCAGAGTGTCTCTTCATGTGATCAAGAAATGCAGGGATTCCAGTGCATGTTGCATTGCATGTTTTGCATTGAAACTCCTGCTGTTGGAAAACATCACTCTTATTCTTTGAGCCATACCTGTTCTTGAGCTTCAGATTGTTCTTGTGAAAACGTACATGGCTCAAATACGTGCCATGGTTTTTGAATGTCTTTCGACATTTTTTGCATCTTCTTAGCTTATCTTTAGGTGTAGAATTACTTCCAATTTTTGCATGCAAAACATTTGTAGACAATACAGTGCTGACCAACAGAGGTTGACTAGAATTACTTGAATGATTAGAACTTTCTGAGTTTTCCATTTTGGTTCCCGAGGTTAAAACGAGCTTTTCCCTTCAAAACGCGAGAGGCGAATCATCAACGAAATGGAAATTCAAGATGGTACCCACGATTCAATAATGACGTCATGTACACGGTGACGTTGCGCCATCTAAACCGTACGTAACGTAAACGGCCAAAAAAGGAGGGTCCTATAAGAAACTTTTTTGCTAGAGGATGAGCAGAAGCCTAGGCGAGTGTGTGATAGCTTTGGTGATCCCTGTGTGATCAAGAACAAGTGAAGTCTCTTGAAATCGAAGCTCTGTAACTCGAATACCTCCTTATCTTAACAACTAGAACAAGTTTTATCGTCCTTTCAGCTAACAATGCCTTATAAACCTTACTCCATAACTCGAAAGCTCCATATTATCAATTAATTCGAATAAATTTGTGTCCCCCATGCGCGTTCGAGTTATAGAGACTCCACTGTATAATTATCTTAACACAACTAAATAATCTCCCCTGGGGCTAATAGTAGGGGCTGCAAAAAACTGTCCAAAAATCACTCATATTCGAAAATATAGCTTATCATGGTCTTCAGGTCGGATCCTTATTTTCCAATATCCGACTTTTTAAAGAGTAAAATTTCCATCAGCTTTTCAGCTTTTAGTGTAGTATGCTATTGGTTTTGATCCAAGTGAACTCGACAGTGCCAAGGCATACGCCTTCTTGATCTGTAAAGGTGGATGGACGAAAAGTTGAATGTAAACAACAACGGTTTGGAGATCGGAGGAATAAAATTTAGATTTTGGCCTACAATGTACTAAATAGATGACTAGTATGCCTCAATGCGCCATACACGCTTTTTTATAAGAATAGTGTACTTTGAGTGAGGGTCAAGTATTCTTAAGAAATTGCCAAAATTGAGGGTGAAATATTCTTAACGTATTCTTGCTTTTTTAGACTTGACTTTTCTACAAACATGAGAAATGATCAATTTAACAAAGGAAGCAATTTTTTTTGTTAACCAAAAACGACTGCTATTCTTTTTTAAAAAAGCGTGTATTTGTTCAAACTTATTTTGCTCAGGAATAAAGATTTGAAAGTTTGAATCAAATAAAAGATTCATTTTATTTTTTGAGCTGAAATATGCATGTTTTGCCAGACTTTGATTCATCATTCTTCGTTATTTAAAAAAAATCATCCCAATTTACCAAAAAATCGTATCATTTCGACAGGTCAGAATTCTTATTTGAACCAATACCTACACATTGTAGGTATTTCTAGGTATTTTAGCGTTTTGCCGAATTTAAAGTTTGGGCGAGAATGACATTTTCAGACTTTCTACTTTATCTAATCGGATGTTTCTTTGGGAGGGGTTCTGAAGGAAACATGTTCATCTTTAAATCAATGCAGTAGTTTATTTTAACAAAGATAATTAATTTCTGTTAAAACAAAATATAAACAATTCATTTTCAGTGTTAAAATTATTCGTGATGTCAACAAAATCTGATTTTTAATTCTCAAAGGACATTTACTGAGCAAGTAGGATAAACGAAGCAAGTTAAGGCCCGTAGAATAAACGAATCAAATCATTCATTAGCGCAAGATGGTCTTGATACCGCTAACCAGCTCAAAGATCAGCCTCAGGTTCATGAATTATTTAAAGATGGCAATTTACATTTAAAAATAATTATGACTTTGAATAAACACGCAACCAAACCAAGATTACAAGATTCATTATACGTATACGGGGCATTAAATTTATTTTTACAACATATAAAACTACTACATTCGAATTATCACGTGGTGTGTTTTAACCGTTGATGGATTTGTAGACGAGTTTACGCGTCTTGAGAACACTCCACTTGTGTCGTTTGTAGTATAATAAGATTCCAGCCATGAATGAAAGAATGGTCAAGACCTGAATCGAAAACAGATAATGGTGTTAAAATTGTTTCCATTTAATTATTTTTGAAGAAGGACCTGCTCAATTTTAAAGACGAAGAATTAGAATAGTTGTCATTCATTTATGTGAAAAATGGTTGAAAAAAGATAAAACTGAATTAAAAAACACCAGAAGGAAAGCAATGGGAAAGTAAAATGACCTCACCTTCATTCCCATACGTTTACGTTCGTCAAAGTGAGGTTCTATGAAAGAAAACGGAATGATCAATTCACAAGGTTGTTGTTAAACTATTATATATTCTTCAACATCACTTTAGACAGCTACAGAAGGCTCATAGTCAAGACATTTTCTCTTTTCTTTTTTTTTGGGTGATGCTCTAATCTAAGAAGGTACTTTCTATAAGATAATATTTTGTGGAGCTTCAGCAGCAACTTACCAGTTACGATTTTTAATAATGTTAGTTCCTAAAGTGGCTCTTGAACCGTAGATATATTTGCTCTAACCTAAGGAGGTGCATACTGTAAGATAATATTTTGAAAACTTACCAGCAGCCCAGACTAAGAAAGTGCTGACATCTTTTGCCATTTGAGCGACTGTAGCAGGGGTTCCTGAAAAAAAACAACAACAATTGTTTGAAAGTTTACTGTTTACGTCAAAGAAAATCTGCATTGAGGGAAATGACTGTATCACTAGCTAAACTACAGACACTGAAAATTCAGAACCATTTCACTAAATGTTAAACATAGTAAGTATATTCTTAACCAACGACAAGAAATTCAACAAACAAATCTTACCATCATCATATTCCATGACACCAGGATATAATTGTTGAGCCATACCAATAGCTTGTCCAGGGAAATACACATTGTACGCCTGTCCTTCACGTAAGTCAATACCTGCCGGTGGATCCTCACGGTATCCAGTCAACAAAGCAAAAATGTAATCCTGAAAGGTAAAAGATGGATTGATTGTATATTAGAATGCGCAGACAAGTGCAACCTTTCCAAAAAAATGTTAAGTTTGATTTGTCTACAGAATTTTCCTCTGGTACTTAGCACATAGAGAAAGTGTCTACTTCGCATCTATTGTTTTATTTTCAAAACAAAGTTAAAAAGCATGCGTATATTTTTATTTTATAAACTGTTAGCCATTATTATACCTAAAACACAAAGAGGAATGAATACGTAGTGGTGGTACAGTCACTTTCAGTCGGGGTTGTGGATGGTGAAATTTGTCGTTCTCTTTGAAATTTGTCGTTCTTTTTTTACGAAGTAGGCACTTTTTCCCCTCTTATAGTGAAAGTGCGCGTTCACATTAACTGATTTTTATTTCTGGCAAGCATCAGAGTCATTACTGAGGTTAAGCATACCAAGATAACCACGACGACAGACGAAAAATGTGATAGGCTAGTGAAAATACGATATTTTATTGGTTGAAACTCACTAGCCTGTTAAATTTTCGTTCGTCGTCGTGATTTTACCGATTTACTTAACTTCACTATTAACACACGGAAATAAAATATCAGGAGGCTTCCAGCAAACAAAGAACATATTTCTCGATCGCATTTATCCTTCCTTTTGATAATATTGGCACTTGGGAACGAATGAGCAGTTACTGAAATTTTCTGCTCATTAGCTTTAACGTGCCTGGAAGTTCCACCATCGGCAAGGAATCGTGACGGGAATCGTCGGAATTTGTAAGATACGTAAAAAAATTGTTTCAAAGTTAATTCAATAAGAAGACATAAGCAAATATTGATTTGGCTCAAAATTCACACATTTTCAAAATACTCAAGAATCAGCTTTTTAGTGTCATTTTAATTGCACTCTATTTATTGAACAGAAAGAATCTGACATTAACCAAAAATAAAACGGTTAATTGAGATTTAGAAATGTGCCTTACTTCTCCGCCATGACGAGCGAGAGTTATCATACTCAAATCGGGTGGGTATGCACCATTATTGGCGGCACGGGCGGCTTCCTCGTTAGCATATGGTTGTGGGAAGTAATCGGATAATTTTCCTGGTCGTTCAAACATGTTACCATCTTCATCAGGGCCGTCGACGACTTGGATTTGTTCAGCTAAAGTTTTGGCTTCCTCTTCTGAATGCGAGACACCGACCAAGTGACGATAAGCGATGTATTCCATACTGTGACAAGCGGCGCAAACTTGTTTGTATACTTGGTAGCCACGACGAATACTATTTGGGAAAATAAAACAAATAAAAATTCATCAAAAAATGATTAAAGCTTTCAAGCAGAATTTTTGCTTGGGAAGTGTTGTTGAATAAGAAAGGGTGCTAAAAGCCTCAAAGTTCTTTTTAAAATCAATTATCAGCCCAATTACCAATACAAATCGTTTATAATAATAATAATATATACCTTCCTATACCTTCCAATACAAATCCTTTATTAGAATTTGAATTTAAGTTGCTCCTAGCAAATTTTCAACTGCACATTTCTTTTATAGAACTCGAAAAAAATAGCAATTTTGTACTTTTTTGAAATACAATTCAGACTGGAATACAAGTTGTTCCGAAATATTCAATACATCTAAGAATGCAATTTAATTACCACTATCTTAGAACAAAAGAATTTTTTTTCTTAACAGTGAAACGAAGATGCGATACCATAAACAAAAGGAATATAAATTAAGCAAAATAAATTACGATAATTAATAAGAGAATATGGATACCTTGCGTGGTCAAGTGATTCTAATGGTCCAGAGTGACTCCATTCATATTTTGGTGGATGTAAATTATAATCACTGGCGTATAACGTGGCTCCCGCACCAGCTACTGTGGTAGCAAGTGCACCAGCGGCAACCCATGGCTGTCGAAAAATAAAAAAATTGGTCAGTTTTCCAATATGTTCAACAAACAAGAAATTGATGTTAAATATACATAGACGGTCAGAGTTGAAAGGATTATGTACTTAAGTTATGTGACCAAGTTTAATTGCAAAAAACTTAGTAAAATTAGAAACTTAGTAATTTACATGCAACCATGATTTACACAAAAATGTAAAAAATGTAAACATTAAGTGTATCTGAGTGTATAAACTTTCGCGGGGATCAAATTTTCACAAATCACAAAATCTTTTCCGAGAAACATGTTTCACGTGTAAATATATGCTCAATATGTTTCGCGATTCCATTCAATTATGTCTAAAGAAAAGGGTTAAAAAAAGAAAATAGCTGATTTCGCTTGAAAAAAACAAACATCTAAGTTGAAAAAATAGTGACAAAAATAGTGACACGTGTTCTTGAAAAATCTCAACAGAACTTAAATTTTGCCTAAAAACTGGGAAGTGATAAAAACGGATTCCGTCCGGATTGCCATGGATTGCCCCGGATTCTCGGGGATTGCCACGGATTGTCTCCGGATTGGCACGGATTGCCTCCGGATTGCCTCTAGGGTTCTAGGAAAATTGCCCCCGAGAAAATTGCCCCCCGGAAAACTGCCCCCGGAAAGTTGCCCCCCGGAAAATTGCCCCCTAGGAAAACTGCCCCCTAGGAAAACTGCCCCCCAGAAAATTGCCCCCCAGAAAATTGCCCCCTAGGAAAATTGCCCCCGGAAAATTGCCCCCCCCCGCCATCTTTTTTTCCACTTTTTTATAAAATCCAATGAAACTTCAAATGGCCATTGTAGCTGTAAAATTAAGTAGTTTTGAATTACTCTTAGGGTACCTAGTAAACGGGGGTCAGCGGGGGTGGATTGGAAAAAAGGCTAAAACAGCATAATCCGTACAAAAAAGAAGTTTCAGATTCCGAAAAATTGATAAGCGGAGGAGGGGTTGGATCAACAATGTCCTGAGTAGAAAATTTTCGAAAAATAGATTATTTTGGTGGGAACTTTTTTTGGGGAATACTGTAATTAATTTTTTAACTGTGGATGGAATTAATTTTAGCGAATGACAGCGCAAATCTGTTCTATTTCATCTTATTTTGAGCAACTTTGTTGAATTTCAAGGGTTATTTAGCCAAGAAAACTGAAATTTTAATTTTGGTGGGAACTTATTTTGGCGAGTTAGTAAAAATTAGTTCCCTTAGCTTAAGATAGCACGGATAGGGCGCTTAGGGTTAAGAAATGGGGAAAGATTTTTTTGAAAGTGATTTTATTACTCGACTATCTTTCTCCACCTCATACAAAACTTGTAAAAGTCGTTTTTGAGGCGTCTTTTTTCTTTAAGAAAAAACTAAAAACTAAAATATGCAAAGCAGATCAATGGTCAGCGTGAGGAATATAGTAAGAATAAAGTTATCCATTCCTTATGACCAAGAAATTTTGTAAAACCATAAAGAAAATACTTGAATAGCGAAAGAAATACAGTATAAAACACATTGAAATTGACTATCGCTAAACAGAGAAAACGCTTTCTCTGTATTCCATGGTTAAACCACATTATTCCTTATAAAAAGCGTCAACTTAATGAAAATTACGACTGCAACCTGCAACCGTTGGACCAAAATATAGCCCCAAAATATTCTAGATCTCTTAATCCGTTAAGACGCGATCACGTAAAATTGCATAATCCAAAATCTCCCAAATGTTGAAAATTGAGTTAGATTTAGTTTCGAAAAATGGAAAAATAGGGGGCAATTTTCCGGGGGGCAATTTTCCTAGGGGGCAATTTTCTGGGGGGCAATTTTCTGGGGGGCAATTTTCCTAGGGGGCAATTTTCCGGGGGGCCGTTTTCCGGGGGGCAATTTTCTGGGGGGCAGTTTTCCGGGGGGCAGTTTTCTCGGGGGCAATTTTCCTGACACCGCCTCTAGAAACGCCGGATTGCCTCTAGAAACGCCGGACTGCCTCTCTTAAGTCCACCGGGATGAACCGAGGTGAACTCATCTGTTGATTGAACCTAGTGACCCATCTGGTGAATCGAGGTGAACCCAATTAACCTAGCTTGGAACGGTCAGGGTTCATTACACTGTCAAATTTTTTTTTTCATTTCGAATTGACCTTCCTTGATGGAGGAAAGATGTAGAATAGGAGCAAAGATGACACAACTAACTAAGAAGCTCAATAAATTAAAGATGTGGCACCATTTTCGATGCTGGCTCTTATTGAAGTTGAATTTAATGATATTTTGAATTAGTCATCTTCATCAATATGTATGGAAGGTAGATAGGGCAAGTAAAAAAGAACTGAAAATATTTTTGATTTTGAATTATGGCTCCTGCCCTATTGTCTACACCCTTCTGACCCGTTCATTGTGAAAAAATATTTCCAAAAGTTGGTAGCTTTGAAAAATTGATGAGTTCATTTTGAACATAATTCTTTAATTAGATTCGTTTTCCAGCAATCTAGACACCTTAAAAATTGCGAAATTTTTATATTTCTCACTTTGCCTCCTCAAAATGAAAATGCTTCCTACGGGCCTGGACTTTTTTTTTTTTCGGAACGTAATATACTAGAGAAATTAAATACAAGTCGGTATTGAAAAATATAAATTATACTATATACCGGAGCCTGTCCCGGCATGGATCTTTTGGATTTAAATAAAATTCTACTAGAATTATGGATTATGTATAAGAAAGGAAGAAAAAAAATTAAACTTCATCTTGAGGGAGTCGTACTCTACCTCTCGATCCACGGATGCATCTCACTGTAGATCTAACGAGCGAGAAGCATATGATAGTTCTAATGCTGTTAGTAACTTTTGAGAAAGTTTCATGTCTTTTGTCTGCTATCATTTCAGCTAGACGCTTGTAAAATAACGTACATTCACGTCCCATCGCCCCATTTGCCGCAAAAACAAGCGGAGAAAAAGTCCCATTTTCGGCTTGCAAAATACGTTCACCATATTGTCTCTTCTTTTCGCGTTCATTGGATGATAAGCAGTTCTCAATTTTTGAATTGGTGTACCTTCGAGCAAACGGGTTGAAAACCCTCACATCAAAAAATGCTCTTTGGCCAGCAGTCCAAAAAATGGACTTTGCGAAAAAACTTTGAAAAATTGAAAAATCCTAATTTATTGTTCTTCAGGAGTTTCTAAAATTAACAGAAAACCCCTAAAATTTAAATTTAAATGCAATATTCGGACCATCTTGAGGCATTTTGGCTGGGTCAAAATCAGTTTTTTTCAAAATATTTTAGTTTTTATAAAGTTCTACGTAATTTAACGTAAATTCAAAACCGCAAAAATGTAAAGAGATTTTGCCTTTTTTTCGAGTTTTACCCCTTCGAATTCATGAGAACGAATTTCGGCACAGAACATTCTCTCTAACTTGTAATTAGACCCCTGCCCGCAGAGTAAAATAAACTTTCTTGGTTTCTTAGACCATCATGGTCGAAACATATTGAGATTTTAATGTATTTTAACGTTATAGACAGAAGAGTCTCTTTAGCTCGAACCTTTATAACTCGAATGTCTCCTTAATACAAGCAGGTTTTTCTCTTCCCTTCGTTGACAATGCCTTATAAACCCTACTCCATATCTCGAAATTTCCTTAACCCCTCTATCAACTCGAACAAATTTGTATTTCCTACGCATGTTCGAATTATAAGGATTTCGAGAGCGAGAGGTCGTGGGTTCAATCCCCACTCGATTCGTTACCTTTGAGAAAACTGGGAAGTACATTAGTGCAGGATCCGTTGATTCATTACCCATAAGTAATACGCACTTGATTTCACACAGTGACTGTTGATGGACTAGTTGTCCGAAATCGGGGCTTCGTTGGGCTAATGCCTCTCCCCAATGTACATAGCTTAACAGTTCTCTCAAAGTTAGCGGGTTGGTTGGAGATTAGACACTAGCTGTGTCTCAGTTCGTGGCAATTCCATTGATTCGTAGAATTCAGGTACCGGATGGTGAACATTGAGCACGTCGCTCCACTCGTCTACTACGAACTAGTGTAATAGCAACGAACCGATAGCGCAGTTGGGAGAGCAATCGCCCGGCAAGCGAGAGGTCGTGGGTTCAATCCCCACTCGATTCGTTACCTTTGAGAAAACTGGGAAGTACATTAGTGCAGGATCCGTTGATTCATTACCCATAAGTAATACGCACTTGATTTCACACAGTAATTAGATTTTAATATTGATTTTATTTTTGTCATGACCTTTATTGTTTGTTATGACCGTTATGACTTTTCTAACTTTGTTAAAAAGACGCTTCATAATATGACATGATTTTGGGGAATTAAAAAATGACCCGTCCAATTATTTTTGACTTCAGGCTGCTTGACTAATAGCATTCGAATAGCTTATCGAACACAGTAAAACGTTGAATTGGAGAGCGTCAGTGTTTTAATTTTTGCTAGCTTTTTTAGCCTGCAGTCAGTGGCGTTGTGGCAGGGGGGGGGCGGGGGGCCATTCAGCGCGCAATCAATGCAGAGAAAGTAACCAAGACGACAATCCATGACAATCCAAGATCTTGGATTAAGTTCAAAGTTGATATTTTAATTCCCGTCGTTGAAAACACAACTCAGAAATGTCATAAACGCTTTTTAAAAAGAATCAGTGATAGAGAATCAGTAAACATTAATAACATTAAAATCCGTCTATCATTTCGATTCCATTGAAGCATAGAGATAATAGATAGAGACAATAAGAGCCAGCATCAAAAAATGGTGCCACATCTTTAACGATTTTTTGAGCTTCTTAGTTAGTTGTGTCATCCTTGCTCCTATTCTACATCTTTCCTCCATTAATCAAGGTCAATTCGAAATGAATAAAAATTTTTGACAGTGTAATGAACCCTGACCGTTCCAAGCTAGGTTAACTGGGTTCACCTCGATTCACCACAGATGGGTCACTAGGTTCAACAGATGAGTTCACCCGGTTCACCCAGGTTCACCTATGGTTCCCCTGGTTTTCTAGAGGCAATCCCGGCGGGCTTAAAAGAGGCAATCCGGCGTTTCAAGAGGCAATCCAGCGTTTCTAGAGGCAATCCAGGGCTTAAAAGGGGAATCCGGAGGCAATCCGTGGCAATCTGGAGGCAATCCGTGGCAATCTGGAGACAATCCCTGGCAATTCGCAAGAATCCAGGGCAATCCGGACGGAATCCGTGTTTTATCACTTCCCCTAAAAACTTGCCTACAAAAATATTATACACTTAGGCTATTGATCAAAGTGATTCAGTAGCAAGCAAATACTTTGAGGACTTACCAAAGAAGAAGATTTCTTGGAAGTTTTTGTACTGTGTTGTGCAACCGAAGATTTTACAATCTGAAAAAAAGTGTTAGAATGATTGATTAGGCGAGACCAATTTAATTTGTTGTTCTACGGGCCCGACCGACCCTATTTTTGCTAAAATCAAAAAAATAATAATATTGAATTTCCACTACAATATATTTTACATACACACTAATTATTTGTAAGAATTAAACTTGAATAAAGCTGAAAATTAATTCAAGAAATTGAAAAATCATAAAAAGCATTCCATACACTAGAATTTTATTATGATATGAAAAACAAAGTGAATTTTTGATCCAGATACTTTTTGGAAAATTTTCTCGGTACCTTACCAACCCTGATAAATGAAAAATGTATTCTTATATTGCCGACCGACCTGGACCGACCCACCCATATTTTTCTAACGATCCGTCCGTAGAACAACAAATTAAATTGGTCTCGCCTTAAAGCAGATTAAAGCATTCCTATCAACAGGAGCAGAAATTAAGGTCTCCTTTGATCAAATTTTGTCCCCCCTGAGGTCATTATGCTGAATTTTCCAACAAAAAATTCATCCATGGATTTATTATAAGGACTCTGGATAAACATTCGATGCGAAAGACAACTGTCATGAATGTGTTATTATATATACATTGAATTCACTTCATTGTAATACAAAGGGCAAAATTCATTAATATCTGTGATTGCATGCCCAAACTCTCTGTTAGTGAAGTAGTTTGTGGATTCCAACACATTAGCAATGTTGTGACCTCTCTGGAATCAATGATTTTCCCTGAGCGGAACACCCATGTAGGGTTCATGCAGTCCACCGAACAAAGGGAACCCAGGACATGAACATCAGGCCCTTTGTTTTAGTTTTTTTACAGCAAAGCAATTGAAAAAAAAACATAGAAGTTGTGGGAATGTGATGTGAATAAATGTAGTACAGTAAGGCCAGTCAACTAACTTTCACCAAACTTTATAATGTTCCCTATAAAATATAAACAAAAAGATATGTTAACTTCTCCCCTCCAAAGGGTCCAGTTAAAAAACAAAATTCAACAACGAACAGCAAGATACATGCACCAAATGCCAACCACAATGTCCAATCATATCATAAAAACAATATTTCCCACCATCATGGTTGTAATAACATAAATTACATTTAACAACCACGAGCATTACATTATCATAATAACAATATCTCCAACCATCATAATCATAATATATAATACTAGCCGGTACCCGGCGTCGCACGCCGGTTAAGCTGTAGCTGAACGCAATAAAAGTCCTTTGGATGGAGACGATTTTTTTTGTTTAAGTCAAAAGTTATCAGGAAGAGCATCGTTTACTGTACCAGTGTCGTCTGAAACAACTCTGAATATGCCGTCCAGTTGAAATGACAATGACAAAAAAGTGGGAAAGTCTCAAAGAATAGTGCAACTTTTTGTTTTTATCAGATTGAAAAAATAAGACAATTCTAAGTTACTTATACTTTTTTAAAACCCTTGTCATAACTTTTCGATTTAAACATGTAAAATGACGTACACACTTTTTGACAGTAGCGACTACTTGAATGTTTTTATATGAAGAAAGAGATTGACTAATTTTCCCTTTTTGCTTTTTATCGCCTTTTGAATGTTGTCTTTGTTTGGTTTGACAACAGTAGCGGCCTGGCTTAATTTTCTTGGTGGTGCAAACTATGAAATTGGCGCCCCTGGTATTTTTGTCCTTATTTGCGCCCTCCATCATTAAGTGAAAATACTAAACTGTAAGAGCAGTGACTGGTTGAAAGTAACGCCCCTAATCTTTGAAATGGAAATTTTATACCAGGTAAGTCGATTTAGTCTATATTTTTGCTTTCTAAAACTCTTATCAGAAAAATTACCTGATAATCTTTAAACTTTCGCGCCACTGGTGTTACTTATTCTCTATTAAAGATCAATACAATGGCTGAAATAGGCCAAAAATTCTAAAGTTGGAAGGAAGGGTTATTTGTAATTTTGGAGCCGCAGGCAAAAGATTTTGGTGTAAGAAAGGTTAAACAGCTTAAAAGATCTTCTAAAACGGAGAAAGTTAGTCAACAAGTTTTGATCATTTTGGCAATCTCTCATTTTTTGGTTGAGCATTCTCTTTAACCCCTGGTGTTTACACAACACTTCTCTTACTTCTGATTCAATATTGATAGAAGTTTTGAAAAAATTCAAGAGAAAGGATGCAAGAAGGTAAAATAAAACGCCGCAGGCGAAAAAAAATTAACATTGTACTTATAGATACGCCAGATTGCCCAATTAAACATCAACAAAATTTTGGCGCCCCTTAAAAAGCTCTTTTGGCGCCCCTCTCAGATCTTTCTGGGTGGTGCACTGCCAGGCCGCCACTGTTTGACAAACTTTTTGATTGTTATGTCTGGTTATGTTTTGATTTACATTTGAAGTATTCTTTTCTATTAAAGGAATTTGTTTTGAAAAGAATTCGAATGTCATTAATAAATACGATCGTTAATTACATTCGAAAAGAATTTAAACAAAAGAAAAGAGAAAAACAAAAAAACGGGCATGCCTAGGCAGAAATTAAAATTACTAAATGTAGACGGGCCTTAAATTTCAAAACAAAGGCTGAATAAAGTCTAAACCAGGCTCTATCCGATCTGTCAATCAAAACAAACTTATCGAGAACAAAACATTGCTTGTGAAATCGAAAGTGACACACAGACAGAAAACAAAATGACATACGCGTTATACTAATAATATATAGATGATAGTAGTAACATATCAAAACCAAGAACATGACATTAATGCATAACAAGCATTAAATGAATAAAATAAACTTCTCATGATTTTGTGTAAATAAATATCTCACTCCTTCAAGCCAGTCTGTTGAAAGACTGTAATTCGCGCAAGGAACAAATTGGGGTATTGCGATATTGTAGTAGTGCACGTGCTACCCTATCGATGTTCAACGATCCTCTGTTGGTGTTTTCCAAGATAATGCGTTTGGCTCTCTTAACAGCAAGCTCAGCCCGGCCATTTGATTCGCTGTGATGAACCCCCCATGTTTTAAGAAACGATTGAAACTTGGTGGAAAAAAATTGTGGACTGCAATCGCTGACAATCTCTTCAAGCACTCCATAAGATGCAAAGAGTGTATGAAGGTTTGATAGAAGAGACGAGGTTGCAGTCGTGTTAGGTAGATGGTAAATATTGATCCAGAAACTGTAACGATCGACTGCATTGAAGTTCATTCTTCCTTGTTCAACGCCAAAATATCTCCAACGTGCAATGAGTGCGCACCCTAGCAATGGACCCAGTGAATTTTTTCCCCTCGTCTGACCTCCATCATCCATTTTTCAAATAAAAATATTCCATAAATATTCCGACCGTGTGTTTTGAGTGGTTTCAACTTATGACCTTTTAACACTGTAGCCATTGACACAAAATGACGCAATAATGATAAACAAATTTAAAATGCTGCGAATACACTATAGAATTGCTCGTAAAAAAATTAGCAATAAAATTTTTGAGTGAAGGAAATGTCATCGACACAAAAAGTTTACCAACTCTCTGACTCAATTTTAATCAAGAGTCAGTCAGGCTTTGGGAGAAACAAAGATGTTTTGTGATATTGCCGCCTTAATTAGATTTTTAATAATTTTTGGGTTTATAGTGGTTCAGCAATCAGGCAGTATAGACCTAACTCTTCATACAAAAATTACGACAAATAAATATTTGGACTTTGTACCCTATGCTGCAAGCAAGCACTTAAGCTAAAGCACTTAGCGGGACAAAAATCAGTTTTTTGAAGTTTGCAAAAAATGCCACATAGAAGATCTGGTATGTGAATAGAGCAGTAAAAGATACAACTTTTCTATTTTTCCATTTTTTTGCCAAAGCTCTAGGATCGAAAATAAAGGTATAGTGGCGTGGTGACAGGGGGGGGGCCAGGGGGCCAGGCCCCCCAGCGGTGCCCTTTTGAGAAGGGGCGCCCAAAAATAAGGTGCGTCAAGAAGGATTTTTCAGGCGCCAATATCAAAAGATTGACAAATAAAAAAACAAAAATGGCGCCCCTCATCACCTCAAAAACTCAAAATTTTCTGGCTTGCTTTGCTCGCACACTCCCTTTTTTGTGTTCATAATGAGCGTATAGAGAGGGGCGCCAAAAACAAAAAATCCTTAAAAAAGGGCGCCATATTTGCCTTGGCCACCCCAGAGAAATTTTCCCACCACGCCACTGGGTATAATGATAAAACACCTTTCCCGTAATTCAAACTTCTCAGAAATTGCCCGAGAAAATGTGCGCTCCACCATTGTTTATAAGATTGTTTGGGAGGTAGCTATAAGCAAAAAGCTTGTACCCAAAAATTTTAAAAATGTCAAAAAATGAAGGTCTTCAAATCTCTCTAAAACCTATTTTTATGGGAAGCTATGGTATTTTGTAGCAAAAAGCAAAAAAAAATAGAGCTTAACCTCGCTTTAGAAATTTTTTATCGCATTTTTTAGGTTTTTGTAAAATCGCAGGCCAAAATAGGAGAAAAAATCATCAAGTTTTGCATTTTCTTCTCATTGACTTCATTTTCAACCCCTACTTTTAACCATTTTTGAAATCTACATAGAATTTCCGACAATTTGATATATAACATGCATATGTTCCCGAAAAATCAACATAGGCTAAATCTGAGCCTGCTGCTACGGTACTGAAAAAACTGCTTTGGAATGATGTCCTTATTACAGGGTTTTTTTTCAGGTATAGATTCAAAAAACTTACCAAAAGGCCTCTTTTGCAAGCTGAGTCAACTTTCTATAGGACTTGGACTGGTTAATCTATGATTTGAGGCTTTCAAATCCATTTTTTCACTGACTAGTACTAGGTCAGAGTTTTTGTCACGCCGTGACGGAAAATTTTCAATAGCCTGTAAAAATCTATGAGAGTGGAATCAGGCCTTAATTTTCTCCATGAAACATCAACCATATAGTGTTAATCAGAAACCTAAAATAGAAATTCAAAAATCAACCCACAAGATTTTCTATAGCCCTTTTTAGTTTTTGTCACGCCGTGACGGAAAATTTGGGCCTATGTCAAAATTCCCCTATCTTTTCGTCAATTGTACTTGAATTGAGATTTCTTTGCTTGAAAATTCTTCAAATAGGTAGAGTATATCAGAATATGCAAAAAATAGAGTCAAAAATGCAGAATTACAATGAACTAGAGGTCCTGCAAGGTGGATTTTCTCATTTTTGATCAAAATGTTTTGTAGACTAATTTTGGAAAAACCCGGTTTTTTTTTAGGATTTAGCTCATGTTTTAACTTTCTAAGTTTATTTTTCTCATTCTAGCATGTATTTCTGACAACTTTACATTAAAATTATAATATTTCTTACAAATTCAGGAAAATAATTACGTATTTCTCATTTATGATTTTTAGCGTTTCATCACTTTTTTGGCCAAAAATGGGTCATTTTTAGGCCGAAATCCAAAAAAACCGGAATATTAACTTGAAAATAACCCTATCATGTTATATATCAGTGGAAGCGGAATTTTGAGTAGATTTTGAATATCCAAGTTTCATGTCCTGAAAAAGAACTCAACTCAAATTATTATGCTTTAACAGCTAAAAATAGACATGGGTACGAGCTTTTTGCTTATGGCTAGGTAAGCAAACGCGTTTTGCCTGCGAGGGGTTAGGGAAAGTGGGTTTTCAGCTTCTAACTTTTGATAGGCAAAAAATTTTAAGGGTGGTATTGTATCATGAATAGATTGAACATACTAAAATTTGAGGGGGTTTTGTTTGACAGAACTAAGAAAAGCTAAAAAAAAAAAAATTTCCCTAAGAAAATGCAGGCAAAAACTGGTTTGTTTACCTCTAGAGACCAAACGGTGGAGATCATCAAAATAATGCGCGCACTAGTTTTATGAATTACGGGAAAGGTGTATTAAATAC
This sequence comes from Clytia hemisphaerica, assembly GCF_902728285.1. NCBI lineage: Eukaryota > Metazoa > Cnidaria > Hydrozoa > Leptothecata > Clytiidae > Clytia > Clytia hemisphaerica. The sequence continues at coordinate 387,840 of NW_027103829.1, read as the reverse complement.
TATCCACTGATGATCCGCAGCACTATCGTAAAGCTAGAATCGCTTGGCATACTCTTTGCTTGAGAAGATGATTGACAGATTAATGTTTTTCATCCACGTGAGAGCTTGTGGGCGTTCTGCAAGTGTTCTCGACTCAATCCTCGGACCGCACTAAAAATGGTAGACCTAGCTGTGACAGATCATTTTGATGGAAGTTGTTGGAATGTTTACAACCGGACGTTACTAATCAATAAAATCGATTAGCGATTAAAATTGATAGCTAATTGATAATTAATCGATTGATTAAATATCGATTAAAAACAATAATCGATAAATAATCAACGCCTAAAAAATTGTGAGTATTATATCGATCAGATACCGTGAGATCGGGTAACTTGCATCAGTGGAGGCTAACATGTATATCCCTCAAATAAATGACCTGGCTGGTCATTAAAATACAAAGTTAAACCAAAACAAAAATGGTAGAGTAGACCTGCGAGGGGAGCTGTGTTGTTGACAGAAAATTGTTTGTTTTATTGTCAATGATGATGACAGGTTATTAATTTTGTTAGATCTGAGAAATTGAATTGATGTTTGTAAGTGCACTTTATAGTTTTGATTCCCATTGAAGAATCATAATTCATATTCTGGTTTTCATGTTATTAGATGCTGTTGTAGAGCTTTAGAGCTAGCCTATCAGGAAATTTTCTCAAGATTTTATCGAAATCTCTCATTAGGAACTTGATTCCAAATCAGTGTAGCTGGAACCTCAATATTCCGAGATTAGAAAAAGCTATACCTGTTATCTTTTTTCTTTAAAGAATCAACAAGCCATCAACATTGATAAATTTACACACATTTCCTCAGAAACTTTTAAAATTATCTGCCATTATGACTTTCATGAAGCCGTTCCAAAATTAACCAATCGGGTTATGTATCGTAATTCCTATGGGAGTTCTTTTCCGAAATTTGTAAAATAGCTAAGTTGGCAAAAAAACTTTTCCCAGGTGTTTGAGGAAAAAACAGAGCTGCTATCATTTGTTTTTTATTTAACCATATATTTAAATTTGCGCTCCAAAATACTTAAATAAATAATTTAATAATAATAATATTCAATATACTATTTGTATCCTCAGAAAATAAAAACCTACAGAACGACATAATTTATCATTTGGAATACCCCCATATTTGGACCATTCTATCGTGGGCGGAAACTAAACGTGGCACCCTCTGCAAGATTGCTGCCTCATCTTTAATGCCCGCGCGAGAATGCGAGCTAATCATTTTTTCTCACACGCTCAAGGGGAAAAGAAAAGTAATCGATATTCTTTGAAGGAAAAATGCCAGAAACAAACCCAAACACCAAAAGATGTATTTTATTGTTGACAATCAATCCTGTGAAGATGAAAAAATTTCTGCTATGCGTTTTTTTTCGGAACACTGAAAAACTCTAATTTCGACCTTCCTTAAAGTAAAGAGGTTGCAAGATTTGGGTTAGCGAGGAAAAATTGCTAAAAAGCTGGTAAAATTGTAATCTTCAAAAATTCAAGTTCCAACTTCACTGCTAAATTAGGCGGCAATCACAAACATCTTCGTTTCGTGTCGCCTGACCGACTCTCGAAAATTGAGTAGAATTGAGTCGGTGAGTCGGTAAATTTGTTAGACTTTTTCTGTCAATGTCCTTTCCTTCGTTCAAAAATTTTATTATTGCCGATTTTTTGCGAGCGATTTCTAGCGCATTCGCTTGACTTTTTTATCATTACATGCGCCATTTTGGGGTCGGAGAGGGGGGAAGGTCCTATTCCGAAGGGTATACAATTTTCCCCAGAAAACCTCTTCTACATTTTACAGATCATCTAAATAATGACGTAATGTTTCGAGCTCCAGCGCTGACCCTAACTGATAAGATTGAAATAATCAAAAAATCGAAAATATCGAAAAGGTCAAAAAGGAAAAATCGAAAAAGTCACTTTTGGCCATCCACAACCCCGTGACCGAAAAGTGACTGAACCACCCCTAGCGATTCATTTCTAATCGTTTAACACGGGAATTAACTACATTTGTGGTCTAAAAGAACGACAAATTACACATGCTTGTTGATGTCTGGTTTTTTAACTCTTCAGAATGGGACCTTTCTCTGACTGGTCAGATGTCACAGTGTTCAAAGGTCATAATTTTAAACCACATATTACACGCGGTTATTTTGGCTGCTGGCTGGCTGGCTGGCAGTTTCCTCCAAGAATGATGCACTCCAAAAATGGATGGAAAAATGGAAACCCGAAAATTTTTACGACCGACCGACCGACTCACTTTTTAGACCTTCTTAGACTTAGGTTAGGAGGACGCGAAATGAAGATATTTGTGATTGCCGCCTTAGCTTAGGCAGAAAAATAATTAGGAAGGTGACATACTGTAATTAAAAAGATTTTCTCCAGACCAGAATTTGTGTCTGTAACAGCGGGGCCGACGACACAGGATTTCCAAAGGCAAAAGTTTTCACCAAAATTCGAAATTTCCAAAGGTGAGAGAAGAAAATGTATGAATTTCCAAGGCAATTGAATTAAAGAAAGGCGAAAAAGAGTGGAATTTCCGATGCAATTTGCAAAAGTACATGAATTTTTATCGGATTTTCCGACCACCACTGGAAAAGAAAAATTATTTCCGAGGCTAGAAAAAATTAAAAAATGCACGTCTCGTCCGACGGGTCGGGGGGTAACAAAACTTTTCTGGAATGGCCCATTGTACGTTAAAAAGTATTTGTGACTTCTGGAGTTTCAAGGCTAAATGCTCTATAAGAGCTTTGAAGCCAAATCGACTGAACGCTCCTCTTGAGTGACAATCAAATTTTGTCAGGAATTTCGGCGCGACATTATGTTGCTGTTGGGAATTGAGAAAAAGATTCACCGTGCCATCGTAAAATTCATTTGAAATGAAAAAACTAAACTCAAAATCTCACCTTCTTTGCCGCGTTTTGGAGTAGCCTTGCTCTTGGAAACATTTCCTGTAGTTTAATGTTACAAAATTCCAGTTAGTGTTTTGTAGTTAGCTGACATTTACTACCTTATGCAACTCAAGGTTGCTTTTCTAGCTTTGCTCGCTTACCAGTCGCGTTCACCGTGAGTATAAACCGCTATCGTTATATAGTACTCGGTTGTGATAGTAAATACGCTTAAGATTACAGCTTATAATTACGTGATTGCAGTGTAATACAGTTTATAAATATCAAAGTATGTCATAGTTGTGTTCGACTGTTGGCTCTCGCTTGTCCGACAAAATGGCTACTCGACAATCAGGGAAGCCATTTTTGACTTGCCTCGTAATCAAGAAATGGCGTTTTGCGAGGGCGTAAAATTGGGTGGTTCAATTACGGTTAGTGTAAAACGCAGGTCACAGGTCACAGGTCGCATGTCACAGGTCACAGGTTACAGGTCACAGGTCACAGGTCAACAAAATGCAGACCGGAAAAAAGATAATAAGATCATAACATATACATAACATAACATCAATACATAACGAAAAAGTAATACACAATTGAATAGAATAACAACCTAGTGACACTTACTTACAAAAATAATGACAAAATCATAAAATATGAATGCCTAACAAGACAAAAGCACGAAAATATTTATCATGCAAAATGTGATGTGGATGGTGTGAATGGATAAAAAATGGCACCAAACAGAAGCTTGCAAGGTCCCTAAGAGAGTGGTTTTAGAAGGATGGAACTAATTAATTATTCAGTTATTATTTTAATTTTTGACAAAAATATTAACAGAATCATAAAATCTGATGCAAGAAAAGACAAAAACACGAAAAATATTTATAATACAGAATGTGATGTTGATAGTGTGAATGGATATAAAACGGCACCAATCAGAAGCTTGCGAGGTCCCTAAGAGAGTGGTTTTAGAAGGATGAAACTAATTAATCATTCAACTGCGTTTTACACTAACCGGTTCAATTACTGCATGGATGGACCGCGACCATGATTCCTTATTGATGGCAAGATAATGTAGTACATTCACCCGGACCAACCCATGCCATGGTGACTGAAATTGGGTAGTCAGTTAGTAGGCTGCTAGTCAGCACAGCGAAGAGCGTCCTTCCACCCCTCTAGTGTCGTTCATGTAAGTGGAGCGGAGAGGGGGCTCGGTGTGTCCGCGCGCCTGGGCTGACGCAGCTGCAATGATCTACTATATAATATAAAAGGCAGGGTATTTTCATTATTACCGATTTACAGAAAAAAGCCAAGCTATGAGTATGACGCACACTTTTGAAATGTCATCTTGTACCCTCTGCACTTTGATGTCATTATTCACAACCTCGTTCTCTCTGCGCATTTCCAGCTTTTTGATACTCACTACACACTGATAGCGCTAGATAATTCACTAGGGACTATCAGTACAAAAATAGATAAAATAGATTCAAAAGTGTACACGCAGTTGAAATTCCGCACTTTAGCGTTGAAAAATGCTTTCGAAATACATTGCAAATTTATAAAAAAATTGGAGAATAATTCTTTTGTGAATTACGAGTAATGTTCAAGCACTGTCAACCCTTTACATATGAACTTGATCCAAAATAAGTTTCGGATGCTTGGCGTTCCTGTGGCAGAAGATAAGCTTTACGGTCACAGCCAGGTTATTTGTTACTTAGGTATTGAAATAGACTCTGTGTCGTCTACCATTCGTTTGTCATAGGACAAGCTAGTTAAACTCAAGCATCTTGTGTCATCATGGTTGCAAAAGAAGAAGTGTACAAAGCGCGATCTCTTATCTTTGGTAGGTAAGTTGCCTTTCGCTTGTAAAGTCGTTAGGCCCGGAAGAGTTTTTTTGAGAAGGCTAATTGATCTCTCCACTTCTGTAGAAAAGTTGCATCATCACATCGACATTCCTTCCAGTGCGCGGCTTGATTTGGCTATGTGGTCAGAGTTTCTGTAAATTGGAATGGCATTTCACTTATTCCTGATCCTCCTTGTTTGGCCAACTCTCTCTCCTTTTTCACAGATGCTTCCTTTGTTGGTTTTGGAGTTTTCTTCTATGGACAGTGGATTTCATTAGCTTGGTCATACAAGGTTTCAGATTTCACTCATGTTGCTGTGCTTGAACTTTTTGCAGTTTTTGCAGCAGTTGCTACCTTTGAACAGAATCTTCTCAATAAACCAGGTAATCATTTACACCGACAATGAAGCCATTGTTTCTGTTTGGACATCAGGTTCTTCAAAGGATAAGCAGATCATGAGTTTGGTCAGGGAAATGTTTATTATCACGAGTCGTCTTAATCTTACTATTCGCTTCCAGCATGTGTCAGGCTTTTCTAATACCTTTGCTGATCTTCTATCACGTCTTTAGGTCGAAGCTTTCAAATAAATCTGTCCCAACTGTTCCCAGTCACAGCAGTCATCCCGCTATGGGTTATAGAGGTTTTGGACAAGACATTGCTACACTCTTAAGACAGTCGCTTACTCCTTCCATTGAATAGACATGCATGACAAGTATTCGCTCTTATGTTAAATTTTGTTTTTCATCACAGCTAAGATGTTTTCCAGTTGAGGAATCATTGTTGTGTTTGTTCATCTCATTTAAACGCGGTATTGCCGCCAAGTCAATCAACATTTACATGTATGGAATCTTACACCAAAATCGTATGCTGGGTTTTGATCTTTCCTTATGTCAAATGCAAATTGTTTTTCATCTTCTCCGTGGAATACGTCGTAGCCAAGACCACCAAGGAGACCAATCAAGGTCAACCACCTGAAATAGATTTCAAGCTTTCTAATGAAATATGACCTTCCAGTTAGGGAAAAATGGGCTTTTCCAGAAAAAATCTTTACCCCCACTGTTGAGGATATTGATTTTTCGAAGTATCGAATCCCCTGGATATCCTACTTTATTAGTAAAGACCCCCTGGATATCCACTCTTAAAATCATGCTCAACCCCCTCGATATCCTTTCTTATAAAGATGCTTACCCCTGGATATCGTATTTCTTATTTGAAAAGACACTCTACCCCCTGGATATCCGCTCCCTTGTAGATATTTAACCTACTTTTGAACAAAAATCGTTAACCCCTGGTTAACTGATATCCTCAACAAGGGGGCACGGACTGTTTCCTGGAAAAGCCCAATATATGCTTCTTACTTCCTGCCTGGTGGCCTTTTTTGGCTTGCTGAGGGTCTCTTGATACACCTGCCCTTCTCAAAAAGAATTTGATCCGTCGACACACCTGTGCCCTAAAGATATTCAGTTCAATTTAGACTAGGTCACAGTGTGGATCTAAACCACACTGAAACGACCGCCTTCCATCACGCGTAGTCACGCTCGCAAAAGAGCGCGCGCACATTATTAACGCCTACATGTCATCTCCAGTACATTTTAGATTATTCATTGAAAACAGATTACAATATAGTCATTTTTCATGTCTCGATTATTCAATTCCGAATAAAAGACATTCAGCGAAAAAAAAGAGAAACACCTGGGTAATCTAGTTAAAAAAGCCGAAAGTAAATGGTAGACAAAGTAATGAGTCAAGGCAAAACGAGATTAGCGTACCACTATGAAAGAAACCGCCTCCGGCGGTCGATTATTCTATGATGTCAGTGCGTATCAAGGCAAGCAAAACAGATCCATTTAGAATTGGAACGACCATCAGGATTTCTGCGACCTTTGATGACATATGTGCCCCGTCGGCTCCATGCAAAATTCTGGACCCTTTGTTCAATTTGTGGATGGGAAATATTTGATCAGAAGTAAAGTTCACAAGATCCTTACCTCAGCTCTCCCTACCGTGCTTGATATTAACACCCAAAGCTTTAGGATTGGTAGGGCATCTGCGCTCAAGTACTTTAACGGTATGGGACCATGATAATCGGTGAATTATTCATATGCTTGTGTTTATTCTTGGATTTGGCGTTTTCTTTGGGGGGGGGGGGGGGGGTGTGGGTTACTTCGTAACACCCTAGATAGTTCATATGTTAGATACGTATTCATTGCTAAAGGACCACGCCCGTCATACACCGTCACGCCCACCGTTAAGGCTTTAAGATTAAGAATTTTTGAGCTCTTGATGCATCCCTAATGTTACGCCTAAAATCCTTTACATTTTCTATAAAATATACTTTCGCAAATCAACTATTCTGTGTTAATTTCTTTGTCTGTGGTTTTAATCATTCCTCATTCACTCCTTTTAGTCCACTTATGTTTTTTCAGTGTAGGGTTCTTTTTGCATTATTTTCATGAGACATTTCGAACACTTATCTAAAATATTTCTACTGAGAGGAGGAGTTAATACGCAGTGGACAAGCTTGGATCTTTTCCCATAACTTTTTTTGGCGCAGGTAAACGTATTGATTGGGGAGGGGGTTTGTAGGGGTTCGAAATACCGTTTTCCTGCTGAATCTCGGAAACCCTAAAATTGAAAAAAATAATAACACCGTCACACCGGTTTGTACAGGTTCAAATACCGGCTTAATGACAAAAAATAAGGCCAAATACCGTCACCGTCTGATTTTAAAATACCGTTTTACCGGCCTTTTTTTTCGTCAAATCCCGTAATACCGTGCTAAAAAAGGGCCAATCTCGTCACACCGTAAAAGTACAAACACTCAATTGATTGGCGAATCAAAAAAGAACTCGAACTTCTTTAGTAGTTAATACTGTCAATCTTATTTGAATATCAAGTAACACAAAATATATTCATCATATTCTATTTTACAAAAGGCAAAAAATTAATATAAAAAAGCAAATGGAATGAAAAGACAATAGTTTTTGGGAAAATTTGCTTTGGCGGCGGGGGGACAATGGTCGGCTACAGGAGAGCTTTGTCATTTTGAAGATCATCCAGAAACAAAACAGGCGATGCAGGAAGATATTCATTGAGAGAGAAAAGTTGTCACCAAAAATGAAATTTGTCCCCGATACTTTTGGTATCGTATTTACAAAAACGAAAATTGAAGAAAATTAAACTTCAAAATATGTTAATTATTGTATAAAAACGTTTCAATTTTAATAAATTATATACAATACAAAATGAAAGTTCATAAGAAATATAAATGTTATAAGATCCCTCGAAGCTTTTTACCCAAGACATTTTTCAAACGCACCTTAAAACTGCTTGTTGGGTAGTTAATGATTTTGCGCTATTTGCTAGTATGGTACCCATATTAGGTGTTACACTATATTGTTAAAAAATGGGTGAACTGAGAGACTTACTTTGCCAAGCTTCATCAAGTTTCTTGATTCAAGAGACCGATTAGAAAGGGTAATATATACTCAAAGCATGAAATAAATATTAACACAAATCTACTCATCAGTCGAGGAAGTCAAAAAAGCTTCAGCTTCTGTTTGTGTTTTCTCATTACCTGAAGAAGATGACTCCGAGATGGAACGCAAGGAGCGTATTCTTGACGCACGATAAGCCGCCATATCACTGTTTGAGTTAGCGAATAAATTCAAGATGCATTTTCGTGGGAAGTTAACCGCTACTGAACGAATCATTGTTGGTGTGGGAAGAGGCGAAACGCGACGCCACGTATCTTGAGCGATAGAGTAGACGTCAACGTGGCTGACGGGAATATGTGCACTCCAACCACCACAAATGTAAATGTTTCTGCAGAAAAGAAAATAAAAGATTCATGTCAAGAAACCTTGAGGAAATCTTATACTGTAAATCACAAGGAAATCTCAAAAATATTGTATATGGCAACTTCTATTTCATACGGAAACCAAGCAAGATTGTGAATTCTGTTGTTTTGAATTCAAAATTTACTCTTTGTTTCAAAAAAAGGAGAGGAAAGACTAAATTTTCATCAACAAAAAATTGAATTAAAAACAATAAAGAACGACTAATTTAGCCATTCCAACCCCTGGACCGTAGTAGTGAAACCATCCCCAGCGATTTCATTCCTTTTTGTACATTACAGAGGTTAAGCACTAACGGTTTAAAGAACTATAAATTAAGCATACGCTTTGAAAATGAAACATTAGATGCAAGAAAGGTCCTTTGTCCATGTGGAAAAGTAGAATACAATACAATAGACATTATCGGAGTTTTTGCTTTTTATAAAAAAGCGATGCATTGTGGGATTGTTTCGAGTGTATTACAATAGAATTCCCTCGAGGAATTCCTAAGAGATTTCTATTGTTATTACAATTCCACAATGCATCACTTTTTTAGAAAAATCAAAAACTCCGATAAGGTCTATTCTTCTAAAAATTAAGCAATAACTTATAGGACAATATGATGCTGATAGATACTGAAGTAATCATTCATAAAGAATCACACACGACTTACCCATTCATGGCAGCGGCGCCTGCGTGATGTCTTGGTGCACTTAAGGGGCTTGCAAAAGACCATTCGTTCGTTTCCAAATCTAATACTTCCATCGATGAATGATAAGTATCTCCATGGTAACCACCAATAATGTAAATACTCGAATCAAAGTATACGCACATGGCGTTCTGACGTTGCACTGATGTCTCTGGAATAGCTGATAAAGAAAATGGAGTTTCAATGTAAGTTAACTCTTTCACAACATTCAGAATTACGTCAATTACGGAGGATATACAATCAAGGTTGTAATACATTTATTTGAGAAAAAAAGAAAAATCCAACGAAATCTTATAGCCACAAACGATTTGGAAGCGGGCTAACTTAGGTTGGAACGGTAGTGTTTTAACGCTAGACTTAGATTAGGTCCTTAGGATCTGAGGATTCAAAAGTTTAATAGTGGCCCAACGAGACTCAGAATATAGCCTGAAAGTTTATAAACCCCTTGATTTAAGAAAAAGACCAAAAGCGACTTTCTCGACCGAACTTCAAAAAACGAGGAAATAAAAAAATCCTCCATATATTTTGACGCAGATTGTAGTATAGCCTAGATGGCAAACTTCGACGTCCATAATATCTTAGTCTTGTAAATACAGGCTTAGTTAACTAAGCTTGAATATAGTATACATCTTTAAAGCTCAAGATCCAATGTTTTAGTTAAATCAAATGATTCGAATTAAAAGGAGTGAGTTGACTTAAAATAGAAAAAACAGGGAGCTTACAGCTGATATCCCATACACCAGTTTCTGGTTTATAAACTTCTGTCGTCAGTCTGTATTCATGGCCGTCGTATCCTCCAATCACGTAAATCGATTCGCCGTCCGACACATTACATGCGCCGTCTCTTGCCGTCGACATGTCGGAGATTTGTGTCCATTGATTGGTACGTGGATCATAAACCTCCGCTGATCTGATGGCACAAAAGTAAGCGAGCTTATCATGACTGTTCAATTTAATTCGCCTAAGTTCAGCTCATTGGAAATACTAATTGTTGTAGAATCCAATTTGCAATTGCAAGATTGTTAGGAGAAGAACTGATACAAGAACAGGTAAAAAATGAACTGCAAGAGTTACCTAGTAGACCGAATTATTTTACAACCAAAATTTTGCTCAAGTTTTATAGCACAGTGAAGTAAAAAGGAGATTTTATCAAGCTTACTTTAAAGGGAAATTCCCATCATAACCACCGATAGCATACAGTTTCCCTTCCAAATTGACGAGACCGAAATTGCTTCGTGGTGTGTGCATATCAGCCATTGGGATCCATTCATTTTTCTCAGTGTTGTAATACTCTCCAGTACGTTTTCGTTTCCATTCCAGTGAACCACCTACAACGTAGATAGTGGACCCAACAACATCCATACCTGGACAATGTCGTGGTTTGCATTTCGTTATTTCACACCATTTTCCAAGTTCGCTGTTAAATAAGTTCAATGTAGGCCCACCCATAGCGATAAGGCTCGGTATACATTGAATACATTTTCGTGGATTTATCCATGATTTTGGTTGGAGTAGATTAAAATCACTGTCTTTGGAGAGAGTCCAGTTTTCAACGGTAAGACGTAAGGCGGAACGGAAGAGAATTTCCAGCTCAGGAAATGTACGTAAAGATTTTTCATTCTCCATGACCTGTTTTAACATATCGTCACTAACGTATGGTAAATGTATAGCTTTTAGGACTTCTACAAATTTTTGCTGACGTCCGTATAAATCATGATTTAACCAGCGAAAAGCTGCCTCTAAAACGTAATCTTCGCTTGGTACTGCTAAATCTTCAAGAGATAATACATCAATAAGTTCATCAAAACTTAATTGTTTAAAGTCATTCAGCGCTGAAATATCTTGGAAAATTGCGGATATAAATTCCAACGAATCCTCCATCAAAGTCAACAATGAACAACTTTTAGCGATACTGAAAATCTGTAAACAATTGCCACCGTCTAATCGGTCGCGTAGAAATCGCGCGCATCGTTCGCGTAAGTTTTTCAATAGAAACAAACAAGCTGCTTCTAAAATGTCTTGTATAAACTCCTCGTTGATGATTATTGATCCCGTATAAACGTAATTCAAAATGGCTTCCATGCTTTGGGCACTGACGCCCGATATGAAGACTTGTTGGCCGTGATGCGCCAAAGGACCGTTGAACATGCTAGTAAAATAATCACTGCATGAACATAATATCAGTTTATGAGTGTGAAAGGTTTGTTGATCAACAACTAGCGATACGTCTGTCAAAACACCTGAGAAAGAAATGGGAAGAAATCGTAAGAATACTGGCTCAGATACCCTTATAGTATATATATATTCAACGCTTGGAAAACTTAACATTGGGGTATGAAATGAAGCTAGATTTCTAGGTCTAACAGATGCCGAAAGATTTTGAGCACAGAGCAAAGGGCAGTGCGATAACATATATAGAAGATCTTTAGTTAAAAGGTACTTATTAAAGGTGTTTTACGCTCGCGACAAAAGAAAATAATGACGTACCCTAGATCAGGGTAAAAAGTTGATTTCATTGCTATAAATATGTTTGAATCCCTCTGAACGGAGAGAAAAAGAATCAAATACCTTGTCGTCTCATTTTGTTGGCGGCGTCAAAGAATCCATTTTTGATGTTAACGTCGACGAATTCTTCTTGGAACGGTTTAGTGACGGACGGATGACGTTGTTGAAGTTGCGTCATGGTGAATTTGAAGGAATCCTCCTTCGACCTGAAGAATCATAAAGAATACACGTTTTTTTTTTTAAGAAACACACTTTTAAGAAACATGAGGCTCAGAATGTCTAAAAACTAAGAAACATCTAAGAAACATGCTGAGGCTGAGAAGGAAAAAAAAACATTCTTTAATTCGTTTTTTTAAGAACCTTCCAATCCAGCCTTTTATAAGGCTGATTATGTCAAAAAGTTTAGAAACATGTAAGAAACATTTAAGACTCAAAAGGCCGATTTCTTAAGAAACATTGAGGCTGCTTGGTAAAACTAGTTTCTTAAAAAAAAAAACGTGTAAACCATAGCTTTTAAAGAATGAATAGGAAAGAAAACGAGCTAGTTCCTCAAACACACACAAACTTTTATAAGGAAACCTAAAGATTAAAACTAAAGCTGCCGCTATCCATAGGGGTATCCAAATTCGAAGAAACCCCTATAATAAGGTGACATAAAATCTGATTTAAAACTCAGGACTTTTTTGGCGCTTCCACGCAAACCTTTAATGAACAATCTTAATATGAATATAATACTGCTCTATTAACTTATCGAGCACACGATGAGGAGAAGATAAAATCCTTCCAAGAAAAAACATTGATCGCCTGAAATAAGTTACTTACACCAACGGATTAGAATAGGTGGATTAAGAACTCATAGAAAACACTCCTCGTTAGGTTATCAAACTTTTTTACGAGTTTGCTAGCAATTAAAACTTGATAAGTTGTAAAAAAGTTGTAAAAAATCATTACTTTCAACATTTTCATTGGTCATTACGTATCACGTGGTACATTTTAAATAAGAAAATGCACTTTTTTAGCCCTTTCTATCCAATGCAGAAATTAGCCAAATAATTTGAAATTTATTTTCCTAATTCTAAATACAGTCTTCTTTCACCAGTATGCAACCCATTCGTGACCCATCGATAGTTTCTTAGTTATAGACCATACGTTAATTTTCACTTATCTGAAGATTGCCATTGACAAAAGATTAAAAATTTACATTAAAACTGGTCTAGCGTTTGTTGATGCTAAAACTTAAGTGCAGGATTTAAAATATTTGCAAAATCATCAAAATTGATCGAATCATAGGACAAATTCGTTTTCGAAACTGTATAAATTGGAAAATTGTTCTTATAAAAACAATGAAAAAACTAAACGAGGAGTGCGCAGAGTCATTTACAGATTTTTCTTGTAACAATGAGAAGACAATGGATCTCTCTTGGGAGCAACGAGAGAAGTTAATCCACCTATTCTAATCCGTTGCTTACACTACTTTGATATCCATTTGTAACAAAAATTTCTTGCCAATACTAAGTAAGAATGATCTTTGGGATATCGACACGGGTGCATGCAATCAACTATTTGAGTACAGTTTTTATAACATTTGATGACTTAATTGTTATTGTAGAGTATTAGAATGAATTTTTACACTCTGTATTATTAAAATAATTATTTAGTCTCTCCCTCGTGTATTAATTTTTTTATTCTAGAAAATTGGTCAAATTAAAACTTTACACCTACTCTCGGGTACCTAATAGCCGGGGGGGGGGGGGGCCCGCTAATTAATTTTTCGAAAATTTTCCACCCAGGACATTCTTATTCCAACCCCCCCGCTTATTGATTTTCGGGAAAGTTCCCTCTTTTGCCCTAATTCTGCTGTATTAGCCTCTTTTTCGAAAATTTTCCACCCAGGACATTTTTATTCCAACCCCCTGCTTATTAATTTTCGAGATTTTTTCCAACCCCCCTGCTTATTCCAAACCCCCCGGCTATTAGGTACCCAAGAGTACGCGGAAAAGGGTAGTCGGGAAATAATTTTGCTTTAACATCAGTGCAGTACTTTTTACACGTCCTGTCAGTAATCTCATATCTTTACATATGCATTGTTTTACTTAATCCCTTAAAGATTATGTCATTATTGTATAACATAGTATAAAATAGTAACATTATTGTATAACATAAGCATAGTCACGTGATTTGTAAGAGCGGAGCGTCCGCATAGCAGTTGTTTCGCGCAGATTAAGTAGGACTAGGAAAGACCCTAAAAAATTCCCGTACCCGTCTCATCTCCCTTTTTTAGGGATGCGCAGTGTATTGGTCAAATCATAGTATGCATTGACAAAATAATATGGTAAAGTTAAACTCTTTATAAGAACAAGGAGGCTGAAAACTTTCGAAAGATGATACCAATTTAAGAACAATTCTGAGCCTAGAATAAATAAATTTGAAGCAAGTTCGGCGTCAATGTAGTTAAAGGTCTTGCCCTAAACTTAACCTTTCCAAGCCGCTAACCTTTTTGAGAAAGGCCAAAAAGTTCATCATTTTTATTTGGAAATTTATTCTTTCAAAGGCCATTTCTTGACCAGGATGATTCAGGTATCAACTTTGGTATTGTTGGAAAGCTCCTTCTCTCAGCTACAAAAAATAGCAGATTTCTTTTCTCTGAATCTCAAGTGGTCAGGAGTTATGATCAAAAGACGGTGTATCGGTAAAATGACCTTTTCAAGACGTAATAATATACCTCTTTCGCTGTCTAAGGGTTAAGAACAAAATAAGAAAAATTTAATCTCCAAAATATAAGAATAACGAAGTCTCAATAAATATTTACTGATTCTTATAACGAGAGTATATGTAATGGTTTGACAAGCCAATGGGTTTCAATAAATAACATTTTTTCATTCGAAAGTCAATTCTGAGCTTACACTATTGACGAGAAAAACATACGAAAGATGATATTCATTACTCAACACGTATTAAAATACAATATTTTGTAATATGAAGACTATTTACGTATTTTACATAAACTTTTGACACACATTGTCATAGGTGAAAACAAACGACTGACAACAATTATATATACCCAGAAAGGATCAAAAACAAAAAAAATTCGAGGTGTGGTTATAAAAGCTATAAAAAGAGGGGGGGGGGCGTACGGGGGTCGCAGACACCGAAATACCGACGCATATTTCCTGGATTACCGTCAACACCGACAGCAAAATTTTGTAAAATCCTTAATTTTGTCACCGCATGGTATGTTTGACACCGAAATACCGTCACTTTTTTCTTCAAACACCGAAATACTGATAGAAAAAGGGTTAATACCGTCACACCGTCAAACTCGTACACCCCCCCTAAAAATGCGTATGTAAATTTCTGCATACACAGAGAAAAATAAGCGTAGCCTTTAACACCTTGGAGCAATAAACTATTAAATTCCTGTCATTAGGTGTTCACATAATTCTTGAAATTCATGACGTAATGTTTTCTATCGAAGCATCCCGATTTTGCCAGTAGTGCCAACAGTTTTAAACAACTTTTCTCTAACTTGAATTTGCCACTACTGGCAAAATCCGGGGTATTTTCGTAGAAAACATTACATCGAGAAGATCACAAAAAATAACGCAGCGAATTAAATTTTAATTCTTTATTGGGAGGGGGGCGTACGGTTTTTTGGAAATACGGAAGTCGAACCTTTTTTTCTTCAGAATTTCGAGAATCAGGAAAATTCCTTCGGTGTTTCGGAATTCTGAAATTGTTTCCGTATTGGAAATCCATGAATTTTTGCTTCGAAATTTCGGTATTATAAAGCTTTTATTCCCTTTTTTCGGAATTCATACATGAAAAATTAAATCTTGATGAAAAATTAGTCAAAACGAGGAAGAATACCCAAAAAATTGGTATCGGAATTGCAAGTATTTTCTTACGTAATTTCGGATATGTTGGCAAAATTATTCGGTATTTCGGAAGTCGCTAACCCTGTACGCCTCCCCCTTTATTTCGTGAAGTAAAGTGTGACAAACCTTTTACGAGCAAACCATTCAGATGAAACGTTGATTATTCCAAAATCCTCATCCATATTTCCAAGAAAAATCTCTTCCAATATCAAAAGTTTCTTTGTATTCCAAACCGATTCAAAACTCCACAAAAAAGCTTCCAGAACAAAAATAGTGAATGCTTATTACAAAGTATTGTGAGTGTTCTGAACGTAAACTTCAATATTGAAAAACTTAAGTTGAATAACTTTTATCAAACCTTCTTCAAAAGAATATGACAGATTACAGGCGTCTCGAGGGTGGGTGAGATCTTTAGATCCACGGTAAGGAAGTCACAGCTTTGGATTTTAAAAAGTTGACGGAAATTCTTCTAAGGATAATACAATGGAAACAAAGAAATGACATGGATTTAAAAGATATTTAAAAATCTTAATTTCATTGGACAGTGGCTGCGTTTAGACCAACTGGCATTTGTCATTTGGCATTTGCTCATGAGTGAGTCGATTTTAATAGCTTTTCCATTGTATTTTCTGTCATGGCATTTAAGGAATCGTCCTTTTAGAGTCATTACTGAAAAGGTGATTCCTTCAAGTTCAACTTTGACAGATCAAACAATGAAAAGCATGGAATTTCTCAAAAACTGCAGTCATTAAGACTGAAACTTTTTGCCGTAGGGCTAGGCTATGGCAAATCTTGCAAATTTTACAATCTATAGAAAGAACTGAATAAAAAACGTGCAAATACTTTAAAAAATCAAAAATATCATTTTTTCTCTTTGTTTTGGTTCCTTTGTTTGATTTGAAATGCCAGAAAAGGGGATTCCTTTGCTCAAAATGGCATTTCAAATGCCAACACGCTGTCATCATTAGGCGTTTGACAAACCGAACAATTGCGCGGAACAATAGAATTCAAAAGAATACTGCAAGCAATTACAAATGCCAGGCTGGTCTAAACGCAGCCACTGGCTTTTTTAATGGCAAATGAATCATTTTAAATTCAAAATTCGTTGACAAGAAAACATATCTAAACAGGTTATACAGGACAGAAGCGCGTTAAATACGGAATTCTTTTATTCAGTGGAAAACCACATCAATAAAGGAGAAAATTCAATTAATTTTATCGGCTAATCAATTTCCGTTCTAAATGTGTAGTAGGATTTTTAACGAGAATGCATAAAATGACATCTCTGAAAGGCGTTTGAAAAGGTGTGCGTTTTGAAGAGGAGAGCGCATGGTATCAAGCATGTTCAAATATCTACGAGCATGAGTGATAGTAGCCTGGTCATAATATTTGAGAAAAAAAGGGAAATTCACCGGGAAGTTTTGAAGCCGCAATCGATTTGTAAGTGCTCTAAGGTAGGTTCCGGGGGGGGGGGGTACTTAGGCAAAATGGGTGCCGGGTACGTGCGAGCCATAAGGGTACCTTTTCTCATTCCTCAAAAGTCTCTCAAAGGGGTATAAATTCAAAAGTTAGTCTCCGAAAGGGTCCCAAAATCACAAAAATCAAAAATTTCTCTCTCAAAGGGTCACGATTTCCAAGAATTTTGACCAAAATTTGGTGAAAATCAAACCAAAATTTGGAAAAAATGGATCAAAATTTAGGAAAAAGTCTCTCAAAGGGTCCCAAAATCACCAAAATTTTGTCTCTCAAAATTTTCGATTTTCGGCTCGGACATACCCGTCACCTCGCAAACCTAGTAACCCCCCGGGGGTAGGTTCGAAGGGCAGAATTTCAACTCTGATTTTTAACGCTAGACTTAAGACTTAGGAAGGACCTTAGGATCTGAGGACCCAAAAATCCAAAAATAGTCCAAGAAGGCTCAGAATATAGCTTGGAAGTCTGCCAACCCCTCCCAAATTGAAATATTCGATTAAATGAAAGAGATAGCCCAAAATCGACTTTCTCGCCGCAACTTTAAATCTTGAAAAACGTTAAAATAAGCGGAATTCTCAATATAGATTTGAGGGGCAAACTTTACTTCTATCTAAAGAGAAAGACGAAGCTTCTCCAATGTGATGTGGTGGGTTTGATTTTAAGGACCTAGAGGTTCTGGACCTGGTGGTAGACAAGTCAAATTTTTTTATTTTGATCCTGAAATATTTGTTCCATAGCTTGTGACATGTTATGCTAGAAATGACCTTTCGAATCGATCGTTTTAAAGTCTGTTGAATTGATTATTGCAGAAAACGCAGTGGGAAAGTTGTTATGCATTGATAATTTTTTTCTTTATGATAGAGGGCACTGTGTTTTGAGAGAATCCAGCTGGGAAATCAAAAACAAAGCTGAGAGAGCTATAAGAGCAATCTGAAGGTTTTCAGATACTAAAGAGTTACTGCTTCGAAATCCCAGTAAAATTGAAACCTTGAAAGGGTCACATATCATGATTTGCTATATAAATATGATCGAAATTCTTTCCATATCTCGACCGTGTGTTAACTGAGAACTGAGAAGGAAAACAACATTTCTGAGAAACAGATGAAACATTGTTCGTCATGACAACCACAGAGGAGTGTTTGAGGGTATGATTGTCTATGGATTGCAATGATCGAGACATCACGTATTCATGATTTAATGCTTATAAAGCAAAGGGATAAGGCAGAAAATCAATGTAGTTTGCGAGAAAGGGGTAGTTTTAAAGTTTTGAACAGACCGTAAAAACACAAAAACATGACGCAATTATTTTTAAAGACCTGTCTACTTCTAAGCTTGATGACTATGAACGAGAGATTTATGAATCGGATTGAAAACATGAAAAACTTGTAAATCTGGCTGTGATACTGCTTTTTTCAAAAACATCAAAATCTTTTTAAGGGGTCATTATTGGCTAATAGTAATTAGAAAGTCAGCATAAAAGAAAAAATCTCATCTAATTACGAAATTGTTACATATGACGATGACGATGATGATGCAAATTACTTCAAAAATAGCTTTAGTCCTAGGCACCAGTCAAAAATGAACTTTGAAAAATCAAAACTTTTACTGAATAGTTGCATGAGATGGTAAATTAATCCTTGATAAACGATGGCCAATTACGGTATTCTCATCACCGAAAAGCCGGTCTCGTGAGATCGTGCGTGACTTATTCAGGCTATCGGAAATAAGGAGGCCCAAAATAGAAATAATTATTAGAATTTCTTAAATTTGGAAAGAATTTTGAAATTCAGTCGAAGGCTTACAAAGAAGCTTCTACTATATCCTAGGCCCAAAACAAATCGAACTTTTGCTGTAAAATCGCTAGCGAAAGACACTACACGGTCTCGAACGGGAAAAATCAAGTCAGAACCTTAGATCCCAGAAATATCAAGTCATATGTCCATAATGATAAAGGAACATCCTTACCTTACATCTCCTCTCATCATTTTGGCCAATGGTTCGGTCGGGCAAAACAACCGGAGTTCCTCTGCTCTCTCAACAGCCATCTTTCCCCACAAAAAAAACAAAACTAAAATTTCAGAAACGTTTCCTTTCAACACACCAAAATATATATAGACAATCTCTTTCTTCTGAGAAATATATTTTTTGATGTTTTCTCCAGCGAGTTTTTTATCAACTGATCATATTTTCATTCACAGTTTTCGATTGATATATTCTCATATATTGAGAGACGAAACTCGGTTCAATGAAAAGGCTTATCAAACATTTATTATTAATATCTCCCTTTTTCTTTTATTTGATATCTATGTAATTCTATCATCTCTAGCTTTCTGAAATCAAATCAAGTGAATTTCTTCTACGGCCCCCCGGCCCCCCGTGACACAAGGACATAAGGGTGACCCACGAAAATTCGTGCTGTATGGCACTATACAGGAATACAGAGCACAAGAAAAAAATCATTGTCCCAAGACAATACCCATTTCTGTTTACAATAAATCTAATTTATGCCAGCAGCTTAAGTCTTTAACCAAATTAAGCATGCACCTACTTATAATAAGATAAGTCTAAATCTAACTACACATTATTCTATAAGAACATCCAAAAGTTTTGAAGCCTCAAAATGTTCTTAACCATTTTGTGACCATTTTTACCCATTTTCCTAAGAAAACGTGTGTTTTGAGTCCGCAAAGCCTTAAAAAGTTCTTAACTTGTTCTTAACATTTTGTCCATCGAAGAGTTATGTTCTTATACAGTTTGTTCTTATAAAAACGTGTATAAACCATATTGAAATTCCCTTTGTCAAAGTATGTTAACAGAGCTTTATCAAAATAGATTTGCTTTACGAAACAAATAAAAAGGCTTGTATACACCTCAAAATAGAAAGTATGAAAGTTCATCTAGATATTCCGAGTTACTACATTGTTTTAACTTGATTATGGAATGGAATACGCCCTTACAAAAATCAACAAATTTAGTCTACTGGAATAATATAAAGACAACAATTATCAGCGTTAATTAACACGATCATAAAAAACCCTTTATTCACAAACTGGTCAATTTGAAATTTACCTCTTCCAGATATTTCGAATAGAAATAAAACAGAATGACAACAATTAGAAGCACTTGAAAAGCATCAAAGAGTTAATGCAAACATTCGCAAACGAAGCTTGCGTATTAATCCACCGGGGGAGGGGTACTCAAGGCAAGTGACCTGTCGTTGATGCAGAATGCAAAATTAGTATCATTAAAAAATTAGCAAGGAAAAACAAAATAAAAAGAAACACTTTATACATACATGATTTTCTCCGCAAAGAAACTGCAAGCAAATTCTTAAAATTAATAGTGTTCCCTTCGATCCTTGCTGTAAATGAGAAACTATCATCTAAAGATCTGGTTTTGAACATCCTGTTTTTCCAGAATACGAATGAAAGATCGTGTTTCAGCTTAGCGCTATCAATAACTTCCGTTTTGAAAAGGTCGAGGAGGTACTTTGAATACAATTTGAAGTGCTTGAAAACTGATCCAAACAAATTCCTGTTTACTTATAAGTGATATCTACTGTCAATGACCGAGTGATATTATAACTTGAGACAAAATAAAAACAACCCTGTGTCACAGACTCGGTGGGGCCCCTGGCACACAGGAAAATTTGGTCAAAATAACGTCTCAGATGGGAAAATACCCTTCAATTTCAGCCCCACTAGGTATCTGACTTTTTTTTCATCCCAATTTAAATTAATGTAAAAGATTGCACTCCAAAACCACCCCACTGCATTTTTTGAGCTGGAAACAATAGAATTTCTATCCCCATCGGGATTTCGATAGAAATTTATATCACTGCTGTGCACCGCTGTGGGAAAAAGTTCCACCGAGGACGTGAAACAAGGGTGCAAAAGACAACAATAAAACTGATAGCGTCCTCCACAAAAATGAATTAAAAATGAATATATTTTGCATCAACTCTCCCCTACGCTTTGGAAATTTCATGAAAATGGAGCCCTCTAGAGTCTAGGGGAGATGGAGACAAAAAGAAAACTTTACCTTGTTTCATCACCATCGATTAACTCGAATTGCTCCAACTCCATCTTTTCGTTCTCTTAAAAAAATCTCTCAAAATCACTCTAAAATACGTTGTCTGTATCACAACAAGAAAAAATACTTGCAACTGTCAACTGTCACAGATTCATATGAAGTGATGAAATAACAAATCCCAATCTATGACTTTTTAAATATAGCAAAATTTTGAAGTGGTATAATTAAGGTGCGTGACAATTACCTCGTATCTTTTGATCGAATGACATCCGGCAATTTCTAATGTGGTTTTCTCTGATTGTTGAACGAATGAAAAAAGGGCTGCGAGAAAAAAAAAACACTTTTAGAGGGAAAGGCAACTGGAAAAACCAGAATTAGTTGAAAACTGACTTGTTCAAAGTTAAATTCAATTAGGTTAAAACTGGATAGATGTGAAAGTCGAAAAAATCGTGTTATAGAGAACATTAACGTAAAATTGACACATCTCAATTTTCGTTATTCTTTGAATTTTTGAAGTATCCTAACTGTCCAAGGATCGTAGCAGCGATCGGTCAGGTTTAAATGTAGCCTGGATATCCAAGCTCAAAATTTTAGAAAAAACAAAATTTACCTCAACATACAAAGTTCTAAAATTATAGAGTTTGGTCTCCCTAGAGAATGAAAGTGCAAACCCATGTTTCCAAAAATTTCCTAGCCAACCCAGGGCAGCAAAACAGAAATTAGTAAAAAGCAGCCTGACAAGATCTAAAACCATTTAAAACATCCAAAGATTACACCAGAGTCCATGAACAAGTTTGCATGCATTATCATGACCAACCATCAGACCATGTTTTCTTGGAAAAAAAACTTGCCTCTGTCTTCTTCTTTTTCATGTTTTCATGTAACAGAAAGCTCTATCTTCACTAGCAAGTGGGGGACTATCCTATTTTTGCTCCGCGCCGTGTATTGGTCCTTACGGCTTTAGCGAAGTGAGCGCAAGCAAGCGGACTGCATTCTCATATGGAGAATGCAAATCGCTCTAGGGAGACCAGGCTGTAAACCAGAACATAAAATATCAAAAACTAGACTGTGAAATAGTTTACAGCCTGGATATCCAGGCTAGTTTAAATGCATCACTGATAATGCAACTACACGTTTTTTCTTTTATAAGAACAAACTATATAAGAACATAAGGCTTCGAGGCCCAAAATTTTAAGAACATTCTAAGAACATACTAAGGCTTTGGATACTTAAAAACATGCAATTTCTTAAGAAATTACATCAAAATGCTCAAAAAATGCTGAAAATAAGAACATTTTAAGAACATTTTTAGGCTTCAAATCCAAAGAACTAAGAATATCCGAAGGCTTCGAAAAATTTTGACGTTCTTATAAAAAAAAAATGTGTAAACATACTGGTTTGGTCATGGTCAAATATCTGTAGAAGTTTCGTTCGAATAACTTTTAGTTGTTTACAGTAGCGTAGACAGGGTTGAAGGAACATTTGCTTAAGAGGGCAGATTTAAACGACTCAGTAATTATGTTTTTATACCACCTTAGTCGTAAAAATCTGCTCTCCTACGCAGATCAATCTTCAGCCCTGTCTACGCTACTGGTTTAGATGTTTGGAACAATCTTTGAGAAATATTTATCTACGTCAATCAAGCAATATATAGAAAATATTTAGCAAACATAATAATTAAACTTTTGGCTCAGAATGGTAAAATCCAAGCCAAGAGAGAAATTAGTGTGGTACCTAGGCTGCAATTAAAAAATAATTCATCAGTAATTGATGGCTATACCAAAGGTAAAGTATCACGCAACAGAATCATAACAACAAAGCCACGTGGTAAACACGTGAAAATCACGTGAAGGTTTTTCCCTTAAAACATAGTTCCCAATTGATGACATATACAAATACCCCAAAAAGCTCAACACCACTTAAAAGTCTATAGCATTACTGTACTAAGGGTCATTAGAAATAAAAATACAATATTCTCTCGGGAAACCATAAGAACAACATTAACTAACAGTAGCGTTGCAGAGTTTTCAATGATTTATGTTGATCTGAAGTTCATTTACAATGACTTCTTTTTCTTCTTCATTGGATGACTTCAAAGGTTACATTCCTCATACATAAAAAATGGCTATCGATCACACAAACTCTACAACAATTGCCTTTCCAGCTTTTAATCAAAGTTCAGAGACTGTCAGCTGAGTTAGTTTCCATTATTATTCATTATTTGTAGATAACAATGCGAAATCGTTGGATCTATCTGGTTCATGGTTCAGATATGTTAATGTATTGGTCAAGCCTTGGCCAGGTACGAGGAAAGTTATCCAAGGTGATGGATGTTTTGAATTAGGACAAAATAAATCGAAAATCATTGGAGAGTGGTACGCGAACAATAAAGCTCAGCCAATGGCGGTAAAAGGATCAGTTGAATACTGGATGCCCATTGGTTCAGATGGTTATGTTATTTCTGTAAGTCCTAAAGTCTGGTGTTTGTGAACTTTAAGTTTGTTTCAGGGTAATACACCCTTAACTAACACACCGCATCTGGGGTTTAGGGAATATCACTCATATGAAGTATGAGTTTTGGAAGGAATTTACCTGACTTGTTTTAAAGGCAGCCTAGAAAAGCCATGCACTGAGAAAAGATTTTCCTTGAGAACCTAGTCCTTGCAAAACCCAATAGTGCTGCTAAGAGCTGATAGGTGAATAGTCAGATCTGCGTTTCTTTATAGTAATTAGTAGCAAATATTTAACAATACTTCAAGTTTGTCTCGACGCGGCCAAACGATGGTGATGAGTTTTGTTGGTGATTTCAAAGCTATAACCCCCTTTTTATATTTCTTCAAGCTACATGGTCAAAGGAACGTAACGAAGCACAACAAGACATTTACACAATATGTTAAATGGATCGACGGGTTTGTGGTTAGTGATGTATGGCAAGATGCCACGAGAATCGAGAGTCCAAATCCACACTACGTTTATTCTGTGGGTGAATTAGAAGTGTGTTACGTCAGGTTCACAAACAAGACCTGCATGTCTGGTTCCTCCATTCAAATTCAAGGGCAGAAGTTTTACAGTGTTTATTTTCTATTGATTATACAAGCTTTATATCAACTTCTTTAACACTTGTAACTTTTTAAGGCAGTTTCTTGAAAGCACCATTTTCTTAAGTACTCTCCCAAAACTGAGTGGCCTATATTGAAGATAAATCCTCTCATAGAGTTCAGAATAGAACACAATGGTGCACCCATGATAGCATTGAGCACTCTGCCAACTAAAGAGATCTTCTTCTGAAATTTTGTCAAAACTTATGGGATTACTATTCCAAAAAAAATCCTATTGATTGTATAGTATTCCCCTTGTTTGGAAAGGGTTTAGTATAAAAATTTCTAACAAAATAATTGCGATAACCACCAAACTTTACCACTTGAAATTCAAGCTATTTGCTAGATTTATTGCCACCAAAGTGGCTACTTGCATTGAGATCTTTTCTGAGATTAAGCCTTCATTCAAAGATATTTTCAACTTAATAGTTTTTGATATTCACATATAAAATGTATATAACGCAAAAAAGAGAAATGGAGCGCTTTGAATGTACTCACTGGGAAAGTAAAAAGGTATTAGGCACACTTATACGCACTTAGACGATGCTATCGTCCGTATAATATATTATTATGATATAACATAATTTGTATATTATAAAACGTAATATGTTTCGCGGCGGATAGAGTCTGTGTTTAAGACAACGGCTACTTCCGTAAAAAATTCCCGTCTTCACGTTTGTTCCTCTTAGATGAAACTCGTCTTAGACTATAGCATAGTCTAATACGCACTTATAAACGCACTTAAACGCAATTTATAACACAAGTTTTCCATTTTTTTCTGAAAAACCCTGTATTTTGAATACGAGAAGATGGATAAGTGTAAATTCTTACAAATTTTGTTGAATTTCATTGTTATTCATGATATCAGCCAAGGGCTGTGTAGGGTAGAATAATTTGAAATTCCCTCCACCAAACTCCTGTTCTTCCATGTGTGATTTTATTTTTTTCACTGAAAAGAAATTAATCTAGAATCGTAAAATTGAAAAGGAAACCTTTAAACCTTTAAAGAAACTGCTGGAAGTTTGAACATAACGAATCAAATCATGAAACGTTTAAAATCTTTCAAAAGCATTCAGCTACAAGCTTTCTGCTTTCTCTTAGTATTTCACTGGTTCTATGTAATCTTCAAACTACTGAAAAAGAAAAATCAGAAACGAATGTCGAGACTTTTTCTATACATTATTTATAAAATAACATAACGTGACTCAGGTGGTTTTGTGTGCTTAGCATGAATGATAAATGATTCAATGACGTCGTTTAAGAGAAGATTTGCAAAAATTATAAAACCTGTGTCACTCCATGTTCATGGTCACTCTGAATAAACAAGCTCTATTTTGAATATCATCCATTTTTTCTTTCATGATGGCTGTTCCATTGCAATTTGACTAGCATCTGAAATGGTTTTCGGCTTGGACTGAGATTTATAATTTCTATAAGAAGCCCATCGGTAATGAAATTGAAGTCCATTATCATTCTAATTAAATCTTAATTGTAACATACAATCTTGCCTTATTAAACTCGAAACTATCTTTATCTTTCTGCAATTATCAAAAAATGTTCGGATACAATATAACAAACATTCTAGTTTTACCAAATACCTTTCATTCTAGAATCTCAATACTGGTCATTTGTGTCTGAACTAACCTACCAAAAGTTCTCAAAAATTGAATCAACTACGCACAGAATTGCGAAACAAAGGTAGATGCACTCTTTAACAGACTAGCTGATTAGCAATAGAATTTGTCAGCAATTTCACTGGATTTAGAACAAATGCTATGATTGTAATTGTTTATGTATATTTTTTGACATTGTTTGTAAGGAATAAAAATGTTCTAAATCAAGCTATAAACAGTTTACTATAAAAAGAACATAAATCCCAAGTATCGATAAACAATTTGATTACTCAACTCCTTTTAGCTTAAGGGATTATCTAGTGTAACTAAATAAACTATTTTTTTTTTTTTTACTTTTGAATTGAAATATGTTACTTAGTAGAGGCCCCCCAGCGGACCCTTAATTCACGCAATCACGCAATTTTTTTTCGAAATTCACGCATTCACGCAAATTTTCCTCGACTTTCACGCAATAACCCAATTTTTCAGAAAATCGGAAAATTTTCGGGAAAAATCGGGGAAACATTGGAAAATCGGGAACACTGCACACAATCAGTGGAAAAAAGGGAAAATTCACGTATTCACGCACAAAATAACCCAGATTCACGCATTCACGCAGTCAAAAAGTGGATTTTCACGTTCACACAAGTTTTTTCAATTCACGTATTCACGCATTTTTTTTTCAATTTTCACGCATTCACGCAACCGAAAATGCCCATTCACGCATTTACGCAAACCGCTGGGGGGCCCCACAATGCGGGGGCCCCTTAGTATACTAAAAAGCCAGAAGTCAGATACCAATTTCTTTCATCAAAGATGGTCGCACCATTTCAAAACTTTAAGCCTGAAAAGATGTCAGTAAACTAAAGATTAAGTTGAGGGAAATTGTGGAAAAAAATTAAGTCAAAAAGTTACAAAAATTTGCCATTGAAGGACTAAAATTATTTCCCTAATACTTGAAAGATAAATTTCCATCAATTCCGACTTTATTTTTGACAATACTCTACTAACAACATTTCATACAAGAAGTTTAGTATTCGCGAGATATTGCATAACACACCATAATTGAATTCATCATTGAATGTAAGATTTTAATTCCCTAAACAATTAATTGGCATAGAATTTCGTAATTAAAATAAATACAAAATATAATCAATTAGATGCCCAAGGAGAACAAAAATGAAGACCATCAAATCTCATTAATACACCTCTTTCAATCAAAACTCAAAAGTCCGGGGGGGGGGGGGGTACTACCCTTGCCCACCGACGGTGGTGCTCCGGTGAGGTGCAAAAAATGGCCTCGCCTTATTAGTACCCTAAAATCTTGAAAATTCAGGTCGTTTGTGTGATGACGTGATAAGGCCTTTTTTCTAGAGTGATTACGTGATTTGGAAAATTTTTCTTCGTGATTGCGTAATCAGAGGTCAAAACGTGATCGTGATTTGAAAGATTTTTTAGTCGTGATGCGTGTTTTGGACTTTTACAAAGGGATGCGCGATCATCCAAATGTTTTCTATTTTACGTAATCGTGGTTGAAGCCAAAAAATTGCGTAATATCGTGATCAGAGTTACCGCTGGGGGAGCCTCCTAAACAGATTCTGAAAAGTAACAACTACTACATACTAAGCTAGATACTAACAATGAATTATTATGACATATTTTGTTTGCGTTCCTAGGGTTTATCTGGTAAGGGTCCAAGTTCGCTTCTCTTCAGCTATGAATTAACTGTCACTCAAGCCCGAATGAAATAAAAAAAAAGAAAACCTGTATGTTAATGCTATGGAAAATTAACAAAATTCAATATAATTGAAAAAGCTACAAACGTAACTTAGGCAACTGCTCTTAATTTTACCATAATCAAAGATAAACTCCCTGTTTAAAATCACATAATTCTATTAGAAACATATCTCAATTAAGCCAAAAGCTGTTCATAATTCGGCCAAACCCAAAAGAAATGAACTTTGACCAGTGAAATGGTTCACGTGTACATTCGAATGCAAACTTATCAAGAACTTTGACCCTAATGCTTGGCAGTTTCTTCAGTCCGCAGAGAGCCAAGTTTTCCTTAGGAGATTTATCTTTTTAAACTATTAAGCCTGAGATTAGTTTAGGTAGTATCATCACAACAAAGTTTGTCACATGAAACAGAAATACGATATACAGGGAGGGAGTTGAGGGAGTTAATCAAAAGAAATGCGGGAAAATTGAAATTTCATCTCAATGGTGGCGCCATTTTTCCACTTTTTTTATTGTAAATTTATAAAATTTTCTCCTACGCCGGCTATTTGCAGGGGGGGGGGGGTTCACTTTTACGGTATGACGGTATTGGGCCTTTTTACCCCCGGTAAATCGGTATTACGAGAAAAAACGACGGGATTACGGTATTTCATTTGCTACCGGTATCGGTAAATTGCCTGTTTTTTTATCGGTATTTCGATATTTTTATCAATAAAAAACGGTATTTCGGTATAAAACTATTAATCTTTTAGTTTCATTCCGAAAAATTTTCAAAAAAGATAAGTCTATTCCGCTATTTTAACCAGTAAAATTTCTTGCTCGCTTCGCTCACACAATCTTGGATGTCCTACTTATTGTCATGGTGAGGTTATTCAAAATAAACAAAGCTTTACGATATCTAAACAAATATTTTCGTTATTTTTCTGCGGGTTTTGTGATGCAAATACTGCATCCGACGAATGAGTCTAAATAAAATTTTCTCTGCCAGCACTAAATGGTATGGTCGTCTCTGCGTATTCACTTATATTACTACTAAAATACAATACACTGATACTGCAGTAACTTAGAGACAGTAAAGGTGGTATTTACTCCTTCAGTAATTAGTAAAAGTAGGTAGTTCTAAAAACATCTTGTGCAGCATCGAACAATTAAAAAATAATTCACATCATGATGCACATGATGCGTTTTCAGGCAATCTAGGCATTCTAAATTTTAAATTTTTTCTTGGGCGAAACTATTGGAACACCGCACCGGGTACGGCAGGTACGTCGCTCGCCGTACCATATTTTTGCCAACAAACGGTCAGTGTTAAATAAAATCTAAAATTGTGTGACCAAACAAGGCATACTTGGCTAACAATAGCGCTTCGCTCGCGTTATTATTTTCCATTTATTTTCTTTCCTCCAAAAGGGGGGGGGGGGTTAAACTTTAGAATTCGCGTCCTCTAGTTACACCACAGCACCACCTCTATGAAGCCTGTGTTGAGGTCATCTTACGGGTCTGCGAGGAAGAAATTATTGGGCGAAAGGCTTGATTTTGCATTTGCCTCCCATAACAAGCAAGTAACTTTGGCACGGCATTGCTTTATGAAAGCTCAAATAGCTGTAAAAGAGGCCTTAAAAAGTCGACGATATCGAGAAACAAACAAAAATAGCAAAAAACTTTATATATTGGCGAAAATGTTTGGTGTAAGAATAGGTCAATCTGTTTAAAAGAGACCATAAAAAGGTTAAATTTAGCATAGCAATAAGGTCACAATCGTTTAACCAAAGATGTAAAAGTAAAATTGGTGCGTGAACGTGAGATGTTTTTTTTCGGGCGTGAATACCTGAATTGAGGGTTGACTAGGGGGCCTCATAAGTACAAGACTTGTTTGTACAGTTTCTAATTTGTTACTACACAATAGATTTGATAACTGAAAATTCATTATTTTCGAGAAAAAAACAGAAATATAATATCGGTATCGGTAATAGGCTTCCTTTACCGACGGTACTACGGTATTTGACCCAAAATTTTGGCGGTATGACGGTATTTAAGATCCCTGAAACCAACCCCCCACGGCCTTTAGGACAAGTATCAAGCCCTAATTTTGGCTTTCAATTTCCGCGTTTACCCTGTGAGTCATTTTCCTTCGTTAGGCCTTTAAACCCACCCCACAGCCTTTAGAACAAGTATCAAGCCCTAATTTTGGNTTGATTTAACTCTTTCTGGACGGGTCCACCTAAAATCGTTCCATATGGAACGATGACGTCAGAATGTAATTTTGATTGATCTAGCGGTCCATTTCTACTCAAATAAAAAGCAAACGGCGCCTTATAAAATTGCCGATCGAATGAGCCTAGCCTAGCTTCGCTACATATATTTTGGTGATGGTTCAAAGTTCAAGAAACTGAAATGCAAGCAAAATGGCGACTTCTAAAAACACTAAATGTTTTGATCTCAATTATGCTGTGAATTACATGCTAGACAGTGATAATTCTGATATTGATTCCTCTCAGTGATGAAGAAGAAAAGCTGGATGATTTGTTGATGGGTTATTCAGATTATGACCAAACGTAAGTTTGTTTTTGACGGATTTCTTCGGCCGCGCAGTTTCTTGAATCCTGAAAACCTTTATTGAAATGTTTACTTATTCACAATCAGAAGCATATGTACTTGTTTTTATTCTTGCTGGGATACTAGGGATCATGTTGAAACCTAAAGTGTTCTTATACAACAACTTTTAAATATTTTAGAGACGATGAAGTTGATGACGTAGTTGATGTTGTTGAAAACAAACCCAGTGACGGTACACTACCGCCATCAGTTCCACCGCAAAGCGCGGCTTGCTCAACAGACTTCACAGAAGATGATAATGAAGCAAAAACATCTGAATTTTCAATATACTATGACCAGCAAAGTAATACAATAATGGAAGAACTACCATCCAATACACTAATAAGGTATAGTCTCTGATTTCAAACTCAAGCGCGAC
The DNA here is from genome assembly GCF_902728285.1 of Clytia hemisphaerica. NCBI lineage: Eukaryota > Metazoa > Cnidaria > Hydrozoa > Leptothecata > Clytiidae > Clytia > Clytia hemisphaerica. The sequence continues at coordinate 357,227 of NW_027103829.1, read as the reverse complement.
ATGGCGCTTTCCGTTACACGTGTAATTATGAATATTTATTTTCCACATTTTGTTTATGAATAAATTTAAATAAAGTGAATAATAAATTATTAAACCTAGATAATTCTTTGTTCTTTTAGTGATGAGATCCACCTTGAAGCAGCTGATATCTTAATGGAAAACCCAACAGCAACTGAAAACAACAATCATCGTATTGAACGCATTGTACCGTCATCGCCAAAGGATGCTGATGAAACATCGCTATCAGATAATGAACCCTGTTCTTCTGAAGGAGCTGAAGTAATGTTTATTGATGATGAAAGTGTGTTAGAACACATATCTAATTACAGAGGAAAACAAAAAGCTGCTAAAAGAGACATCCGCAAAAGGGAAACTAAGGTAACCCCCCCAGTTGTAAAAGAGTCCGCTGCGAAAGATACTTCAAAAATAAAAACATCGGTCAAAAAGACTGCTCCGAAAAAAGATGCCCCCAAAAAAGCTGCCCCAAAAAAGACTGCCCCAAAAAAGACTGCCCCAAAAAAGACTGATGGTGATAATCAATCTAATGAGTCAGATGGCGTAGAAAAAAGTTATGACGATCCAGATACTCCTAACACTTTACCAGAATTCAATCCCCATCGAGAGCCGGGATTTCATAATGATGTACCAATCTTGCGTGGTTGTGAAGAACTAGATTTTTTCCAATTAAATTTAACAGATGACATTATCAACACCATTGTAACTCATACAAATACTTACGCATGGCTGAACATCGAAAAGAAAAAGTCTTTCGCCAAGGTTGACGGTTCATGGAAAGAAACAAACGCTGCAGAAATGAAAAAATTCATCGCCTTGATTCTCTACATGGGTATAGTTAGACTTCCTCAAAATAACTTATACTGGAGCACCAAATCTTTATTTCATGGGTTATGGGCAAGGGCAATAATGTCAAGGGATAGATTCAAAGCACTCTTGTCTGTTTTACACGTTGTTGATCCTAGTGAAGAAGAGAAAGACGACAAGCTAAAGAAAGTAAGACCTTTCATCAATCATTTTCGAAACCGATGTAAATCGCTTTATCAGCCGGAGCAAAATCTAGCAATTGATGAAAGACTAGTGAAGTCCAAGCACCGCTCAGGAATTAAGCAATACCTCAAAAATAAACCCGCCAAGTTTGGTATAAAGTTATGGGTTATAGCAGACAGCGCAACTGGGTACACATGGGATTTTATTGTCTACACAGGAGCAGGTGATGGTATTACTGACCCAATTCATGGACTTGGATATGGTGTTGTAATGAATTTATCTAAGCCACTTTTCCTTCAAGGTTATCATCTGTACTTTGATAACTTCTACACCTCTAGCATTCTTGTTGAAGATCTGTTCACAAAAGGCATCCCATCATGCGGCACTACTGTCGAAAGTCGAAAAGGTTTCCCTGACTCCATGAAAGGTGGCAAGTTCTGGGCCAAAGCGAAAGAAAGAGGGGATATGAGATGGGCGAGAAATGGGAAAGTCCTCAACGTACAATGGAAGGATAACAAAGTGGTAACAATGGTCAGCTCCATCGACCGCGCTGATAAGTACGTTGAAGTTGAAAGAAAGGTGAAAAATGATGGGAAATTCTCAAAAGTTGCCGTCAAACAACCAGAATGTGTCCATAAATACAACCAATTTATGAATGGTGTTGACAAATCCGACCAGCATTTGGCAAAATACAATCTTCTGCGCAAATGTATCAGATGGTGGAAGACCTTATTTTTCCATATGGTTGATATTTCTGTCGTCAACGGCTTTATTCTATTTCAAAAGCATCGCTCTATGAATCCAGGAAATGAGTCACTGGCACGCTCCAATTCCTACGCGTTACTTGATTTCAGGCAAGCAGTTATTCGTCAACTGGCCAACCTCAATGAATATGACAACCCTCCTACCTACAAAAGTTTCCGGCCTGCACCTGATGGACGATTTAACACCGTGCACGTTTCAAGTCAAGTTAGCACTAAGCGGAATTGTGCTGTATGCTTCAAGCGCTTGCATGTAGAATACAAAGTGCGTACCAAGTGCACCGCACCACAATGCAATGTTCATTTACATGTTAGAGATGAGAATAATTGTTTTGATATATGGCATAACTCAATGAAACATGAATAATATTTGACAGAGTTGCAGCAGTAAATTCATTTGTTTTCTTGTGTTTTGAAATGTAGTCTTCGCATTAAGACAAGCGGTGCCGATAACTTTTTCTCAATATCTTTAGATCTAAAAGGGCTATCTTCATGAAATTTTTTGCAAATTTTCAGAAATTCCCAGGAGAACAATTTTCTAAGTCAAGTATTTATTTGGAAACCAAAACTTTAGAAACAAGGAGCTTCTAAAGTGAAAAAAATCGATTTTTTCATGAAAATTCTGCGGTTTTCCGCCATTATGGATTTCCGCCATTATTGATTTCAGAATTTTTTTTGACAATATTTTTCTCCAAGGTATAAGCTTTCATTTGAGGGGTCATTGAGCTTCTAAAGATGATTCTTACTAGAGTTATAAAGGATTAAGTGGAAGGGTATATTTTTCCATATATTAGTATTTCACAAAATTATTTTCCTTGTAACAATAGTTGACCAATTTTTCTCGATATCTTCAGATCTAAAAGGGCTATCTTCATGAAATTTTTTGCAAACTTTCAGAAATTCCCAGGAGAACAATTTTCTAAGCCAAGTTTTTAGTTGGAAACCAAAACTTTAGAAACTAGGAGCTTCTAAAGTGAAAAAAATCGATTTTTTCATGAAAATTCTGTGGTTTTCCGCCATTATGGATTTCCGCCATTATGGATTTCAGAATTTTTTTTGACAATTTTTTTCTCCAAGGTATAAGCTTTCATTTGAGGGGTCATTGAGCTTCTAAAGATAATTCTAACTTGAGCTATAAAGGATTAAGTGGAAGGGTATAATTTCCATATATTAGTATTTCACAAAATTATTTTCCTTGTAACAATCGTTGACCAATTTTTGTCAATATCTTCAGATCAAAAAGAGCTATCTTCATGAATTTTTTTTGCAGATTGTCAGAAATTCCCAGGAGAACAACTTTCTAAGCCACACTTTCGATGGAAAACCATGGGTTTTAAGCAGTGAGTCTTGAAAATCGAAAAAAACAAAAATTTCGTAAAATATTCCGCATTTATTCCGCCATTATGGATTTCTGCCATTATGGATTTCAAATTTTTTTTGAAAATTTTTTTCTCCAAGGTATAAGCTTTCATTTGAGGGGTCAGTGAGTTTCTAAAGATGATTCTAACTAAAGTTATGAACGTTCAAGTAAACATGTCCAAATTTGCCAAAAATTCACGTCGTCCAGAAAGAGTTAAAGAGGCCTTTAAATCCCGGGAAATGTCTTATATGACGGAGAGAAAATGTAAACAAACTATTTTCAATAGTTTGAAACCACCTACTTTCGATTTTAACTGTCAAAACAAACTGGAAAATCAGGCAAAATATCCTTTTGGAAATTATGAGCTCATTGACTGCTGTAACTAACTTTTTATGTTTATTTGGTGGAAAATGGTTTGTTTTATTGGTTGGAAATGTTATGTATTGCTTGTTTGTAGTTTAGTCAGTGTTTGAGGTAAGTTTCTGCCTCCTTATTCTTTAGTATGACGGTACATTAAGGGTGAGGACTGGAGGCTTGCCGGCCGTCATCGACCGGCACCGAAACCCAAGTTAAGGCTTCTGATAAGGCTGCAAAGAGTTTCAAAGTGTATATACTATGTTATTTCTATTGCTTTCATGCTGGTTGATGATAGGAAAGTCATTTTTAGCTGTTTTTAGTGATATTTCCAATAAAAATTACCTCAAGGGGCCTCTGCCTTACGTGCCTCTGATTTACGTGGAAATTTTCTCGAAAACCAAGGTTTTCTAAAAATGAATTCTGCCTTTTCTAGTAAAGGTATGATTGTGATTTTTTGGCTGGCAGTTGTAGTTATAATGGTGGAAACAATGAGCCATAAAATTATGGTATCGCAAATGTTCTCCCCACTTTTTTTTTAACCGGAACTTAAAATATTGAAAAATATGACAAATTGCGTTTTGAATTTTTTTCAACTCTAAGGCAGAAGACTACTGTGTCACCATTGATAGAGGAAAATCCTTTATTTTAACATTTTTGGAAAGCAAGATAGTTGGGCTTTCCAGATTGGGCTTATTTTTTTTAATCGGTTTAGTAGATCAAAAGTTATGACGGAAAGCGTAAAACTGTCATTTTTCCCAAAACGACAAGGCCTGCACGGGGTGAAGTTCCCAGAGAGAAGGCGTGGTAAAGGTTAAACCCACCCCACAGCCTTTAGAACAAGTATCAAGCCCTAATTTTGGCTTTCAATTTCCGCGTTTACCCTGCCAAGCCAAACGCGGTGAGTCATTTTGCTTGGTTAGGCCTTTAAACCCACCCCACAGCCTTTAGAACAAGTATCAAGCCCTAATTTTGGCTTTCAATTTCCGCGTTTACCCTGCCAAGCCAAACGCGGTGAGTCATTTTGCTTGGTTAGGCCTTTAAACCCACCCCACAGCCTTTAGAACAAGTATCAAGCCCTAATTTTGGCTTTCAATTTCCGCGTTTACCCTGCCAAGCCAAACGCGGTGAGTCATTTTGCTTGGTTAGGCCTTTAAACCCACCCCACAGCCTTTAGAACAAGTATCAAGCCCTAATTTTGGCTTTCAATTTCCGCGTTTACCCTGCCAAGCCAAACGCGGTGAGTCATTTTGCTTGGTTAGGCCTTTAAACCCACCCCACAGCCTTTAGAACAAGTATCAAGCCCTAATTTTGGCTTTCAATTTCCGCGTTTACCCTGCCAAGCCAAACGCGGTGAGTCATTTTGCTTGGTTAGGCCTTTAAACCCACCCCACAGCCTTTAGAACAAGTATCAAGCCCTAATTTTGGCTTTCAATTTCCGCGTTTACCCTGCCAAGCCAAACGCGGTGAGTCATTTTGCTTGGTTAGGCCTTTAAACCCACCCCACAGCCTTTAGAACAAGTATCAAGCCCTAATTTTGGCTTTCAATTTCCGCGTTTACCCTGCCAAGCCAAACGCGGTGAGTCATTTTGCTTGGTTAGGCCTTTAAACCCACCCCACAGCCTTTAGAACAAGTATCAAGCCCTAATTTTGGCTTTCAATTTCCGCGTTTACCCTGCCAAGCCAAACGCGGTGAGTCATTTTGCTTGGTTAGGCCTTTAAACCCACCCCACAGCCTTTAGAACAAGTATCAAGCCCTAATTTTGGCTTTCAATTTCCGCGTTTACCCTGCCAAGCCAAACGCGGTGAGTCATTTTGCTTGGTTAGGCCTTTAAACCCACCCCACAGCCTTTAGAACAAGTATCAAGCCCTAATTTTGGCTTTCAATTTCCGCGTTTACCCTGCCAAGCCAAACGCGGTGAGTCATTTTGCTTGGTTAGGCCTTTAAACCCACCCCACAGCCTTTAGAACAAGTATCAAGCCCTAATTTTGGCTTTCAATTTCCGCGTTTACCCTGCCAAGCCAAACGCGGTGAGTCATTTTGCTTGGTTAGGCCTTTAAACCCACCCCACAGCCTTTAGAACAAGTATCAAGCCCTAATTTTGGCTTTCAATTTCCGCGTTTACCCTGCCAAGCCAAACGCGGTGAGTCATTTTGCTTGGTTAGGCCTTTAAACCCACCCCACAGCCTTTAGAACAAGTATCAACCCCTAATTTTGGCTTTCAATTTCCGCGTTTACCCTGCCAAGCCAAACGCGGTGAGTCATTTTGCTTGGTTAGGCCTTTAAACCCACCCCACAGCCTTTAGAACAAGTATCAACCCCTAATTTTGGCTTTCAATTTCCGCGTTTACCCTGCCAAGCCAAACGCGGTGAGTCATTTTGCTTGGTTAGGCCTTTAAACCCACCCCACAGCCTTTAGAACAAGTATCAACCCCTAATTTTGGCTTTCAATTTCCGCGTTTACCCTGCCAAGCCAAACGCGGTGAGTCATTTTGCTTGGTTAGGCCTTTAAACCCACCCCACAGCCTTTAGAACAAGTATCAACCCCTAATTTTGGCTTTCAATTTCCGCGTTTACCCTGCCAAGCCAAACGCGGTGAGTCATTTTGCTTGGTTAGGCCTTTAAACCCACCCCACAGCCTTTAGAACAAGTATCAACCCCTAATTTTGGCTTTCAATTTCCGCGTTTACCCTGCCAAGCCAAACGCGGTGAGTCATTTTGCTTGGTTAGGCCTTTAAACCCACCCCACAGCCTTTAGAACAAGTATCAACCCCTAATTTTGGCTTTCAATTTCCGCGTTTACCCTGCCAAGCCAAACGCGGTGAGTCATTTTGCTTGGTTAGGCCTTTAAACCCACCCCACAGCCTTTAGAACAAGTATCAACCCCTAATTTTGGCTTTCAATTTCCGCGTTTACCCTGCCAAGCCAAACGCGGTGAGTCATTTTGCTTGGTTAGGCCTTTAAACCCACCCCACAGCCTTTAGAACAAGTATCAACCCCTAATTTTGGCTTTCAATTTCCGCGTTTACCCTGCCAAGCCAAACGCGGTGAGTCATTTTGCTTGGTTAGGCCTTTAAACCCACCCCACAGCCTTTAGAACAAGTATCAACCCCTAATTTTGGCTTTCAATTTCCGCGTTTACCCTGCCAAGCCAAACGCGGTGAGTCATTTTGCTTGGTTAGGCCTTTAAACCCACCCCACAGCCTTTAGAACAAGTATCAACCCCTAATTTTGGCTTTCAATTTCCGCGTTTACCCTGCCAAGCCAAACGCGGTGAGTCATTTTGCTTGGTTAGGCCTTTAAACCCACCCCACAGCCTTTAGAACAAGTATCAACCCCTAATTTTGGCTTTCAATTTCCGCGTTTACCCTGCCAAGCCAAACGCGGTGAGTCATTTTGCTTGGTTAGGCCTTTAAACCCACCCCACAGCCTTTAGAACAAGTATCAACCCCTAATTTGGCTTTCAATTTCCGCGTTTACCCTGCCAAGCCAAACGCGGTGAGTCATTTTGCTTGGTTAGGCCTTTAAACCCACCCCACAGCCTTTAGAACAAGTATCAACCCCTAATTTTGGCTTTCAATTTCCGCGTTTACCCTGCCAAGCCAAACGCGGTGAGTCATTTTGCTTGGTTAGGCCTTTAAACCCACCCCACAGCCCAACCCCTAATTTTGGCTTTCAATTTCCGCGTTTACCCTGCCAAGCCAAACGCGGTGAGTCATTTTGCTTGGTTAGGCCTTTAAACCCACCCCACAGCCTTTAGAACAAGTATCAACCCCTAATTTTGGCTTTCAATTTCCGCGTTTACCCTGCCAAGCCAAACGCGGTGAGTCATTTTGCTTGGTTAGGCCTTTAAACCCACCCCACAGCCTTTAGAACAAGTATCAACCCCTAATTTTGGCTTTCAATTTCCGCGTTTACCCTGCCAAGCCAAACGCGGTGAGTCATTTTGCTTGGTTAGGCCTTTAAACCCACCCCACAGCCTTTAGAACAAGTATCAACCCCTAATTTTGGCTTTCAATTTCCGCGTTTACCCTGCCAAGCCAAACGCGGTGAGTCATTTTGCTTGGTTAGGCCTTTAAACCCACCCCACAGCCTTTAGAACAAGTATCAACCCCTAATTTTGGCTTTCAATTTCCGCGTTTACCCTGCCAAGCCAAACGCGGTGAGTCATTTTGCTTGGTTAGGCCTTTAAACCCACCCCACAGCCTTTAGAACAAGTATCAACCCCTAATTTTGGCTTTCAATTTCCGCGTTTACCCTGCCAAGCCAAACGCGGTGAGTCATTTTGCTTGGTTAGGCCTTTAAACCCACCCCACAGCCTTTAGAACAAGTATCAACCCTAATTTTGGCTTTCAATTTCCGCGTTTACCCTGCCAAGCCAAACGCGGTGAGTCATTTTGCTTGGTTAGGCCTTTAAACCCACCCCACAGCCTTTAGAACAAGTATCAACCCCTAATTTTGGCTTTCAATTTCCGCGTTTACCCTGCCAAGCCAAACGCGGTGAGTCATTTTGCTTGGTTAGGCCTTTAAACCCACCCCACAGCCTTTAGAACAAGTATCAACCCCTAATTTTGGCTTTCAATTTCCGCGTTTACCCTGCCAAGCCAAACGCGGTGAGTCATTTTGCTTGGTTAGGCCTTTAAACCCACCCCACAGCCTTTAGAACAAGTATCAACCCCTAATTTTGGCTTTCAATTTCCGCGTTTACCCTGCCAAGCCAAACGCGGTGAGTCATTTTGCTTGGTTAGGCCTTTAAACCCACCCCACAGCCTTTAGAACAAGTATCAACCCCTAATTTGGCTTTCAATTTCCGCGTTTACCCTGCCAAGCCAAACGCGGTGAGTCATTTTGCTTGGTTAGGCCTTTAAACCCACCCCACAGCCTTTAGAACAAGTATCAACCCCTAATTTTGGCTTTCAATTTCCGCGTTTACCCTGCCAAGCCAAACGCGGTGAGTCATTTTGCTTGGTTAGGCCTTTAAACCCACCCCACAGCCTTTAGAACAAGTATCAACCCTAATTTTGGCTTTCAATTTCCGCGTTTACCCTGCCAAGCCAAACGCGGTGAGTCATTTTGCTTGGTTAGGCCTTTAAACCCACCCCACAGCCTTTAGAACAAGTATCAACCCCTAATTTTGGCTTTCAATTTCCGCGTTTACCCTGCCAAGCCAAACGCGGTGAGTCATTTTGCTTGGTTAGGCCTTTAAACCCACCCCACAGCCTTTAGAACAAGTATCAACCCCTAATTTTGGCTTTCAATTTCCGCGTTTACCCTGCCAAGCCAAACGCGGTGAGTCATTTTGCTTGGTTAGGCCTTTAAACCCACCCCACAGCCTTTAGAACAAGTATCAACCCCTAATTTTGGCTTTCAATTTCCGCGTTTACCCTGCCAAGCCAAACGCGGTGAGTCATTTTGCTTGGTTAGGCCTTTAAACCCACCCCACAGCCTTTAGAACAAGTATCAACCCCTAATTTTGGCTTTCAATTTCCGCGTTTACCCTGCCAAGCCAAACGCGGTGAGTCATTTTGCTTGGTTAGGCCTTTAAACCCACCCCACAGCCTTTAGAACAAGTATCAACCCCTAATTTTGGCTTTCAATTTCCGCGTTTACCCTGCCAAGCCAAACGCGGTGAGTCATTTTGCTTGGTTAGGCCTTTAAACCCACCCCACAGCCTTTAGAACAAGTATCAACCCCTAATTTTGGCTTTCAATTTCCGCGTTTACCCTGCCAAGCCAAACGCGGTGAGTCATTTTGCTTGGTTAGGCCTTTAAACCCACCCCACAGCCTTTAGAACAAGTATCAACCCCTAATTTTGGCTTTCAATTTCCGCGTTTACCCTGCCAAGCCAAACGCGGTGAGTCATTTTGCTTGGTTAGGCCTTTAAACCCACCCCACAGCCTTTAGAACAAGTATCAACCCCTAATTTTGGCTTTCAATTTCCGCGTTTACCCTGCCAAGCCAAACGCGGTGAGTCATTTTGCTTGGTTAGGCCTTTAAACCCACCCCACAGCCTTTAGAACAAGTATCAACCCCTAATTTGGCTTTCAATTTCCGCGTTTACCCTGCCAAGCCAAACGCGGTGAGTCATTTTGCTTGGTTAGGCCTTTAAACCCACCCCACAGCCTTTAGAACAAGTATCAACCCCTAATTTTGGCTTTCAATTTCCGCGTTTACCCTGCCAAGCCAAACGCGGTGAGTCATTTTGCTTGGTTAGGCCTTTAAACCCACCCCACAGCCTTTAGAACAAGTATCAACCCCTAATTTTGGCTTTCAATTTCCGCGTTTACCCTGCCAAGCCAAACGCGGTGAGTCATTTTGCTTGGTTAGGCCTTTAAACCCACCCCACAGCCTTTAGAACAAGTATCAACCCCTAATTTTGGCTTTCAATTTCCGCGTTTACCCTGCCAAGCCAAACGCGGTGAGTCATTTTGCTTGGTTAGGCCTTTAAACCCACCCCACAGCCTTTAGAACAAGTATCAACCCCTAATTTTGGCTTTCAATTTCCGCGTTTACCCTGCCAAGCCAAACGCGGTGAGTCATTTTGCTTGGTTAGGCCTTTAAACCCACCCCACAGCCTTTAGAACAAGTATCAACCCCTAATTTTGGCTTTCAATTTCCGCGTTTACCCTGCCAAGCCAAACGCGGTGAGTCATTTTGCTTGGTTAGGCCTTTAAACCCACCCCACAGCCTTTAGAACAAGTATCAACCCCTAATTTTGGCTTTCAATTTCCGCGTTTACCCTGCCAAGCCAAACGCGGTGAGTCATTTTGCTTGGTTAGGCCTTTAAACCCACCCCACAGCCTTTAGAACAAGTATCAACCCCTAATTTTGGCTTTCAATTTCCGCGTTTACCCTGCCAAGCCAAACGCGGTGAGTCATTTTGCTTGGTTAGGCCTTTAAACCCACCCCACAGCCTTTAGAACAAGTATCAACCCCTAATTTTGGCTTTCAATTTCCGCGTTTACCCTGCCAAGCCAAACGCGGTGAGTCATTTTGCTTGGTTAGGCCTTTAAACCCACCCCACAGCCTTTAGAACAAGTATCAACCCCTAATTTTGGCTTTCAATTTCCGCGTTTACCCTGCCAAGCCAAACGCGGTGAGTCATTTTGCTTGGTTAGGCCTTTAAACCCACCCCACAGCCTTTAGAACAAGTATCAACCCCTAATTTTGGCTTTCAATTTCCGCGTTTACCCTGCCAAGCCAAACGCGGTGAGTCATTTTGCTTGGTTAGGCCTTTAAACCCACCCCACAGCCTTTAGAACAAGTATCAACCCCTAATTTTGGCTTTCAATTTCCGCGTTTACCCTGCCAAGCCAAACGCGGTGAGTCATTTTGCTTGGTTAGGCCTTTAAACCCACCCCACAGCCTTTAGAACAAGTATCAACCCCTAATTTTGGCTTTCAATTTCCGCGTTTACCCTGCCAAGCCAAACGCGGTGAGTCATTTTGCTTGGTTAGGCCTTTAAACCCACCCCACAGCCTTTAGAACAAGTATCAACCCCTAATTTTGGCTTTCAATTTCCGCGTTTACCCTGCCAAGCCAAACGCGGTGAGTCATTTTGCTTGGTTAGGCCTTTAAACCCACCCCACAGCCTTTAGAACAAGTATCAACCCCTAATTTTGGCTTTCAATTTCCGCGTTTACCCTGCCAAGCCAAACGCGGTGAGTCATTTTGCTTGGTTAGGCCTTTAAACCCACCCCACAGCCTTTAGAACAAGTATCAACCCCTAATTTTGGCTTTCAATTTCCGCGTTTACCCTGCCAAGCCAAACGCGGTGAGTCATTTTGCTTGGTTAGGCCTTTAAACCCACCCCACAGCCTTTAGAACAAGTATCAACCCCTAATTTTGGCTTTCAATTTCCGCGTTTACCCTGCCAAGCCAAACGCGGTGAGTCATTTTGCTTGGTTAGGCCTTTAAACCCACCCCACAGCCTTTAGAACAAGTATCAACCCCTAATTTTGGCTTTCAATTTCCGCGTTTACCCTGCCAAGCCAAACGCGGTGAGTCATTTTGCTTGGTTAGGCCTTTAAACCCACCCCACAGCCTTTAGAACAAGTATCAACCCCTAATTTTGGCTTTCAATTTCCGCGTTTACCCTGCCAAGCCAAACGCGGTGAGTCATTTTGCTTGGTTAGGCCTTTAAACCCACCCCACAGCCTTTAGAACAAGTATCAACCCCTAATTTTGGCTTTCAATTTCCGCGTTTACCCTGCCAAGCCAAACGCGGTGAGTCATTTTGCTTGGTTAGGCCTTTAAACCCACCCCACAGCCTTTAGAACAAGTATCAACCCCTAATTTTGGCTTTCAATTTCCGCGTTTACCCTGCCAAGCCAAACGCGGTGAGTCATTTTGCTTGGTTAGGCCTTTAAACCCACCCCACAGCCTTTAGAACAAGTATCAACCCCTAATTTTGGCTTTCAATTTCCGCGTTTACCCTGCCAAGCCAAACGCGGTGAGTCATTTTGCTTGGTTAGGCCTTTAAACCCACCCCACAGCCTTTAGAACAAGTATCAACCCCTAATTTTGGCTTTCAATTTCCGCGTTTACCCTGCCAAGCCAAACGCGGTGAGTCATTTTGCTTGGTTAGGCCTTTAAACCCACCCCACAGCCTTTAGAACAAGTATCAACCCCTAATTTTGGCTTTCAATTTCCGCGTTTACCCTGCCAAGCCAAACGCGGTGAGTCATTTTGCTTGGTTAGGCCTTTAAACCCACCCCACAGCCTTTAGAACAAGTATCAACCCCTAATTTTGGCTTTCAATTTCCGCGTTTACCCTGCCAAGCCAAACGCGGTGAGTCATTTTGCTTGGTTAGGCCTTTAAACCCACCCCACAGCCTTTAGAACAAGTATCAACCCCTAATTTTGGCTTTCAATTTCCGCGTTTACCCTGCCAAGCCAAACGCGGTGAGTCATTTTGCTTGGTTAGGCCTTTAAACCCACCCCACAGCCTTTAGAACAAGTATCAACCCCTAATTTTGGCTTTCAATTTCCGCGTTTACCCTGCCAAGCCAAACGCGGTGAGTCATTTTGCTTGGTTAGGCCTTTAAAACCCACCCCACAGCCTTTAGAACAAGTATCAACCCCTAATTTGGCTTTCAATTTCCGCGTTTACCCTGCCAAGCCAAACGCGGTGAGTCATTTTGCTTGGTTAGGCCTTTAAACCCACCCCACAGCCTTTAGAACAAGTATCAACCCCTAATTTTGGCTTTCAATTTCCGCGTTTACCCTGCCAAGCCAAACGCGGTGAGTCATTTTGCTTGGTTAGGCCTTTTAAACCCACCCCACAGCCTTTAGAACAAGTATCAACCCCTAATTTTGGCTTTCAATTTCCGCGTTTACCCTGCCAAGCCAAACGCGGTGAGTCATTTTGCTTGGTTAGGCCTTTAAACCCACCCCACAGCCTTTAGAACAAGTATCAACCCCTAATTTTGGCTTTCAATTTCCGCGTTTACCCTGCCAAGCCAAACGCGGTGAGTCATTTTGCTTGGTTAGGCCTTTAAACCCACCCCACAGCCTTTAGAACAAGTATCAACCCCTAATTTTGGCTTTCAATTTCCGCGTTTACCCTGCCAAGCCAAACGCGGTGAGTCATTTTGCTTGGTTAGGCCTTTAAACCCACCCCACAGCCTTTAGAACAAGTATCAACCCCTAATTTTGGCTTTCAATTTCCGCGTTTACCCTGCCAAGCCAAACGCGGTGAGTCATTTTGCTTGGTTAGGCCTTTAAACCCACCCCACAGCCTTTAGAACAAGTATCAACCCCTAATTTTGGCTTTCAATTTCCGCGTTTACCCTGCCAAGCCAAACGCGGTGAGTCATTTTGCTTGGTTAGGCCTTTAAACCCACCCCACAGCCTTTAGAACAAGTATCAACCCCTAATTTTGGCTTTCAATTTCCGCGTTTACCCTGCCAAGCCAAACGCGGTGAGTCATTTTGCTTGGTTAGGCCTTTAAACCCACCCCACAGCCTTTAGAACAAGTATCAACCCCTAATTTTGGCTTTCAATTTCCGCGTTTACCCTGCCAAGCCAAACGCGGTGAGTCATTTTGCTTGGTTAGGCCTTTAAACCCACCCCACAGCCTTTAGAACAAGTATCAACCCCTAATTTTGGCTTTCAATTTCCGCGTTTACCCTGCCAAGCCAAACGCGGTGAGTCATTTTGCTTGGTTAGGCCTTTAAACCCACCCCACAGCCTTTAGAACAAGTATCAACCCCTAATTTTGGCTTTCAATTTCCGCGTTTACCCTGCCAAGCCAAACGCGGTGAGTCATTTTGCTTGGTTAGGCCTTTAAACCCACCCCACAGCCTTTAGAACAAGTATCAACCCCTAATTTTGGCTTTCAATTTCCGCGTTTACCCTGCCAAGCCAAACGCGGTGAGTCATTTTGCTTGGTTAGGCCTTTAAACCCACCCCACAGCCTTTAGAACAAGTATCAACCCCTAATTTTGGCTTTCAATTTCCGCGTTTACCCTGCCAAGCCAAACGCGGTGAGTCATTTTGCTTGGTTAGGCCTTTTAAACCACCCCACAGCCTTTAGAACAAGTATCAACCCCTAATTTTGGCTTTCAATTTCCGCGTTTACCCTGCCAAGCCAAACGCGGTGAGTCATTTTGCTTGTTAGGCCTTTAAACCCACCCCACAGCCTTTAGAACAAGTATCAACCCCTAATTTTGGCTTTCAATTTCCGCGTTTACCCTGCCAAGCCAAACGCGGTGAGTCATTTTGCTTGGTTAGGCCTTTAAACCCACCCCACAGCCTTTAGAACAAGTATCAACCCTAATTTTGGCTTTCAATTTCCGCGTTTACCCTGCCAAGCCAAACGCGGTGAGTCATTTTGCTTGGTTAGGCCTTTAAACCCACCCACAGCCTTTAGAACAAGTATCAACCCCTAATTTTGGCTTTCAATTTCCGCGTTTACCCTGCCAAGCCAAACGCGGTGAGTCATTTTGCTTGGTTAGGCCTTTAACCCACCCCACAGCCTTTAGAACAAGTATCAACCCCTAATTTGGCTTTCAATTTCCGCGTTTACCCTGCCAAGCCAAACGCGGTGAGTCATTTTGCTTGGTTAGGCCTTTAAACCCACCCCACAGCCTTTAGAACAAGTATCAACCCCTAATTTTGGCTTTCAATTTCCGCGTTTACCCTGCCAAGCCAAACGCGGTGAGGCATATGAACGAGGAGTGTTCACTTCGCGTTTAGTGAAGTAGTTCGCGAGCGCAATGTCTCTCAAGAAAACATCGAACAGTGGCGTCTTTAAGAAGCGATCGGGAATCAACCAGTTTTTGAGTGAAAAATCTCTATTTCAAAGCCTTCAAACAAACGAGACCAAGTCTTTCAGCGACGAATTGAAAAAAGGAATACAGGAAATGCAGATACAACACAGCTGGAGTTTTCTCAAACTGGCTCTTCAAAGGGATCAAAGTTGTATCAAGATCGAAAGCAGAAATCCAGTAACAAGAGAAACGTTATAACTATCATACCAGAAACAGATACAGCGGGTGAAGCAGAGGGGAGCAAAATGACTTTGATGGCTGAACGTTTTCAACCAAAAGTGGTATTGAAAGACATTATCAACATATGCAGTGATTCTGATAGTAATACTTGACCTTGTAAATTTATGGGATGGGACTTTTTAGCTACCTCTGTTTCGCCCTCTTTGTGCTATCAAATGCTTCTTGAAAATTCTAAAATGCTCTTTTTCTCTTATACCTAGGTCAAATCAGTTGTTATGATTTCTGACATAGGAGAATAATATTAAGACTTACTAGGTATGAAATGATTTTAACCCTTATTCCTTGAAAATCAATTAGAAGAAAGGTATTAGGATTATGTTAAACTTATGTTATATTATACAGAAGATACGATTTGTATTTAATTGATATCGTATAATTTATTATGATTTCCTACAAATGATCATAATATATTAAATAATATTAGGTTATAAAGGTGGATACAACTTGCCTAAGTTTCAACATTTGACATTATATCCTTACTTATATTTGTTACTCAGTGTTACTCCCCTTTCGAAATTATGACTAATTATTTCGATTTCTACCAAAGAAAGCTACAACAAGAAATAAAACCAGAAAATGAATTACATTTAGAACGTTATCATTCGAGCCTAAAAATTCCTGTACCGAAAGTGTCTCTTGTTACCCGTTGTCACCCGTTGTCACCCGTTGTAACCCTTGTCACACTTTTTACAAAACTTTCGAAAAAGTCAAAAAATATTCTAAGTCCAAATTTGAGTCTTGTTACCCGTTGTCACCCGTTGTCACCCGTTGTTACCCTTGTCACACTTTTTACAAAACGTTCAAAAAAGTTGAAAAATATTCTAAGTCCAAATATATATGAGTCTTGTTACCCGTTGTCACCCGTTGTCACCCGTTGTTACCCTTGTCACACTTTTTACAAAACTTTCGAAAAAGTGAAAAAATATTCTAAGTCCAAATATATATGAGTCTTGTTACCCGTTGTCACCCGTTGTTACCCTTGTCACACCTTTTACAAAACTTTCAAAAAAGTCAAAAAATAATCTAAGTCCAAATTTGAGTCTTGTTACCCGTTGTCACCCGTTGTCACCCGTTGTTACCCTTGTCACACTTTTTACAAAACTTTCGAAAAAGTGAAAAAATATTTTCTAAGCCCAAATTTAGTCTTGTACCCGTGTCCCCGTTGTCACCGTTGTTACCCTTGTCACACTTTTCACAAAACTTTCGAAAAAGTGAAAAAATATTCTAAGTCCAAATTTTAGTCTTGTTACCCGTTGTCACCCGTTGTCACCCGTTGTTACCCTTGTCACACTTTTTACAAAACTTTCGAAAAAGCCAAAAAATATTCTAAGTCCAAATTTTTGAGTCTGTCACCCGTTGTCACCCGTTGTAACCTTGTCACATTTTTACAAAACTTTCGAAAAAGTCAAAAAATATTCTAAGTCCAAATTTGAGTCTTGTTACCCGTTGTCACCCGTTGTCACCCGTTGTCACCCGTTGTCACCCTTGTCACACTTTTTACAAAACTTTCAAAAAAGTTGAAAAATATTCTAAGTCCAAATTTGAGTCTTGTTACCCGTTGTCACCCGTTGTCACCCGCTGTTACCCTTGTCACACTTTTTACAAAACTTTCGAAAAAGTGAAAAAATATTCTAAGCCCAAATTTTAGTCTTGTTACCCGTTGTCACCCGTTGTCACCCGTTGTTACCCTTGTCACACTTTTTACAAAACTTTCGAAAAAGTTGAAAAATATTCTAAGTCCAAATTTGAGTCTTGTCACCCGTTGTCACCCGTTGTAACCCTTGTCACACTTTTTACAAAACTTTCGAAAAAGTCAAAAAATATTCTAAGTCCAAATTGAGTCTTGTACCCGTTGTCACCCGTTGTCACCGTTGTTTACCCTTGTCACACTTTTACAAAACTTTCGAAAAAGTCAAAAAATATTCTAAGTCCAAATTTGAGTCTTGTTACCCGTTGTCACCCGTTGTCACCCGTTGTTACCCTTGTCACACTTTTCACAAAACTTTCGAAAAAGTGAAAAAATATTCTAAGTCCAAATTTTAGTCTTGTTACCCGTTGTCACCCGTTGTCACCTGTTGTTACCCTTGTCACACTTTTTACAAAACTTTCGAAAAAGCCAAAAAATATTCTAAGTCCAAATTTGAGTCTTGTCACCCGTTGTCACCCGTTGTAACCCTTGTCACACTTTTTACAAAACTTTCGAAAAAGTCAAAAAATATTCTAAGTCCAAATTTGAGTCTTGTTACCCGTTGTCACCCGTTGTCACCCGTTGTCACCCGTTGTCACCCTTGTCACACTTTTTACAAAACTTTCAAAAAAGTTGAAAAATATTCTAAGTCCAAATTTGAGTCTTGTTACCCGTTGTCACCCGTTGTCACCCGCTGTTACCCTTGTCACACTTTTACAAAACTTTCGAAAAGTGAAAAAATATTCTAAGCCCAAATTTTAGTCTTGTTACCCGTTGTTACCCGTTGTCAACCGTTGTTACCCTTGTCACACTTTTTACAAAACTTTCGAAAAAGTGAAAATATTCTAAGTCCAAATTTGAGTCTTGTCACCCGTTGTCACCCGTTGTAACCCTTGTCACATTTTACAAAACTTTCGAAAAAGTCAAAAATATTCTAAGTCCAAATTTGAGTCTTGTTACCCGTTGTCACCCGTTGTCACCCGTTGTCACCCTTGTCACACTTTTTACAAAACTTTCAAAAAAGTTGAAAAATATTCTAAGTCCAAATTTGAGTCTTGTTACCCGTTGTCACCCGTTGTCACCCGCTGTTACCCTTGTCACACTTTTTACAAAACTTTCGAAAAAGTGAAAAAATATTCTAAGCCCAAATTTTAGTCTTGTTACCCGTTGTCACCCGTTGTCACCCGTTGTTACCCTTGTCACACTTTTTACAAAAACTTTCAAAAAAGTTGAAAAATATTCTAAGTCCAAATATGAGTTTTGTCACCCGTTGTCACCCGTTGTCACCCGTTGTTACCCTTGTCACACTTTTTACAAAACTTTCAAAAAAGTCGAAAAATAATCTAAGTCCAAATTTGAGTCTTGTTACCCGTTGTCACCCGTTGTCACCCGCTGTTACCCTTGTCACACTTTTTACAAAACTTTCGAAAAAGTGAAAAAATATTCTAAGCCCAAATTTTAGTCTTGTTACCCGTTGTCACCCGTTGTCACCCGTTGTTACCCTTGTCACACTTTTTACAAAACTTTCGAAAAAGTGAAAAAATATTCTAAGTCCAAATTTTAGTCTTGTTACCCGTTGTCACCTGTTGTTACCCTTGTCACACTTTTTACAAAACTTTCGAAAAAGTCAAAAAATATTCTAAGTCCAAATTTGAGTCTTGTTACCCGTTGTCACCCGTTGTCACCCGTTGTTACCCTTGTCACACTTTTTACAAAACTTTCGAAAAAGTGAAAATATTTCTAAGTCTAAATTTGAGTCTTGTCACCCGTTGTCACCCGTTGTCACCCGTTGTTACCCTTGTCACACTTTTTACAAAACTTTCGAAAAAGTTGAAAAATATTCTAAGTCTAAATTTGAGTCTTGTCACCCGTTGTCACCCGTTGTCACCCGTTGTTACCCTTGTCACACTTTTTACAAAACTTTCGAAAAAGTCGAAAAATATTCTAAGTCCAAATTTGAGTCTTGTCGCCCGTTGTCACCCGTTGTAACCCTTGTCACACTTTTTACAAAACTTTCAAAGTCAAAAAATATTCTAAGTCCAAATTTGAGTCTTGTTACCCGTTGTCACCCGTTGTTACCCTTGTCACACTTTTTACAAAACTTTCAAAAAAAGTTGAAAAATATTCTAAGTCCAAAGATGAGTCTTGTCACCCGTTGTCACCCGTTGTTACCCTTGTTACACTTTTTATACAATATTTATGATTAGAATCCTTGTCACCCGTTGTCACACATTTTGTATAAAAAGTGTGACAACGGGTGACAAGAC